>NC_062215.1:145376139-145976139 GCF_902686445.1 Sciurus carolinensis
TTTTTATATGTTTGGAGTAGAGGAGGCTTTTCTCTTTATTGACACAAAAAATCATAAAATCTAAAGTTAAAGATTGATAGTTGTGATTAAATAAAATTTTAACTCTGACTGAGGGAGGAATCATCAAAACAAAGTCAAGAGTGACACAACTGGGAAAAATAATGACAGCATAAATGACAGTTAAAAGTAAATACAATCACCAATCAACTGGAGCATGGCAAACAGCCTAAAAGAAAACTGTGAGAACAACCATTCACTGAAAAAGAAGTTACAAATGGCAAGTAGAGATTAGCGAAGGCCCTCACTGTAACTGACAGAAATTCAAATCAAAACAATGACATTTTTCATTGATTGGGAAGGGTGTGAGTGGAGGGTGGAAAGATGTGTGAAGGGATACATAGCCACCATTTCCAAAGTCCCCAAAGAAGACTGTCCTCTGGGGGTGGGATTGTCTTGGCCTCTGATACACGTGCCAGCCCCCTTTTGTATCTTTCTTTTCTAGATTCTCTCTTGAGTGCTATTCCTTGCAGATTTGTTTCTTGGAAAAATGCCTTGGCAGGTTACCTGTGATTTAATGAGGCCTTTTGCTGTGCATGAGTCACAGGTAGCAATCACTTCAGGTTCCTATGAGCCAAGCAGGTTCATCATTTTAAAAACCTCCATTCTGAAGAAGCCAGACATTTTCTGGCTTCTGACATCATTTTCTAAGACATACTACTGTAGATCTTTGTGCATATCTTGCTCAGGGGCCCTGTCTCTGGAGGAAACAAAATATAAAACCAACGTTTAGAACTTCTGGAGGAGAAAAGGACTAGACTGGTTTCTGGGTTTATTTATTCAATAAATAGTTATGGAGTACTTACTGCATGTTAGATTCTATTCTAAGCCCTGGGCAAATGGGGTGAAAGTAAGGTTTCTTGGAACTTATATTTTAGGAGGGCAAAGACAGATAATTTAAAAATAAATAAGAATTTCAGATGGTTGCATGAAGAAGATAAAATCAGGTAATGAGAGCAGTGAAGGTACTCAAACACACACATACATATATGTCAAAATAGTGCATCTCAAATGTCAATGTGCATCAGAATCAACTGGAGGATTTATTAAAACAGATTTCTGGATCCCATCCTGAGTTTTTGATTAAGTAGAGCCTGATATGAGTCCAGGAGAATAAGTTTTCAGATGCTGCTGCTGCTCTGGGGATCATTTTAAGAACTAACAGTGTCAGGGATAGGCGGTCCCTCCAAAGGGATGATGGTTAGAGACCAAAATGATGAGACAGAGTCAACGATGTGAAGATGATCAGTGGTGGGGGTGGCGAGTGGGAAAGGGGAAGAGCTTTTCAAGCAAACATGTTTGTGGGTTGAAGAAAGCAGAGTCTGAGGCTGTAGTGTAATGACAGTGACAGCAGATAAAATCAGAGAAGATGGAGGGCAGGCCATGTGGAGCAGTGTTCCTCTACTCTGAAAGTATACTTACAAAACCCTGAAACAAAGTTGAAGCCCACCCCCATACAGATTCTGATTTAATTAATCTAGGTGGCACTTAGGTATTTCTAAAAGCTCCTTAGGTGATTCCGATAAGCAGCCAAGGCTGAGAATGATTGACGTGGGCCTTTAGTAGCCCTGGAAAGTTGACTTTATTTCGAGTGGGATGGGCAACCATTGGAGAATTTTAAGTGGTAGAGGATAAATTGGGGTCAGTTTCTGGCTGCTGGTTGTAGAATGGATTTTCATTAAAGCTGGGCTCTGCCTCAAGGGTCTCCCTGCTGTCTGTCTATTGATGTTTCCTGTGTCTTGTCTCCCTTGTTTAGATCTGGTTCTCTTTTTCTTGCTCCTTCATGGGAGACTGTTCTTCAATTCCATAGCTGGGGATCTTTTGTACCCCATCCAAGCACCTGAAGCACCTGAAGCCAGACTTCTGATCACCCATGAAGGGAGGTCAGATGTGACTAATATTCTAGGAAATCATTTTGCTAGGTATGAGTATGAGTGGGCATTTGTTTTTCAAACATCGTCTATTACATGCTCACATGGATTTAAATATAAAAGGATTTATGGCTTATCAAGTAATTAAAAGTTCACTTTGCTAAAGAAAGGAAGAAGTAACAAAAGATTCCCTATTTGTCATATTGTAACTCTAGGATCAGTGCCTTTGAAAATACCCAGTATGATGAAACATCAAAGTCAGCACACACAGTTTTGGAGGAAATACTTACAAATGTTAATATAATCTGAAAATATTTTAATATTTTACTGGTTGCATTTTGCTACTTCAGAATTTAATAAATATAAATAGGCAAGATTGTGAGATAGGAATGTGGTTTATATGTGGGTACTGACCTTTTGACTTCATTCTCAACAGTTGCTAAATATTCTCTTATACAGTAATGAAGTTATTTCCAGTAATAAAATTGCATTGCAAAAATTTCTTAGGTGATCTAGGCCAAAATTAGACACCTAGAATAGAAAGAAAATAATTCATGCCTGAGGGCTTGCTCTAGACAGGAGTAGTGTAGTTCTGAAATCATGGTAATGTATTCCTGGAGAAATTGTACTTAGGAGTTTCATTGTCTTCCAGCTAAGAACCTGCAGGTAAGAACTCTGGAAACAACCAGCCAAGAAGGTCAGGGATACAATAGGTTATGTGACTTGAATGGTTATAAAATTTACGACCCATAGTTAAGTTCAGGTGAAAATGAAGTTAACAAAATGAGCAAACAGATACTTTCACATCATGCTTATCTTTGCAATGAAAAAGGATTATAAAAACCCATAGTGGTCTACTTTTTTTTTTTTTTTTTTCTTTTTAACACTACCCTCAGCCTTTCTTCTTTGGGAATGGCTCAAGCTCCCTACGAGCACTGCCATTTCTTTGTACCATGCTGCCCCTTCACTCTGCCCATCTGTTCTCTTGCCAGGGCCATAGTGATGAGCCAGGAGTGTGTTCCTGACTGAAGCTGGTATTCCCCTTGAAATTTTCAGCATTATTGTGAAAAACTCAATTCCTTTTGTCTGTGGAAGGAGGATATAAGTTGTGAAACTCAGGAGCTTCAGATACCCAGGTTTGCTGCCCAGGGGAGGAAGCCAGTCTGCAATGAGAAGGTCAAATAGTGGAGGGAAGTATGCCTCCTGCAGTTTGAGAGTTTGGTCCTTTAATAGATATCTTAGCATTCTTTCTACATTTTCTTTTTTCTTAAGATAATCTAAGCTGGGTTTTTGTCACTTAAAAAAACCCCTGATGAACACATAGGCTTAGTAAGTAGGAAAGATTTTTAATTACAGGCTAGACAGCTATTATCTCTAAAGTAGTCTTGAAGTTTACACTTTCTGAACCAGGTTGATTGTGAAATATGACTGAGGAACATGGATTTGTGTCAGTAGAAGTTCCATAGATTGATTGATTGACTGATTGTCTTCTGAAAAATATTTAGTGTTCACAAAGCCAGTCAAAAAACCTAAAGACTCAGTCTCTTTTGGTTAGTCAGTACAGTTGTCCAAACTCATTCTATGTCTGTGTTATGCATTCATGATTAATTTACTAGGACTGATAGGTTCCTGTCATTCTTTCCCCTGAGAAAGGGGTGCTTTCTAAAACCGGAATCAGGAGAGCCTCAGCCTATACGCTTGAGACTATTTATTGGCACATAACCTGGTGGTGAGAGTTTGTCTTTACCATTCTTTCATCCATGCATAGCCTCTCTTCATCTCTGTGGGATTCACTGAATGTTAAAGAAATGCTATTTCTGCAAGTCAAGTGATACACTCTAGATTTTTAACTTTGTGTTCTATCTTAAACCTTCCCAGCCCAGAGTTAGTGCTCTGTTGGTGATCAGCTCAAGCATTTGATAAGCTACTCAATATTGAATGAGATTCATCAACAATGATTTCTTTTGTTGCCCTTTTCAGTCAGTACTTACCTTTTAAATCACTGGAGTGAGTCAGTTGAGGGTTTAAGATGTAAAGTGAGAAGAAGAAGGATACTTTTATTTATTTTTTTTGATGGAAGCAGCACCCAAATCCCAGCAAGAGAGGCCAATCAATTTATTGATGCTGAAATTTTTCTCTTAGTGGGGAGACTCTCATGCATCATTATCATTTAGATACTCTTGGTAAATAAATGGTATTTCTATTTATTTGTATATTCTGGTGTGGATCATTCATCATTATTCTTGTGTGGATAAATCATACCTACATACAGTGAAATAGTAGGTACCATTTATAGCAAGTTGTGCTAGATACTGTGCTTTCATACTTTATCCCATTAAAGTCAATATTCAGAACAATGCTCTGAAATAGGTATTATTGTCCTTACTTTACAGTGGGGGAAATTATGCACACTGAAGTTAAACAGCTTGGCTAAGGTCATACGACTAAACTGAGAGCTTAATTCAGGTTTGCTGATTCGCGGCTTCATTTGTCTTCAAAGTTTGTTTTTCCATACTATTCTAATATGACCGGAGACACTCACCAGTGCTATCTTCTGCATATTGGACTCCTTGCCTGAATGAGTTACCTCCTTACCTGCTTTTAGGTAGGAAGTGGGCAGAGGTTGCATGGCAATTCCAAGGGAACAGCAATCCTCTCTGACAGCTCACCGTGGGTCAGAACTTAACTCAGCTATGGAAGAGTGTTGATATCAACCAAGAATCACTAAATCATAATGCACAGACTGAGTGCAAGTTGTTGGTCTGCTATTTTGATTACAGATTGATTCCATGGAATAACTAGGAATTATTCCATGTTCCCTGTGGTGACTGAGTTACTGATTCAGAACTTATGGATCTTTTAATAACAGCTTATGGTATAATTCTGATTCCTAAAAATCATAGATGATTCAGAAATGAAAGTTCTAACTGAATCAGAATCATATTCTTACTTGCATATTAATGTATCAGTACAGTAGTCCCTCCTTCTCCTCAGGGGATACATTACAAAATACCCAGTTAATACTTAAAACCACAGATATTAGTGAACCCTAGACATAAGTACTGTAATACTGAGATAGTTGATATAACATTAGAGACAGATATTAAGTGACTAATGGGCAGGTAGTATATACAGTGTGGATACACTGGACAAAGGAATTATTTGTATCTAGGACAGTGTGAGTTTTCATGTTATCGGAATGGTACATACTTTAAAACTTATGAATTGTTTATTTCTGAAATTTTCTGTTGGATATTTTCAGACCATGTTTGACTGAAACCATGAAAAACAAAACGGTAGAAAAATTCATTATAATGAATATCTTCTTATTAATCCAGATTAATATATTAATATTCTTGCTCCAAACTGAATTAGAACTCCAAGAAACAGAATCTTTTAAAGGTGTTTTATTTATTTGCCTAAGTGTTTTAAATGATTCATTGTGTATTCCAGTTTTTTTTTAATGTTGTCTATTTTTGCTAGCTTAAGAGGACACTAATGTCTTAGTGGAATAGCTCAACATGAATCTTTACTGAAATACAATCTGGAAACAATACACTACTCCATGACAGCACAAAACTGAAGCAACTTTGCCCCATGTGTACATGGCTGTTTTTAATATTTTTCAGCCTTGACTGTGACCCAGCATATAATACTGGGCTGATACCCTATCATTTGGGTACATGGATATTTAGAACTAAAGGCCCAGCAGAGACAGTAGGGAGGGCAATGGAAAGAATCCTAAACTAGCTGTGAAAAGGCTTATGCTTTGCCCTGTCAGCTGAGGGACCTTAATCCTCATTTTTATTGGCTTTAAAATAAGGTGACTGAGTGAACTGTTCTGCAGGTTCATTTCAACTTAAAAGTTGAATTCTCTAATGCCAAATAATTGGAGATAATTATCAGGTGTCTGATCACAAAACCTTTTGGAAACAGAAGAAAATTGATGACATATTATGTTGTACACTGTCCTGGGATAGAAATTGAAGGCAGGAAGGCTTGCAGAAAGCCTCAGCTTAGTTTGTAAGATGGTTTGCCTTCTGTTTTCTTCAAAATGATAAGGAGAGATTTTAATCTCTATCACATTTTAACATCTGTGGTTTCTTTCAAGTGCGAGTATCATAGTAAGTGTCAAGAACTACAAGGTAATTTACAATAATATGGTGGCTTCACATCTTCACAAAGTGTGTGTGCATTTCAGGATAATAGTTTTAGAAGTGCATTTGCTGAAGTATGATTATATTAAAAAGGAGGAACTTTGTAAGTGACAGCAGTTACAGACTTCTGTGAATTTCATGTTTAAGCACATTAATGGCAGAAGCCGACTTTGCATTCTTTGATATGCACTATTTCTAACCATCTTTGGTCCCTCCTCTACATGATAGATATGGAAGGACTTTGACAGAACCCAGGAGCTCACAATCCAAGATTTTGGTGATTTAATTCAGAGACTGAAAAGTATTAAAATAAATTTTCTTTTTGAAAGAGACCATTTGGGAAATGTTTTAAAAGTGGTATATTTGTGGAAATGGTATGTGGAGAATTACATACTGGAATTGGGAACATTCTGTAATTGCAGTGGGCATGATATGTATTCATTTTTTAGATAGCATGCTAACTTATATCAGAACATTCCACATTTTAGGAACAGGTGTCTCTTCCATGAATCTCTTCCTTCCCATTCTTTATATCCATTACCTAATTTAGGTATTTATTGCCACTCTTCTGGATTATTGTAGGAGTCTCCTAGAAATCTCTTGACTCCTACTCATTTATAAATATGATTTTGCAGACACTCATTAAATAGATCAAACCCATGTGTGCTCAGGTCAAAGCCTTCAATGACTTTCTACTAGAAAATAAAAAGGAAATAAAACCCAGCCACTGCCATTTGGTAGTGAAGGTCCTTGATACTTTGGTGGGATAAGTAAATTAGACTTTTCGGAGGAAGAGGGAAGACTTAAAATATTTCATGTATCCATATTATTTCCAGCCTCCTTTTGTAGCTGTTGTATATCCTTCTTTAGATATTATTATGAGAATCTGTTAGTGAAACAATGTTGGATCAAAGCCATTATGTTAGTGTGAAAATTTTCATTCAAAAATACTTATATCTAAATATCTTTTATGGAGTGAGCATGGGACTGGACAGCTAACATAAAAATAAAATACACACAACCTTCATAGAAGTAAAGAGGAAAATCAGTGGATTGCAGAAAGACTGTACTTCCTAAGAAAATCTCTCTCGTATACAGCAAATACTCTGCTACATTGCATAGTCAGTTATTGTGGTATTCAGGTTAATCAAATAAATCTAGAAAGTTACCATAGAGATTACATACAAATCACTAAATTACGAAGGATATGTGTAAACAAAACACACTGCATCTAACCACAGTGAACTTTGCTTTAGAAAGTATCTCAAGATCCTAAAGTGCTACTGTAATTGTCACAATAAATGTCAGCGATTCTGAAAGTGTGCCAGAACACCCATGAGAAGAGAGTTTGGTAATAGTAGCCACTATTTATTAGACACTAATTATGTGTATGTGTTTACTCCCTTACCTCATTCGGTCCTCCCATCTCTGAGATGTGAGCCCATCTCTGAGATGTGAGGTGTGAAGTGCACTCTACTCTGAAGCATAATGGCTAAGTAACTAACCCAGACTCACTCACATAGGTAATAAGTGGTGGAGTTTGACTTAAAGCCTTAGGAAATTTGGCTTTAGAATCTGTGTTCTTTTTTTCTTTCTATTTTTATTTATTTATTTATTTTTGGTAACAGGGATTAAACCTAGGGGTGCTTAACCACTGAGTCACATTTCCAGCCCTTTTTATTTAGAGACAGGGTCTCACAAGTCACTTAGGGCCTCAATAAATTGCTGAGGCTAGCTTTGAACTTGCAGTATTCCTGCCTCACCCTCCCAAGCCACTGGGATTACAGGTGTGTGCCACCATGCCCCCCTAGAATCTGTGTTCCTAACCACTAATCTATATTGCCTCTTAGACCATTGCTTTCAAACTTTGGTGTACATAAAAATCATCTCGGTGAGTTGCCAAGGTGCAGATCCTGGAACTCTAATCTTAGCGGGTTGGATTCAATAGATCTGGATGGAGCTCAACCTAGGAATCTGCATGCAAACAAACAACTACAGGATTCTGTGGTTCTGCAACTATACTCTGAGGATTACCATGTTGTATGTGCTGTCTCAGGTTTTTATAATATAGAACAGACACAAACATATCCACAGTGTCATTCCTATCAAGTTTACCGTTCCTGTACAATGCACTGGAACATACTCTAAAGAAAGATCAATTAATTAATTAACCTAAATTAGTTATGTGACTTTGGTTAGAGCACTTGTATTAGTTAAGGTTCTTCAGAGAAAGAGAACTGATAAGATATGTATATATATATTTAGAAAGAGATTTATTATGAAGAATTGCCTCATGTGATTATGGAGGCCGATGAGTACAAAATCTGCAGTCTGGACCTGCCTGTGGGAGACCTGAGAGCCAATGGTGCACTGATATCACAGAATATCTAAAATGTTCCCTTCTGCACAGGAAACTGGTCTTTTTGTTCTATTTAAGCTTTCAACTAATTGGACGAATCAATTTAATTGATTCAAAATTAATTTTATCCCCAAATACTTGCTAAGTTGTGCATAAAATTACCCATCACATCACTGAAGCCCTTTAGGTTTCACAGGTAAAATCCCATGAGTAAGATAAACAGGGATTGGGCCAGGTGACCATGACTATATATCATAGAGGCACTGAATGAGTGATTATGGGACATACCCTGATAATTGATGACTTTAGTTTGGCTCACTCAGAGTTGTCCCACCTTATATGTTCTAAAATTTGAATTACTGGTAGTTGCTAATAAACTCTACCTGAAAAACTGTAGAGTTTCAAGAATCGGGTTTCTTGAAAAATAAAATTGATGACCTAGTTACATTGCATGGCCACAATGTAGCTGGGTCACAGATACTGCCTGTAGGAGGGGGTTTGTGGTCTCCTGTATCCTCACCACTCCTCATATGTCGTTCTCTTGGTTCACTGTGTTTCTCATAGCCTTTATAGGCACCCTTCCCTTGCTAGCTAATAAACATCTGTGTCTGCTCTACCTCCCCAATTAAAAATGACGAAGGGAGGAATTGGGGGGTGTAATTTAGTGGTAGAGTGCTTGCCTAGCTTGTACCAAACCCTAGGTTAGATGCCTGACACCAAGGGGTGTGGAAAGACACAGGGTAGAACTAGGATTTCTGAAGCACAATGAATGCAGAACTGTCAGAGCTATTTCTTTATTGTGTGCATGTGGTTTATCACCTTTCTCAGAATTGACTTCTCTGGGCTCTTTGGATCACTACCTGCCTTTTGAATTAATAAAAGGATCCTTTCATATCACTGCATATTTTTGGTAGTAAGTGATAGAAATTGTGAACTAGGTTTTTTAGAATCACTAAGTGGGTTCACCAGATAAAAAGATGGAAGAACACTGATGTAAGAAAAGAACCTGCTAAGTTTGCATGAGATTAAATTATTTCACAAAGCAGTTTCAAATGTGAGAGTTATCTTTCCTGCAGCAAGGCTGGCTTTATAGGAAAAACGGAATGGGAAGTTGTTCAATAGTTTTCAATTTTACATAGTCTCATTACTCCCTCAGTTGCTCCCTGAATGCTGGAATTACTTCACCAGAGCAAAGCCTTTTATTTTATAATAAAATAAAAGGAGAGTTCACATAGCAGAGATTGGAGAGCAGCAGCACATGGCCTAAATTGACACAGGAACAAAGTGGTGATATTAGATCCTATGTTGCAAATAGATTTTGGTGGGAGTACTGGGGAAAAGATGAAGTCCTGGGGCCTTGTATATCTGACAATAGTAGAGAGAGAAAGGATACAGCCATGAAGAGGTTTAAAGAACCAAAATTCTCCTTCCCGAGTGTTCAAAGTGACTGGTCCAGCCACATCTTATTTTTCATGTTAACATGCTATGGCTCTTTTTTCTTTTTTGACAAAATTTATATAAATCGCCTTCAGGGCCTTGAAAATTAATTCCATCAGGCATATGGTTTGCCAACATGCTTTACTTTTCTGTGTTTAAAAATGCACTTCAGATGTGTAGCATTATTATGGTTTCTATAGAAGTCATCCTTCATAAAAATTATTCCATAATGTTAGAATTTCTGTCAGTTTCTTGGCAAACGGTATTTGATTATAAATTTATGCTCCATAGGACACACAACTTTAGAAGTATTCTGGAATGTTTCCAAATTTTATTTTGGAATTGAGCATTTTGGTTACTCTTTAATAATCTCAATCGATAATAGTTTATAAGAGTCATGAATGTGTTAAGTTGAAAGAGCTGTTGTATTCCATTTCAGCAAGAGTGTTTTTGCTGTTCCCTTTCCCAGAGCGACTATTTGAATATTGATTTTTGTGTGAAAAGATTTCTTTTTTGTACTTAGATTCCTGTGGAGAAATTGTACGAAGACCATAGAAAGGAGAGAGAGGCGGGGGAGATATCCCTAGGTTTTAATATCTAATGTTAGATTTCTACTTGGGAGGTATATGCTTGCCGCTAGATTTCTATCCCTAGATTTCCTATTTCTTTGTCTTTCTATTAAATTTGAGTACATTAAGGTCATCATTAACTCTAGCCATTTGCTTAATTTCTTCTTGGATACATTTGTAGTTTTTTTATTTTTAAATTCACCTACTAGTTTGTTTATATATCCCTTTTCCTTTAAATCATAGAAGAGAAATATTATACTTAGCAAAAGTTTTGTGCTTCCTATGCTGTATTTTGAGGTAGTTTTAGTAAATTACTGACAATAACTCTTAGAAGATTGCTTATGCCATTTTGTGAGGAACGGTAGTCTTATTTGGCTCAGAGACAAAATAAGCTTAGTTCCCAGGGCCCTTGCAGTTAACATCTTTTTCCTCCAACCAGATAATAGACTCTGTGTAAGAGATGGTTTGAGAAATGAAACTTTAGACCCCAGGGGGTTATTTCTGATCTACAGGGATAGGTGATAATGGTGCTTTCACTTGGAACAAAGGTTGAGATATTTCCTGCCTCTTCAACTTCAGGTAAAGGGTAAAAAATAAGAAAAAATATATTGTTCTAGAAAAATAAATATATGGGCTTAGAGGAAAGCTGTTCTGTATGATATGGCTATTCTAATTAGAAAGATGAGTAATTTGTATTTGAATAATAGAAGTGATCAAACTATCCTGGGAATTTATGTGGCAGAGTATATAATAAATTTTTATTTTTTAATTGGTACATTATAAATATATATATAATAGTGGAATTTGTTGTTACATTTGTACACACAAACACAACAGAATAATAAAATTTGGTCAATTTCATTTCCCGGTACTTCTCTTTTCCTTCCCCTCCTCCCTCTCCCTGGTCCCCTTCCTCTACTATGCTTTTTTTTGGGATGTGTTTTTAGTGAGAGAAAAATGAATTGTAAAAAACGCTTCAGAATAACTTGCAAATTTTGTCCACAATCCCTTTATCTTTATTCTTGTTCTCTTTTTTCCCTTTAAACATATATAAATGCAAAATGAAAGATGGTAAATTTTGGGGGGGGATACCAGGGATTGAACTCAGGGGCACTCAACCACCAAACCACATCCCCAGCCCTATTTTATATTTTTTTAGAGACAGGGTCCCACCGAGTTTCTTAATGTCTCACACTGGCTTTGAACTTGAGATCCTCCTGCCTCAGCTCCCTGAGCCGCTGGGATTACAGGGGTGTGCCACCGTGCCCGGCAGGAAATATGGTATACTGGTGAGCCATTTAGGGTGTTAGTGCAAAGACAACCCCTGAGCAGAATGCTGATGCCCAAGTCATGATCACCACGTGCAGCTGGGGACTTTTAAAGTGAGGTAAACTGCAAATAGCTCATCTCTGTGACCGCTTGATTTACCACAATGGGTTTTCCATGGTATCTTTACAATCTCTGGTTAGGTTTTTTCTTCAACTCAGAGTTCCTCTGGACCACTCATTATTGTGCTGACTGATGCCAACTAATTTCTTTTACCAGTTCTGGAGATTGAGTAAAAGTCAGAGTCTGGGGCAGAACCAAATGTGGAAGCTGGGGTTTCCGTGCTAGCTCTGAGACTAGAGGGGCAGGGAGACGAACAAGTGATGACATTGTGGAATCCCAGAGAAGAAGAAGAAACCTAACAAACACTTGCTTTTCTATTCTGTGTGAGAATCACTATGTTAAATTAGAGATTTCATTTACTTTCTTCTCATTGTTGATAACATCCTAAGTTTAGAAGCAACTTGGGTATCATTAGAGACATAAGACAACTAGAATACCTTTTCAACTGACTTAGTCTGCTTAAAGGTAGGAGCACTGATTTTATTTTCTTTTTATTTTTAAATTTATTTGTTCTTTCTAGATATACACGGCAGTAGAGTATATTTTGACATACTATACGTACATAGAATAAGTATAACTTATTCCGATTAGGATCCCATTATTGTGGTTGAATATGATGTGGAGTTACATTGGTCATGTATGCATACAAAGGATAGAAAAGATATGTTCAATTCATTCTGTCTTTTCTATTCCCATCCCTCTCCATTCCCTTCATTCCTCTTTGTCTAGTCCAATGAACTTCCAATCTTCCTCTCTCTTGTTGTGGGTTAGCATCCACATATCAGAGAGAACATTCTACCTTTGGTCTTTTGGAACTGGCTTATTTCACTTAGCATGACATTCTCCAGTTCTATCCATTTACCAGTAAATGCCGTAATTTTATTCTCCTTTATGACTAATATTCCATTGTGTGTATATACGATATTTTCTTTATCCATTCATCTGCTGTAGGACACCTAAGTTGGTTCCATAGCTTTACTATTGTGAATTGAGCTGCTACAAACATTGAAGTGGTTGTGTCACTGCAGTTTGCTGATTTCAAGTCCTTTGGGTATAAACCAAGGAGTTTGATCCTGAGTCAAATGGTGGTTTCATTCCAAGTTTTCTGAGGAATCTCCATACTGCTTTCCAGATTGGTTGCACCAATTTGCAGTTCCACCAGCAATGTTTAAGTGAACCTTTTTCCCCACATCCTTGCCAACATTTATTGTTACCTGTATTTTTTATTTGTTCTAATTCGGTATACATGACAGTAGAATGCATTTTGACACATCATTCATAAATGGAGTATAATTTCTCATTCTTCTGGTTGTATGATGTAGAATCACACTAGTCATGTAATCATATATGTACATATGGTAATAATGTCTGATTCATTTTATTATCCTTCCTACCCCCACATCCCTCCCCTCCCCTCCCTTCACTTCCCTCTGCCTAATGCAAAGCTCCTCTATTTTTCCTTAGCGCCCCCCCCCCTTATTATTACTTGTATTCTTGATAATTACCATTGCTGACTGAGATGGAATCTCAGTGTAGTTTTGATTTGCATTTCTCTAATTGCTAGAGTTGTTGAACATTTTTCATATATTTGTTGACTGATTATATTTCTCCTTCTGTGAAGTGCCTCTTCAGTTTCTTTGCCCATTGATTGGGTTATTATTATTTTTGTTGGTGTTGTTTTTTGAGTTCCTTATATATCCTGGAGATTAATGGTCTATCTGAGGTGCAGGTGGCAAAGATGTCTCCCCATTCTGTAGGCTCTCTTCACATTATTCCTGTCTCTGTAGTGAAGTTCTTTAGTTTGATACCATCCAATTTATTGATTCTTGATTTTACTTCTTGCACTTTGGGAGTCTTGCTGAGGAGGTTGTTTCCAAAGCCAACATGGAGAGTTGGGCCTACATTGTTTTGTAATAGGTACAGCATCTCTGGTCTAATGTCTAGGTCCTTGATACACTTTGAGTTGAGTTTTGTGCAGAGTATGAGATGAGGGTTCAATATTATTCTGCTACATATGGATTTCCAGTTTTTCCAGCACCATTTGTTGAAGAGACTTTATCTTTCCTCCAATGTATGTTGATGTCAGTGTCCTTTAGATGACGAACTTCATAAAGCATATGTAGTTTAAATTATTTTGTTTGAAAGAGAAGTGTGGAAAGAAATTATGTGCTTCCTCATGTAACTCAAAGGCCTGATCCATCAAAGTTAGAAAAGTTGCAGTCATCTTGGTTGAAGTTTGGTTTCTCCCTTGTTCTTGTAAGACCTGTTCTCTCTCACGCTATATTCTCTAACAGCTTCCCACTGGTGGTGGTATTTGGCTGAGTAGCTTCTAGTGAATTTAGCAATTATTGAACTCAATTGTCTTTTGCTTCAGTGATATTCTATTGCTTTAAGATAATTTACAAATATAATTTACCTCTGTAAACATTTCTTTTTGTGAATATTATGCTTTAAAATTTAAAGTTTCCAAAAATTATTTTCTGTTTTTTGTAGGCTCAAAAAATCAAGCTGTCTTCTCTTATTTTCTTTAATCTCCATCAGTAAATTAGATTAGGATGTATGGGTATGGGACTTTGATCTTAGGATTGCTAAGCCCAAGTGATCACATAAAACCCAGAAGCTTTGGAGGCCCTGTGTGGTCAATTCAGAATCCTAGCAAGGTGAATGAATTGCGCAGCGTTGCTGAAGATTCTTACAAAATAAGAAGAAGAATAGTTGTCATTTTGAGAGTACTTTCTAGGTTGTGCACTCTTTATATAAATTATCCCAAGGCAACCAAGTAGGAAGGTAGAAATACAGTTCAAAATTCTTTATATTGAAAGACTTCCATTATACTACTGTGCTAACTTAACCTTCCAATTTAGCTTCTGTTCTTTCACTATTAAAATAATTTTGTCTGGTTAAAATGGTATGTTTATACTTTCTCATAACCATAGCTTATGCTGTTTTCAAAGAATGGTTGTAATGAGATATAATTTATGTTAAAGACACTATTTGTCTATTTCATGTATATGACTCAATGGCTTTAGCATATTCACAAAGTTGTGCAAACATTACTACAGTCTTCATCACCTACCCCCCAAAAAACCCTATGCCCATTAGCAGTCACTTTCCTTCTCCCTTCCATCCACCCTTCCACAGTCAGAAACCTACATTTTATCTATGAAGATTTGCCTGTACTTGATATTTTGGATAAATTGAACCAATATAAGTGGTGTTTTAGGACTGGATTATTTAATATAGCTGAATATTTTGAAGGTTTAGCCACCCTGTAGCATGAATTGGTACTTTATTTCTTAATAATATTGCTTAATACTATTCTACTGTATGATATACCATATTTAGCTTATCCTTTCATCAATTGATAGACATTTGGATTGCTTTTATTTTTTGATTATTATGAATATGCTGCTATGAACATTCATGTATAAATTTTTGTGTGAAGATATGTTTAATTTCACTTAGGTATACAAGTAGGAGTGAAATTGCTGAATCATAGCATGATTCTGTTTAACATTTTGAAGTATTATTCTCTTTACCAAAGCAACTACACCATTTTACATTCCCTTCAACAGTGTGTAAGGCTCTGATTTCTTTATGTCTTTGCTAACACTAATTGTCTTTCTGATTATAGAGATCTTTTTAAAATTTGTTTTTATTGTAAACAAATGGGATACGTGTTGTTTCTGTTTGTACATGGAGTAACAGCATACCATTTGCGTAATCATACATCTACATGGGGTAATGATGTTTGATTCATTCTGTTATTTTTCCCTTCCCCCCCCCCCCTCCCACCCCTCTTTTCCCTCTATACAGTCCCTCCTTCCTCCATTCTTGCCCCCCTCCTACCCTCCATTGTGTGTCATCATCCGCTTATCAGTGAGATCATTCGCCCTTTGGATTTTTGAGATTGGCTTATCTCACTTAGCATGATATTCTCCAATTTCATCCATTTGCCTGCAAATGCCATAATTTTGTTATTCTTTATAGCTGAGTAATATTTTATTGTATACATATCCCACAGTTTCTTTATCCATTCATCAGTTGAAGGACATCTAGGTTGGTTCCACAGTCTGGCTATGGTGAATTGAGCAGCTATGAACATTGATGTGGTTATATCTCTGTAGTATGCTGGTTTTAAGTCCTTTGGGTATAGGCCAAGGAGTGGGATAGCTGGGTCAAATGGTAGTTCCATTCCAAGTTTTCTAAGGAATCCCCACACTGCTTTGCAGAGTGGCTGCACTAATTTGCAGCCCCACCAGCAATGTCTGAGTGTACCTTTTTCCCCACATCCTCTCCAACACCTATTGTTGCTTGTGTTCTTGATAATCGCCATTCTAATTGGGGTGAGATGGAATCTTAGGGTAGTTTTGATTTGCATTTCTCTTATTACTAAAAATGGTGAACATTTTTTCTTATGTTTGTTGATTGCTTGTAGATCTTTTTCTGTGAAGTGTCTGTTCATATCCTTAGCCCATTTGTTGACTGGATTATTTGTATTCTTGGTGTAGAGTTTTTTGTGTTCTCTATAGATTCTGGAAATTAGCGCTCTATCTGAAGTATGAGTGGCAAAGATATTCTCCCACTCTGTAGGCTCTCTCTTCGCATTTCCGATAGTTTCCTTTGCTGAGAGAAAGCTATTTAGTTTGAATCTATCCCAGTTATTGATTCTTGCTTTTATTTCTTGTGCTATGGGAGTCCTGTTAAAGAAGTCTGATCCTGGGCTGGGGAGACAGCTCAGCTGGTAGAGTGCTTGCCTCGCAAGCATGAGGCCCTGAGTTCGATCCCCAGTACTGAGAAAAAAAAAAAAAAAAAAAAAAAAAAAAGTCTGATCCTAAGCCAACAAGTTGAAGATTTGGACCTACTTTTTCTTCTGTAAGATGCAGGGTCTCTGGTCTGATTTCAAGGTCCTTGATACATTGTGAGTTGATTTTTGTGCAGGGTGAGAGATAGGAGTTTAGTTTCATTCTGTTGCATATGGATTTCCAGTTTTCCCAGCACCATTTGTTGAAGAGGCTATCTTTCTCCATTGTATATTTTGGCACCTTTGTCTAGTATTAAAAAAATTGTATTTATTTGGGTTTTTGTCCATGTCCTCTATTCTGTACCATTGATCTACCTGTCTATTTTGGTGCCAATACCATGTCGTTTTTGTTACTATTGCTGTGTAGTATAGTTGAAGTTCTGGTATTGCGATACCCCCTGCTTCATTCTTCCTGCTAAGGATTGCTTTAGCTATTCTGGGTTTCTTATTCTTCCAGATTATAGAGATCTTAACCAGATGTGAAGTGCTATCTCATTGAGGTTTTGATTTTCATTTTCCTGATGACAAATGTTGAACGTATTTCCCTGTGCTTATTGGTCATTTGGGTATCTTCTTTGAAGAAATATCTGTTCAGGTTTTTGCTCATTTTTAAACTGGATTACTTGTGTTTTTAGTATTGATTTTTAATAGTTCTATATGTAATCTAGAGAAAAGCCCATTATTTTTATATGAGTTGTAATATTTTCTCGCATGCTCTGAGTTATTTCACTTTCTTAATTCTGCCTTTTGAAGCACTAAAGTTTAAAATTTTGATGAAGTCCCATTTATCTACTTTATCTTTTGTTACATATGCTTTGTTTGACTATTATAATTTTAAAAGTCATTGCATAATCAAAAGTCATGAAGATTTACCCCTATGTTTTCTTCTAAGAGTTTTGTAGTTTTGATTTGGTGTGAGGTAGGAGTCCAACTTCATTTTTTTTTTTTTTAAACATATGGATGTTTGGTTGTTTCAGCACACATCTGGTAGTTAATTTTGAACTTTTGTTTCTTCCCAAAATGCTTTTCTGTCTTCTTGACTGTTGAAATCCTTTGAGTCAGCTTACCTTCTGCCCCTCTGGGTTGTCTTTTGACCACCTTAACCTAAAGAACTTTCTTTCCTTTTAACTGGTTATCTTCTCATGGATAGGTATTGTTTCTTTCTGTAGAACTAAAGGAACTATATATCTTACCCTTTAGGACCTGCAAACGATCAGCTTTGGTTAGCATCATTTTATACTACTGTCAAAGTTAATGGAAGGCTAAAGAGCAATAAGTTTTACTTGGTCCTCTAATTCTGACATTCTTAACGTTCTTATGATATAACTGTGTTTGAGATGTAGGAGGTAATCAAAGATGTTATAGCTATTTCATGGTGATAACGCTTTGATTCTTATGACCTTGTTAATAATTAACTAAATTAAAAATCATAGTACAGCTTAAAAGAACAATAATATTTTATTAACATTTACATAAATAATTTAGTAAACAATCATATGACATTTGATCTTTGTATGGAAATAGTTTGGGGACAAGGTTTCATCACTGAGAAAAGATTGAAAGAATAAGATGCATCTTTTGTAATACTGTGGATAATTGGACATTCTTCAAATTATTGTTCTTTTCTGGATTATGCATTAGTGATCCTGCCATTTCCAGGGTTAATAGAAAATTGTAGACCATTTGGTTTCTGGGTGAGGATATGATTTAGCAGATAAGGTTGTATTTGATGAGAAGTACTATAGGCTATCTTTTATATCAAATATGCTCCCTTTGATTATTGACATGATAGGATGTGTCTTATACAATATATAGCAAGTCAATAGATATTTTATAAGATGTAAATTGTCTTTTTCTGAAGTTTAAACTACGGAACTCATCTACTTAGGTAGATACTTGATAATTTGGCTTCTTTTTCATGAAGTATTCTTGGGAAAGTGATATCTACTGGTTTTATATTCTTTGAGATTCTAATAATTTCTAAACTCTACAATGTATAAAATATTTCCAGATACAGTTAGTAATTCTCTAAATGTTCAGTGAAGCATACAAGAGGAAGGGCAGATTCTTAACAAAACAGTCTCTCAATAACAATACAGATAACTGCATAGGAAATTGAAAGTGTTCTTGATTTAATGGTTTTTCACAACATTTCTTGGTCCACTGGAGATTTTTCAGAACATAGTGTGTTAGTCACTATACATTATTCCCACTGCTCCTTTTCTGAAATTAGAATGATCTGGATGATCTGGTGGCTGGCTGAGAAATGACTGTTTTATAAACTCAAAACAAGTGGTCTAAAAAACAGTTTACACAGAATTACCCTCAAAATTCACATGCAAGTTTGGTATATATTGTAATACGCATTTTTTGCAGAGTGCAAGCAGTGACAGTTTATACTCTCTTATAGGGATGAGATATCTGGTTCTGCAAGGCTAGCTTCTTAGTTAATTAGCTGGGATTGTTCTCCAGACATGTGAGATAGTTCCAGAAAATACCATTCATGGATGATTCTCCATGGTGCCTGAAGTAATTTTGCTCTCCCTTGGACTTCCTCAACTTTTATCTGTCCTTTGCTGAGGGCTGTGTTGTAGCTCTAGCTTTCTACTTCTTTATCTCCCTTCTTGCTCTTACAGTAATCATGGGTGTTGTCTAGCAAATTTTTTGATGCTTTAAGCCCTGAAACATGGGGACTGTGTGTACACAGCATAACCCAGTCTATTATCATACCTTTACCAACCACATGAGGCTTTTGAACCCTTGAAGTTTGGCTACTCTAAACATGGGAAATACACACTGAGTTTTAAATATTTAGTATGATGAGTATGTAAATGTATCTCAATAATTTTGAATGGTGATTATATGTTGAAACGATGATATTTTGGACATATATTGGGGTAAATAAATATAATATTAAATTAATTTCACCTGTTCTTTTTACATTTTAAAAAATTACACATGGCTTACATTATCTTTCTATGGTTCAGTATAGCACTAAACTGGGAGCTTTTTAAGACAGGGGCTCTGTTGGTTACATCCTTGTTTTCCCACAACATTTAAGTGTCTGGGATGTGGAATATCTTAAGTAACTGTAAGTTTAATTAGTAAACTATGTCTCCATTCATGTTTAGTTTAACATTTAAAAAGTAATGCGGTCCTCAACATGAAGCTTATTGTATTATTATGTGTAGCAATCCCTTCTTTTAGGTCCTTTAGCTGAAGAATATCTTTTAAATCTTTTTTTAAAAAATCAAAACATTGAATGTTATGTTTCTATGTTAATAGTTTTAAAATGTTATACACAGCAAAAATTCTGGGGTTAAGGCCACAAATACTTGCCCTGATCATATTTTTAGTGAGGTTACTCTGTATGGTTAACATTTTCTTGGCTTTGTAAAAATAACCAAGAAACCCCTATTTTTTCAACCATATCTGTGACCTGTATTTATTTTCCAATAAATACATTATTTATTTATTTATTTGTTAAATACATTATTTGTTAAATTTATCTTGCCCTTTGCATGAGGCTACAAATCAAAGGGAACCAAGAAAAAGAAATGAGCCTGTGTTCCTTCTGCAGCTCAGGTGTGGGGACCGCCCCCCACCGTGAGGAGGCAGAGCTTTCAGTTTCTGGATGAGTTAGACAGAATGTAAAATAGGTAGTGAAAGGAGCCCTGGAAAGGAACAATGTGTCTTTATAGAATAAAGGGTAGGGAACACGAAATACCAAATATTCTAGAAAACATGCAATTGGCTAAGGAAAGCACTTAATGGATTACAGCGATTGGCATAGGAGTGTATAACCCAGAGGGAACGATGGAAAGGTGCAAAGTGGGCTGTTTCATTGGCTAAAGAGGGGCAAGCAGGGTGCACAGGGGAAGGCAGAGATAGATGCCCATGTCAAAAGTCTGTAGAACTAGCAAAGACTTGGTTACAGACTAATTTATATGCTATTCCATTTGTGTAAAAATCCCATACACATATGTACACAGAAAGACTTAAGTCAAGGTGGTTACTAGAATATCAGTAGTGATTCTCCTCTGAATGGTGACTGAATTTCAGGTGTTTTTTATTTTTTTTTCCAAATGAGCATTTATCACTTATAGACTCAGTAAATAATCTAGTTTTTTTTTTTTTTTTTTTTTGTTTTTTTTTTTTTCAGTGCTGGGGATTGAACCCAGGGTCTTGTGTTTACAAAACAAGCACTCTACCAACTGAGCTATCATCCCCAGCCCTAGCATTTTTATGAGTAACATCAGGACAAAGTTTAAGAACCCAACCATCTGAAAGTTGTCTATATTGTTTGTGTTTTATTTAAGTTATAGTAAAGAAAACTGTCACATTTTTGTAAATAAAAAAGTACTCAGAAATATAGTAAGTCAATGTATTCATTTTCAGTTATTAGTGACTATTTAAATGTACATATTTACAAGGCTGTTAGGTTTCTCACTGCATTAGGCTCTTGTTAATTTTCTACCAAGGGAAATAGCTGGTTCAGTTTATGGAGGCATCTTATCTGAAAGTCAACGCTTCTTCACAAAGAAAAAAATGCTTTTGTAAGATTATAATGGATTTGGGAATTATGCCTTGAGGGCACATGCTGAGTAATGTGTTTTTGAGCAGGCTGCCAAGTTTTTTTCAAAGAAAGGCAAGTACAGAGTTTGTTTTGCAATATCTGGAAAACTTGGAACTCTAATTTCTTGGAAAAATCTTTCCAAGATAAAGTCAGTGTGAAGGCATTTTACCTCAAAAGTTATAAGTAGCAAGAGAAAGGTCAAAGTGAAATGGAACTTGTGAGATGAGAAAAAGAGGGTTCCCTCTGCCTCAAGAGATTGTGCCTTGTTGAATTCAGTCACAAGTCTGACAGGTTAATTTCATTGAGCCTCCTGAGCTAGGCAAAATAAAAAAAATAATCCTTCACCATTAATTCACTTTTCTTTAAAAATGGGTTAAAGAAAAGGTGTTATGTGTTTCCAAACATCCTGAATTGCTGGGGAATCTTGAGCAAATCATTTAGTTTTTCTCATTTATCTAATCTGGAGAGTTAAGATTATAAGAACTGCTATGGTGTTTCCTAGGTTTTATTTTTTAAGAGTAAAATACAAACTATTATTTTTTACCTTCTTACATACTCTTTGACACTTATCAAGCCTTAATTCTTATATAGTTTAAAAGCATTGTGGGTGACTTCACTTAGAACTATGACCTCTCCCGAAGTCCCTTCAGGTTCTCTACACAAGGAAGCCTTTGCAATGGCTGTCACAGGGCTGTGGTGATTGACAGGAAGAATCCAGGTGATACAGGTTTAGGTCTGCCTCCATCTGATGGCTGAACCCAGCAGGAAACTCGGTAGGTATTCTCCCCATGGCCCTGAAGGCTTCCCTTGCTCTCAAGTGTTCTTGGAGTTCCCCTGCTGCTGGTGATTCTGCCTGAATGAGGTGGGAGGTTTGCTCAGGTTCTTCAGGAAGCACATTCTGGGTCTTGTCAGGTGAGCTCCCGCAGTGCATGGAGGTGTGAATTATGAAGCTGTAGGATTCAGGTACATTTTACTCTGAGAAACTCTACCTCTAGCTGGCAGGAGCCACTCAGGCTGATTTTTTAGGAACTTTTGAATTGAAGTTGAATTCTGAATGACAATTGAGATCTGACTGTTCCAAGTAGGATGATACTTTAAGCCTGCCTGATATGTCTACCATACTCCAATTGAAAAATTGTGTATGATTTATTCATTGATTCTGTGTTCTTTGAGTATTTATTATATGCCATCTTGGTGAGGATAAGAATGAAAAAAATTAAGACAGGGTAATGCAATAGAGAAAGACTAGGTACTAATCAAGATTGCAAGGGCCTCATTGAAGAGGTAACATTCCTCCTTAGTGACAAGAAGGAGCCAGTCATGAAGAGGTCTGGTGTCAAGATATCCCAGGTGGGGGACAAGCAAGAGAAAGGTAGGGATGAGATTCACATTTTCAAGAAATAAAGAAGGCCAGTCTAGCCAGAGTGAGTGAGTGAGGAGGAGTAGACTCTGAAGAGCTGAGGTCAGTGAAGTGGGCAGGTGGGAGGTCAGGTGAGTCTTATGAAGCCCTGGAGGAAAGTTTGAATTTTATTGTAAGAGCAACTAACTATTGGCACACAATCTGATTTGTGGCTTTCGTGGTTCCTCTGGATGGTCAAAGGATATGGAGAACTTTTAGGGAATTCATAAATCCAGTAATTCAGGTGAGAAATAATGGTGACAAGCTAGCATCACCATTAATTGAGGAGAGAAATGTCATAGGACCATATTTTAGAGTAGAGTCCAGAGGTCTTGCTGATGGATGCTTATAGGATAAAAGAACAAGCATGAATCAAGAAGGATTCCTATGTTTTGGGTTTGATAACTGCATGGAGGGTGGTGTCATTTACTGCAGAGGGGGACATCTAGGGAGGAGTTGATTTGAAGGCATAGCAATTGATCTTTCTGATTTTACCATTTTTAGTTTGAGTTGCCTTTAAGTATTGAAGGGGAGATGTCAGAAAGGCAGCTGGAACCTCAATGGAAAGGACTGGGCCTGGTGATTTAAATTTGGCATGGACCTGCTATGAATTGTGAAAAGATGAATAAATGTAAACCACTCCTGTATTTTATCTTGAACATATGCTGTTCTCACTTGGGGTGGGGGGAAATTCTCCTTTATGATATGGTAATTATTGCCTACTACTTAGACTTTTGTAGTAGTTGATTATCAGGCAATTAGAATAACCACATCACTTTTATCTGATAATTAGAGCTAATTTGCAAGTACTGATAATAGGCTGACTCACTGAATAAATAAAATACAGAGCACAAAGTTTGTCTCATCAACTGTCTATGGGAAGTTTCTCCTCAGATCTCTTGAGATTCAGGGCTGATGAATTAGTGCAGATTTTAATTCAGCATGGTCCCTCTTTTTTGTTGCTAATGGCGTTATGTACATTGGAGGAGTGCTATTAGGGGAAATTCTTGTCCCTCCACTCACCTTCATCTGAGCTGCACTATCACATCCTATTTGCACTGGCTGCCCTGGAAGCTTGGAAACTGGGTACACTATGCAGTGTCTCTTCACTTTATTGAATATCCACTGAATGCTTATTACAGTGCCAGTTGTTTTGCATAGATTACCTCTAAAATTTATTAAGATCCTTGTAATGGAGGTATTTTTATTTCCATCAGAATGATGAGGAAACAAAAACTTGTGGCCACATGGCTAGTTTATGACAGAGTCAGGACCCAGATCTAGTTCTGCATTCTACAATTTTTATTCCATCAGACTGCTCAACTACCCAAATTCCCTGTAGTTTATTCTCTGATCCATGTTTTCTCTTATCAGCCCTTTTATGTTCTTCCAGTCGGATATGAAGTTGCCCACCATCTCCATATATCTTTTTAAAAGTAATTCCCTGAGGTTCTCACGCACACCCTTTCCTGCTTCTGCTGTCCGTGGATTTCAGCCCCATCCTCCCCTCTCACACCTACCTTCTCCCCAGCCATGACCCTACTACACTCTACTACCACAGAACTTACACGGACCTCGCATTCTCAACTTCTCCCTTAAAATTTCCTTATATACTCGCCAAAGCTCAGTCTTGGCTTTACTTTAAGTTATAGGTTCCTGAGCCAAATTTGTCACCAATGGTCACTTCTTCCACTTTGTCTGGTTCTCAGAGTGAGGAACAGGGGCCAGCAAATTTCCTGCTTCCCACCATCGCATCCAGATTGTTGTTTTTTCTTTGTCTCTGAGGAACTTGTTTTTGAACGGTATTCTGTCTCTGTGTACCACACTTTTCTCATCTTATATCCCACTCACATCTGTTCACTTCTCACCCTATCAACAGTCCATATTTACTGATTCCCTGTTTTTTTCTTGTTTTCTGACATCTCCAGGAACCTGAAAACTTATGTGTGTTCTAACCCCTAACCTTGGAGAGGTTTGTCCTCTGAACCTTAAGGAAGCTTGTTCCTAGGATACTCCTGCTCTTTATGGGCACAGCTACCCTCAGACCTGCTTCACATTTGAAACTGCCCTCTCAACTGAAATGACCTCAGATGAGAACATGTTTTGGTTTTATCTCTTCATAGTCTTCCCTCCTATTGAATCTTGGCTTTTATTTTCACTTTACCAGGTCCTTGTCCCATCTATTGCCTTGACTTGACACATGGGTCTCACCTGCCTCCCTATCCATATTGACCTTTTGGTCCACCATTTATACTGTGTTCTTACTAGCTTCATGGATTTGGGGCTCTGGTTCCCATATCCTATTTTACTTGTTCTGCACATCTCTAATTCTAGATATCAGATCCTGATTCCTCTATTCCTGCTCTCACATTACTGGGAACAACACCACCACCACCAACAATAACAACAACGAAGTCATAAACCCAAGTTTTTTTTTTTTTTTTTTTTTAACAGGAAACTTTATTAGAACATTTTAGGATATAGCTCAAAGTCCTTTGGTTGATTAATTCAGTGATCCAATAACACCTTTAAAGACCTGGAATTTTTCCATCCCTCTACCCCTCATCTTTCATTGTCTTTATTAGTTCAGTCTCTGATTAGTTACTAGCTCAGTTGCAGGGCAGCAGCTATAGTTCCAGGAGATACGTAGACAAGACTCAGCAGAAAAATTGGCCTCCTTGGTTACAACCTAATACGCCCAAACCTTTTTTAGGCTCCAGTGCAATCTCATTGATGATTAGCTTCCAGTTGTGTTTCTCACCAGATCTGTGTCTTTTCCAATTCCAATTGCATCAAGCCCTACCTACTTATTTCTTCTCTTGCTTCAAGTTTCTTTCATATCTGTTCCTATTGCCCCCTCGCTACTCTCCCCCAACAATTGATTACCTCACTCTCATTCTCTTCACTTCACCTACCAATGCCAGCTTACATCCTGAAGAATAGTGGTAAGCATGTTACTTTTCTGTTCAACCCACCTCTAGTGCCTAGCACTACATTTCCAATTGTAATTTCCACTATTGTTATGCATGTAGCCCTGGGTCAATCAAACTGGAAATTCCTGGTTGTTCCTTTAATGCTCCCTGGATTCCTCCATCTCTTGTTCCCTTTTGAGGAGGACTTCTGCTCAACTCTGCAAATGAAATTATTGCACTCTTTTAGGTCTAACTCCAATGTCATTTCTTTGAAAAACTTTCCTTATCTCGCTCATTCCCAGCATGAAATTATAGTCTTTTCTGATTTTGAAGTAGATTATCTTAGATCCTTTTTTACTTTATTTGATTATTTTTTATGTACATCACTATTGATTGTTCCATCATCCTAGTTTTCATATTTTCCACTAATATATGAACAGTTCTTCAAGTTCTTGGTGTTTGGTTATTTTGGTTGTTGTTTAGACTTGTTTTTGATTTTTTTCCTTTTTTCCTGACCTATGATCATCCCCAAGCTAATAGTATCGTTATGTACTTAGAGGACATCCGGCTTCTGGGGTCCTCTGGGACTCTACATAATTTTGCCTGGAAAAAAACCAAATGCTGTAACTAAAATTGTTCCTCTGGGTATTTAGTTCAATTTATATGTGATTGTTTATGTCTTTTAGGTTTTAATACAGTATTTTAGTAAGAAATACGGCAAAAACAATTTAAGCAAGTATTCCCAAATTAACATTGAGGTACCCAGTTTTCCTAAAATAATTGTTCACTATGTCACAAAATATTATTGAATCTCTCTTTAAAATGCCTCTGAACTTTATCCCCTTCTCTCCATCCTCCCTGCTGTTCTCCCATTTCTGACCCTCACCCCTACCTTGCCACCAGCTTTATCTCACTTCATCTCACTGCTCTCTGTGGCAGAATTTTCTCCATCCAGTGCAAATCTAGTGATGCCACTTCTTCACTTATACATATTTTTCTGATTCCATATTGCTGCCAGAATTGAAGTCCAACTTCAGTTGTGGGACCTCCCAGGCCCTTTTGATTCAGATCTCAGTTGCCTTCCCAGGTTCATCTCATGCTGCTTACTTAACTGTGCCTCCTGTCCCCACTGAAAACCTCAGTGTTTTCATGGCTCCCAGAAAAGCCCATGTGACTCTGAGGCCTGAAATATCCTGTTCATTTATTTTCTTGGCCAAGTCTCATTGATCATTTAAGATCAGCTCAAGTATCACCCTATTTGTGGTGCCTTTCTCAACCTCCTTTTCTGTGTCCCTATACCCATTCATTCATCCATTCATTCAAATCCATGTAGTCAAAAATGTTGGGGATTCAATGACAGATAAATGGTAGGCCCTGAACTAAAAGGGGTACTCAGAAAGTGTATAAGAAAATGACAATACAGAAGGAATGGAGAAGATCAAATTTGAGAGACTTGTGCCTTAAAATAAGAATGAGGAAGCAGTGCCTGATTAGATTTGGGGGAATGCAGAAAGTATAACACAATAGAGTAGGCCTCAGATTTCTGCCTTGAGTGACACAGTAGGCATGTGGGTGGACATCCATGGATGTAGGAATAAAAGAATGGACGTGGCCAGGTGTGAGATGTAATGATTTTAGTTTTGAGGTGCTCTAAGATATATGGAGTGGATATTTCCAGCACACAGTGGGATAATGGATTAAGAGCTCAGGAGAAGAGGCCAAGATTTTGATAAATTTCTGGGAGATTCTAACAAGAAAATAGCAGTTGATGTCAGAGAGATTTCTGAACTTACCAGTATTATTTAACCTTTCTTTTGTTTCCATATCATACTGGAACATAATTATCTGTTGATATGCCTTACTTCTCCCACAAGGACACACACTTATTAATTCACCCTGTATCCTCGCTCACTATCACATTACTTTACACATAAAAATTTCATTTCAAGTGAGAGAATGAATATATGAGTTCATTCAGCCATGTCTTAATATGGCTCAGAGAAGAATGAAATTAATTCTTTTAATAAATAATTTATTGAGCACCTTCTATGTATTGGGTATTGTCCTAGAGACTGGAAATACAGCAGCAAGAAAGACAGTGGGGGAGCAATAGTAAAGTAAATAAACAAGATAATATCAGATAATAAAATGGTAATAGCTAGTACTATAGAGTTCTTATCATATGTCAGGTCCTGTTTTCAGCATTAGCATAGATTTTAAAATTTAATCCTCACAAAATCCTAAAAGGTAGGTGGTGATAGATTCTCAGGGAAATTAAACAGGATTATATAGTGGCAAGTGACTCAGGGTCAGGCATTGGCTAGAATGTCAGAGAACACTATCTGAAGTTAAATATGAATGGAATTGTAAAGGAGGCAGCCTTGCGGTCTGGAGTAACCTTCCATGCATAGTACAAGTAAACTTAAATTCCCCTCCTCCTTCTTTTAAAATGTCATAAAAGAATTTTCTTGCTGGGTGCAGTGGTGCACACCTGTAATCCCAGTGGCTTTGGAGGCTGAGGTGGTAGGATTGGGAATTCAAAGCCAGCCTCAGCAAAAGCGAGGCACTAAGCAACTCAGTGAGACCCTGTTTCTAAATAAAATACAAAACAGGGCTGGGCATGTGGCTCAGTGGTCGAGTGCCCCTGAGTTCAATCTCCAGTACTCCCCACTGCCCTGCCAAAAAAAAAAAAAAAAAAAAAAAAAGAGTTTTCTTGAACATTATAAAGTACATCCATTAGCCTTCAAATATACCACACCTCAATCTATCTATAATCGATTAAACCAAAAGTAGTTGATTGTAGAATCTCCGGTTAGGGCAAAAGACCTTTCAATGTAAGGCAAGAGACATTTACTTACCTCTTGGTGGACATAGATTGGGGAATTATACCTCATTTTTAATCATTAATGTGTAGTAAAGATTGTGAAGAAAATTATGTGAAAACAAATATAAAGGTAAATTGAATTTGGGAACATCAACATAAACAAATATTATAAAGGTTAACTGCTTTATGTCCTTACCTTCTTGCAGTTAGTTCTTCATAGGAAAGGTTCTTAAGAACAAGTAACTATGAGCCATTCCTTTACATTCATTTATCCCTCATGTATATAGGTAGTTTGCAGGTAAATCCTATTGACATAAGGTTTACGTCTTTGTTGTCCATTTAGGGGAATTATGAAGGCTGGTAGTTGGATTTTTATTTTTTCCCACCTTTTTTGTTGGTTCGTTATAGTTGTACATATTGATGGGATTTGTTCTTACATATTTGTACATGCACACAATATACAATATAATTTAGCCAGTATTCCTCCCCAGCATTTCCCTCCCTCCTTTCCTGCCTCCCATCCCTTGGTCCTTTTCCTCTACTGATCTCCCTTTGATTTTTAGGAGCACCCCCCAACCCACCTTCCTTATCCTTTTCCTCTCTAGTTTCTGCATGTGAGAGAAAACATACTACCCTTAAGCCTTCTTGTGTGACTTATTTTGCTTAACATGATGGTCTCTAGGTCCATTTTTCTGCAAATGCCATAATTTCATTTTTCTTTGTGACTGAATAAAACTCCACTGTTTATATACATACACCACATTTTCTTTACACATTCATCCATTAATGGACATCTAGTCTGGTTCCATAGTTTGGCTATTATGAATTGTGCTGCTATAAACATGGGTTTATAGTATGTATCATTGTAGTAAGATGATTTTAACTCTTCAGAATAAATACCAAGGAGTGATATAGCTGGGTCAAATTTTTACTTTTTATTTCCCTTCTTGTTCTTAGATAGAGTTTGTTTCATTTTGTTTTGCAAGCACTCTACCAGTGAGTTACATTCCCAATCCTTTGGAGATAGGGTTCTACTAAATTGCTGAGGCTGGTCTTGAACTCACTAAATTGCCTCAGGCTTTCAGTAACTGGGATTACAAACATGTGCCACCATGCCCAACTAGATGGAGATGTAGATTAGACTAATAGTTAAAGGGAGGGAAAAGTTCATTAGGGACTGAAGTGTGTATCTGTTCTAGAAAGGAGCTTTTACCTTCTAGAATGAAATTATCCACAGTAATCACCACAAGAAATCCATATATAGAAAGATCTTTTAAACTAGGGGCATGATGAAGGTTAGACTATACTGTAGGGATGAATGTTAGGGCTATACTCTAAGAAAGAAGCTTGGAAGGAATCTTCTAATCCAATTGTCTTAGTTTACAAATGAGCAAAGGCCAAGCATCTTATCCAAAATTACAAGTAATTGGTTTTTTGGTAGCATTACTTGTATCTTTGCTTAAAAAATGTGTATTTATAATATATTTGTATTTATATGTATTTAGAAATATGTAGTTGTAATATATTTGGTCATTTTAATTTAGAAAAAAAGACTTTGTAGTACAGATTTAATTTTTAAGTGTTAAGAAGCAATGGTTTAATTCAGGTGAGCAGTTTGTATTAAACTGTGGGAAAGTAAAAAAACCACTGTTAATCCTGTCTGGCATACCAAATAGGTGAATTCATTTATTTGTCTGAGTTTTTTATTGTTTGTTTTTTGTTTTCTCATTTTTGGGTACTAGGGATTGAACCCAGGGGTGCTTAATCATGTAGCCACAACCCAGTCCTTTTGATTTTTTATTTTAAGATAGGGTCTCATTAAGTTGTTTAGGGCCTCACCAAATTGCTGAGGCTGGTCTTGAACTTGTGATTCTCCTGCCTCAACCTCCTGAGTCACTGGGATTGCAGGCGTGCACCAACGTGCTCAGCTTGTCCAAGTTTTTATTTAACTGGATGAGCTTTAACCACAAGAATTTACACATATTTAGAAGTTTAAAACTGACAAACCAAATAAAAAGACTATATACTTTAAGAGGCCTTTGTATAGCTCTACTATCTTTTTGGCTTCCTGTTTTCACTTATTTCCATTTCTGTTTATGCTCACCTTCCAAATTCAAGTCCATAATCTCAGAGAACAGTAAGGAATTTAATGAAGAATAGTAGAGAAATCTGAATCTTTAATTGTCTTTAAACTTCCACCATACTAAGAAATTAATCTCTTTTTCTACTTTTTTCTTTCTTTCTTTCCTTCTGTTCATCTGGTACTAGGCCAACTCTTATCATTCCTCCTCAGTTTAATCCAAATTTTATGGGCCCCTTAAGTTTGAAAGCTAAAGCTCATTCTGGTTAATAATCAGTTACGGGAACTTGTATATGTATAAACTTTAATATACCACTTCATAATTTAAGTGGGTCTTAATCATTGTTTTGTTTTCTTCTGTGATATAAATGTGAGTTCTTATCAAAGACCACAGCTTTGAAGTGATGGGATTCTGGGTAGCATTTCTTGACAGACTTGTATGTTTGCTTAGAGCTATGCATTTATAATCTTTATTTATCTTTTCTTTGGTGCTGGGGATCAAACCCAGGGCCTCACAAATTCTAAGCAGGCACTTTACCACTAAGCTATACCCCACAGCCCTATTGCTTATCCAAACATTTTGGTCATTTTAATTTGGAATGAAGCCTTTATAATTAGTTATAATAATAGCTGAGTGGTAACTGTGATCCAAAGAGGTGGGTTGAATGACTTGCTCAGTAACTATAAGCCTGCCTAGGAGCCTTAAAGGATCTTGCTTCTGTCCTTAACTGCAAGTCAGCTGACTTCTATGAAGAAAAAAAGAGCCTCAAGAATTTGTTGACTGAAGTCTTAATGTTTTTCAGAATAATAATTTTACCTTTCTAACATTTAAGTTTATATCTTTTTCTTAAATGACTGTTGGCTTAATTTTAATATGGAAATGACAAAAATGTATCCTACAAATTTACCATTTTGATAGAAGAGATTTGAGCTCATCATTCATATAATATTTTCTTTCCCCTTTATACCTCTGTTAAAGTGAGAAGGTAGTGGACTGATTGCATTGCAAAGTTGATCTTGGGTTTATAAATGGGCCAAGGAGCTTCTTGCAAGAGTGAACCCCTTATTTCATTTAAGGTATGATTTACAAACATATGGTTTGATATATTTGTTATTTCACTTAAAATTTACTGAGTATTTAGTAATAATAGGTTGTTTGGAAGAGTAAATAAGCATTTTCTGCGAAAGTCTTGTTGGATAGAATTAATGTTACTTCTTACTGTTACTATCATTGCCAGGCCCTGTGCTAGGCACTGAAGATAGAAAGAAGATAAAAGGTTAACGTTTCAAAGGGATCAAAGCAATGAGGCCTGCAGGGATGGAGTTAGAATTACGATTGTTCTCTGAAGATATAATTTTGGCTATCTTGTGTGTTGGATTCTGAGTCTTCTGCCAGCACACACTTCACGTCTATGCATCTGTTCTTTAAGGTAATACCTAGATCTATACCAATGAACAAGGAATTGCAGAAGGATGAGTCAAATATAATATTTTCATCGTGACATAGCACTGAACCCTCTAGTCAAAGCAGCCTCTAGTTACAGTCAGATTATCCTTCCCAGGTTTTTGTTTTTACTTTATCAGTTGCATCTTCCACATCCCTTCAAGGGAGGCATAACTGGAACACAACTACCAGTTGTATTTATATTAAGCTTCATCTAGTTTGTTATCAAAGTGCAAATCTTGCTTTGCTGAAGGACTTTTGGGATTTGTTTTTATTAGTCAGTGTAGTGATTAGGCAGATCTGTGGAAAACGGGTACTTTCCATTTCTTGAAAATCTAAACATGCTTTAATGGTTTGTTTCAACATGTTTTGCTTTCTACACTTCAGTAGCTAAAGGCATATTACTTATTAGGAGACAAAGAAATTCTTTTGAGTTACTTAACTAATTTTCCATTTATCTCTTATGATAATTTATAATGAGAGAACTTTAGTTATCTTAAACACTTTTGAAACTATTTTTTTCTAGCACCATAGAAGGTAATGTTCATATGTAGAACAAAACTTTTAGCAGTAGACCAATTCTGATTTTCAAGGAACTTAAAGGTATATTTTTAAAAACACATTCAATATTAAGAAAATACATTTAAAACATGTATTTAAATGTGCCATACCAGATATTCTGTAGAAATAGTATCATGTTCACAATTTTCTCCTGTTAAACATTTAGATTTTTTAAATAATGAGGTTTTTTCCTCCCCATTAATAATTGTCTCCTGGGTGGTCCACAACATTGACTTGGTTAAATTTGCAAAATAGATTTTTATGTCTAATTTAAGTGCAAGAAAAAGCTGAATGTTTCTGTTGACATTGTAGTAAGAGAGTGAGAAGGTAGTTAAACCATCAGAAAAATAATTTAACTTACTTTAAAAAGTCTACTGCTTTAGAAATAGGCCTGTTGTTGCTTTATTAGCTTCTTCTATAAGGGAATTTATAAGTAAAATTTAATAGACCTAGCTAAGATATAGAAGGATTCTTTCTTTTAAGCATGATTTATTTCAGCTAAAATTTAAAAAAATACTCACATTCATTGTGAGTGTTCTTTAATGAAAGTTTAATAAGTGTCTATATCTCTGATGAATTCAGAAATTTAGAGGCATTTAGAAATTCCCTAGTATACCACATGGGTGACTGAATGCTTTGGTGGAAGGGCAAGGTAGCATCAGAGAAACCTAGGGTGAAATCCTGGCTCTGTAACCCACTAGCTTTGTAACTCTGAGCCTATTGCTTGCTAAGTTCACTTTCCTCAATTATAGAATGGGAAACCAAACAACCACCTCATAAAGGTAGCTTTGAGAAGAAAGCAGAGTTTATCATGCAGAACATCTTGCAGTGCTCTGTTAGTTACATTTGGCTTTCATTTTCATAAAATAATTCTTCAATAGTTCAATATCATTTGATACTGAAATAGCTCACTTCATATATAATGAAGTGAATGGTCTAAGCCAGATGTGGGCAAACTACAGGAAACTATCTGCCTGTTTTGTAATTGAAATTTTATCAAAGCATAGCCATGCCATAGTATTTAGGTACTGTCTATGATGACTGTCATGCTACCATGATAGAATAGTTGTGACATAGACATGACCCATAAGACCTACAGTGTTTACTGTCTGGCCTTTTTCAGAAAAAATCTTGCCAACCCTTGATCTAAGCTGTTTCCAGGGAATTGTGCAATCAGTATTATGAAGTGTCATGGTTTATACAAATGGGAGGATCAGTTTTGAGTGTGATGCCTTACAAGTAGACTACGGCATTACTTAGCTATTCCCAGGGTTAACCAGAGAAGTCTAAGGAATGTCTGTGATTAGTCATGACTCCTTTGTAACTGTTGGGAATAATAAATCTAGGACCTATAGAAGGGGGTTTGGACAGGACCAAAACTTTTAGTGGCTCAGTTTCAAAGTGGGGAGGCACTAGAGTCTAGTATCAGATTTCACTCTTTGGCATCTTTTACCAGCCCACAGCTAGGAAAGTTATTAAGAACTTTCATTACAAAGTGTGGATTCAATCATTTTTAACAGGTCTTTGTTAATCATACTAAATTCTGAACTATAAGATTGCAATTGGATATTACTAGGGATATCTAGAGATCCTGGATTTTACCTGGTTATTACAGTGGATACTTTAGGTGACAGGGTGGGCAAAACTAAATGAGGCTGTGTGTGCTACAAATTATTGAAGGTTCGAAACTACATTCCACTCAATTTGATAATTCTGATAGATTTAATATTGGAACAATTCTTGGCTTCTACTGGAGGTTCTGAGAAGTTTCCCTTTTATTTTTCATAATAAGTGATATTCTGCCATCCCAAGTTCTTTTGTTCTCCTTAATTGATCTCTGGGGAGGTAGACAATGCAGTCATCATTCCTGAGAAATGTTTGGTGTTTTAGAGTTTGCAAAGTGCTTCCATGTACACAGTTTCAGTCAAACAACACAACCTCCTTACAAGTTAGAAGGGTAGAAATTATGCTCATTTTATAGATGATGAAAATGTCAGGTTTCAAGAAGATAGGCCACTTGTCTAAGGCCACCCAACTTTAAGGGTGAAGGAGGAACTTGAATTTGTCTTCCAACTTTGTATCTTATGTTTTTTTGCCATGTCATTTTGCCTGAGTTTTCTTTCAGATAGTTTATTGAAAATTGGGTAAAATATAAAATCTCATTAATTTATCAAATAAGCATCCACAGGGGGAAAAATAATTTCATATTAGAAAGAAACATAAAATCACTTAAATCAGAGGTTATAAACTATGGACCCACAGGTCTCATCTGGCCTGTGGATGTATTTGGCTAAAACCAGAAAATATTTCCCTGCAGACAGTTTTATTTTTTCAAAATACCTGGAATTAGCTGTCAAGTAATGTCACAAATAGATCCTAATTTTCAGGTGCCTTAGGAAAGTCAGAGGGTCCACACTCCTGTGAGGCAGTAGACTGGGTTTAAACAGCAGCTGTCTCTTTGAGAGGGGCATTTACTTACTGGTTTTTATCAGTCTCTACCATTCTCTGTTGTCCTGCCAGCCAGACCCTTCTCCAATCATTTATAGCACTTGCCTAGCTCTTGAGAAGCATTTGAAGTTCTATCCTGGGTCTAGACTTGGATATGTTACTTTTTGAATGAGGAAGTGAGATTCAAGTACAGTAGTAAGGTAATTTGGCAGCACCAAGATGAGAACTTGTTATCCCAAAACAGAGATCTTTCTTGTGCTTTTGCATCATGGTCGGATTATCATTGTTACTGAAAATAGAGGACTAACAAGGGGATAGTAATCAGTCAAGAGATGAGATGATGCATACTTTTTAATGAATGGATAATGTTTTAGTGAATCTCTGCTATGCATATCTTGTTTATGCCATATGAATCTGATTTGAGATAGCTCATAACCAGGCTAAGCATAAGACCATGTACTGTAGGTTCAGTTTAGAAAATATGGATCCCTATAAATTGAATAAATGAAGTTATTTTCTTGCAGTGAAGAAGTTCACTGGAAGACACAGTTTTGAACAAATTTCAGCACTGAGACAGTTTCAGCTTTCAAAGCAAAAATGTTTCTCCTTAGCATCATCAGGTTTGTGATGAACACCTCTTTTGTGGAAGGGCCCATGCTAGGCAATAGCATGTCTATGAGAGTCTGGGGGAAAGGGAGGTAACAGTAGAGAAGTGTGAATGTATACTGATAGACTGGGAAGAGAAGTGCAGGCAGGAGTGAACAGGCCTTGTCTGTCACACGGAGCAGCATGCAGAGACTGAGTGTAGGTGGTTCAAAGGAATTGATGGTGGGATCTATCCAGTGATAAGAAAGGGTGTCAGGTGTACAGATGGGCCAAGTGGAGCACAGAGTATATCACTTACTTTTTCTGATGGGTTATATAGTTCAAATCCAAGGAAATAAGTTATATTCTACTGAATGAAAACACTAATTGGGAATAGGAAAAAATAACTATAATAAAGAATGAACTATAATAAAGAATTGAGATTCAAAATGCATAATAAAAAATAAAATATTTGATGAAAACATTTCCAGATAACTAATTGCTGTCCTTGTTATTATTCATTCACACAGGAATTGTTTGTCAATTTGCTATGTGTAGGCTCCATACAGGAAGTGGGGAATATCTGAAGGTAGTATCACTGATTCTTGCCTTTGGGTTGCTTTCGACCTAGTTGGAGAGGTAGGAAAGGAAGATAGGAAATAGTCTATATAAGACAATCCCATGTGATCAGTGTTTTCATGGGTTAGGGAAAGAGACATTTGTACTGGTTTGATCTGGAGAAAGACTTTCTGAGGATTGAGGACCAGGATTTGAACTAGACCTTGAAGGATGAGTAGGATTTGAAATATCAATGGATGGTAGAAGGGTAGAAGTTACTGTAGAAAGGGCTTGTGGCAGAACAGACACATTGGCAGTAAACTAAAGAAACAAATGTGACTGAAGTATATAAACTTCCTGACTGGGAGGGAGAGCTGGACAGGTTAATAGATACTGAATTGTAAAGGACTTTGACTCCTAGGTGAGAGATTCTGCATTTTAAAAATAGGATTTCCATAGTTTACCAGGGAGATTGGTGTGAAGATGATGATATATATTTACAAGTGTTTAGGGATGGCTCATTCTCAGAGGCCTTTGTGAATAGTTGCAGTTATTTGCCCAGGAGAGAATCAAAACCTTCCTAAGCAGAAACATCTCCCCAGACTCTCACCTGGAATCTACTTGGAGACTCTCTAAGGCATTGCACAGTATATACAGAGACCAATACAACACATGAAGGACAAATGTAAAGAGGAGATCTACTGATAACAGATGACAGATCAAGAATCCTATTTTGTTCAAGATAGTGTTGAATCTGGAGTGCTATTTTACTTTTAGTTTCTGCATATGCCTGTTGGGATCACCTTATATTGGAATCCTTATAAAGTCCTTTGAGTTGGTAGAATGCTGCTCACTGAATTACTTTATTTTGAACAGCAAAATATTATTTGGAGAGACACATCAGATTTGAGTGACTTCAATCAGTGCTACTTTTATTTGCTCATAGAAGTGTGTAGACATGATGGGTAAGAAAAAGGGAGAAATAAATTGATATAGTTTCTGTTATTATTCTTACAGCTACACATTTTCATTGCAAGATGCTGGATATAATTATAAACCTGCCTTTTAAAGCAGTGCAGTAGGTATTTATATTCTGGATATCACAAGTTCATACTTCAGGACAAAATGAAAGCAATTCCCTTAACTTAATATGACTTGGAATTCACAACTTTAAATAAAATTTCCAATGAGGGTAGATTCAGAAAGAGTTCATCTAACAATTTAGACAGACGTGAGAGTGTGATTTTTGGAAAACTGAAGTGGAATCTGGATAAAGTTTTCTTGTGGAATTTATAATATTTCAAAGCTAATCTATAATTTTAGGTTTGAGCAAGCATTAGTCATGGAAGGAGTGAATGTTAATTTTATGTCTGTTTGAGTAGATCAGGGATGTTCAAATCGAACACTGTTTCTGGGTCTATCTGTGGGGTGTTTCTGGATGAAACACCTAGTCATTTGAATAGGTAGATGTAGTAAAGGAGATTGCCCTTCAATGTTGGTGGGCATCATCCAGTCTGTTGAGAACCATCATAGAACAGAAACAAGAAGGCAGAGGAAGGAGGAATTCACCCCTTTGCTTCCTACCTTCCTATTTCAGCTGGTTCTTCTCTTCTCATGTCATGTCATCTCATGTCATCTTCTCTTACCCTGGGACTGTGATCAACACCATGGACACAGACCTATGGACTCAGACTGAATCATAGTACTGGTTTGTTTGGGTCTCCAGCTTGCAGAGGGCAGATAACTGGATTTTTCAACTTCCATAATGGTATGAAGTTACTATGTATGCATAATTACCCACCCCCTGAATTTTTCTCTATGTAAGTGTTCCATTGGTTCCATTTCTCTGGAGAACCTTGCAAACACAGAGGGTCACCATAAAGCAAATTTATTTTTGTCACCCACTTTTTTCCTCTTAAATTTGTTGTTTTCTTATTTCTTCTAGCTCTAGGTTGAAATTTAGATACAGACTCGTGATTCTTTCAGTCATTTCTGCTTCCTCTGAAATGTTTTGAAACATAGTCTTTATTTAGTAATTGGTTCAGTCCAGGACATTTGTCCTGAACTTCAAAGTTTATTGAAGTTGAAGCTTCCCCGTTCTCTTAGCACAAGACTGTTGCAGAATGGCTGCTCTAGAGGCAGACATGCTGAGAAGTCTCTCCCACTCAGTACTCATACTTCCTCACTTCCTCTCTCCCAGCTTGCTTACTTTGAAGCACGGTGGGGGTATGTCGTCATAGGGGAAAGGATGAAGAAAAAGTGCTCACTCTCCTCTGTGGATCCTGGAAGTCTCTCTATCACTTGGAATCTCTCATCTGCAATCTTCTCACATGAGTGAAAACATTTCTCATGACTCATCTCTCATGATGCTTTGTTCATCTTCTGGGTATACATTTTTTTTAAATGTGGTAATAGAAATATATAACAAAATTTACCGTTTTGACCATTTAAAAGTACACCATTCTATGGTTTATATTGTTGTGCAATCATTGCCACCATTTATCCCCAAACTCACTTTATTCATTAAATAATAACTTCCCACTCTCTTTCCTTCCAGTCCCTGGAAACCATCATTCTATGTTCTGTCTCGGAATTTGACTATTCTAAGACTGTTGTAAAGAGGAATCATATAGCATTTTTTTAACGACTGACTTGTTTCACATAGTGTAATGTCTTCAAGGTTCCATTGTGTTATGATGTGTCAAAATTTCCTTCTTTCAAAGATTGCATAATGTTCCATTCTGTGTATATGCTGCATTTGGTTTAGCCATATCTATTGTTGGGCACTTGGGTTGTTTCTCTTGCGACTTCTATGAATAATGCTACTTTGAACATGGGTGTGCAAAGCAAATGCTCTACTGAGTTGTAACCCCAGTCCCTGAACGTGGGTATGCATATGTCTATTTGAGTCATTGCTTTCTCTCTCTCTCTGTCTTTCTTTTGGGCATATACTCAGAAGTGGAATTGCTCGATCATATAGTAATTCCATGTTTACTTTTTGAGGAACTGCCACACTGTCTTCTAATGGTTGCACCATTTTATATTCCCACAAATTCCAATTTCTCCACATGCTTGCCAACACTTGTTATTTTCTCATCTTTTCCTCCCTCCCTCCCTTCTCTCTCTCTCTCTCTCTTTCCTTTCTTTTTTCCTTCCTCCCTTCCTTCCTTCTTTCCTTCCTTCTCTCCCTTTTTCTTTCTTACCCTCCTTCTTTCCTCTTCCCTTTCTCCTTTCCTTTCTTCCTTTCTTCTTTTTTTTCAGTAACAGCTATCCTAATGGGTATGAAATGTTATCTCATTGTGGTTTTGATTTGCATTTCCCTAGTGGCTAGTGATGTTGAGCATCTTTTCATGTGCTTAGTGGCCACATGTATATTTTCTTTGGAGAAATGTCTATTCAGATTCTTTGCTCATTCTCTAATTGAGTTGTTTGTATTTTGTTGCTGAGCATCAGCATTCTTGGAAAGGATCTTAGGTGACCCCATGTTGGCTGCTGTATGTTTTATTATCAGGATTTTGGAAGGATACACTCTGACAGAGGAATTGAGAGTGTGGTGGAGGGAATATCCTCAGAAGTGTGGCAGGGTTAAGGGATACCAACCAAGGGTGTTGAAACACCCTGAGTTAACAGACTAGATCCATTAGGACTACTAGGCCTGAGGGGATAAGGAAAAGGAGTAGTGCTAGATTGCCTAGAGAGCCCAAGGGGAGGACTGCCCAGCAGGGGGATGTGGATTTCTGTACTAACACTAGCCTGCAGTGAAAGTACTTGGGGAATAGATAACTTATTTTCTCTGCTCTGCTACCTTACTCTGATCTTCTTCTGGCACCTCTTGTTGGCCTAACTTAGGTGGAAATCTATGATGCAGTCCATAGAGATCAGTTTCTAGGGCACAGAGCAGGATGCACAGTGGGAGGCTGGCTTTCATTGACACACAAGATACTAGTGGATGAGTGGAGTTCTATTTGGTCCACAGGGTCTTCCACCCTTGTTGGGAGTATAGATACTTCTCAAACCACAGCCCCTCCTCTTCTGCTCTAGGTGGCTTCAGTGAGCTTTGTGCCCTGGAAGGTTCTCAGATCTGTTAGTCAGTGGCCATTTCACCATGTCCAGGAAACTCTTGTTAACGCTACATAATTTCATTGAAGCTGTTTACCCTAGGCTTGAGGTGAAGGGCAAGTTCAGACTCACAGCACACTAATTAATTGCTTTTTCTAGATAGTCTTCTTTAATCCCTAACTACTAACCCTTTTATGTCCTCAGTAGGAGTGAGGATAAAAGACAAAAGCCATGAAATGGCAAATCTTGCACAGTGGTATGACACCTTTGTCTGGAATTTAACAGCTGTAGTCTAGGAACTTTAGCAGAAACTGCGACTTAACTAGTTCTATTTTAAGATCCTGTTATAAACATCAGAAACAATCTATATCCCTAAAAATTTGTGTATTTGGGAGGTCATCTGGGTGGGAAATGGGCAAGACTGCTTTCTATTTAGGATCACTTTATTTATATTTTTTTTGTTCAGGTTATTCAAACCCAGTACCTCACACATGCCAGGCAAGTGCTTTATCATGGAACCATATACTTAGTCCTAGGGTCACTTTGTTTTTGAGGATATGAGATATGCTCTTTTTGGAAACTTTTCCAACGTAGGGTTTCAAGCCAATTAGGATAACTCATGATTTCCATGAAATTATCCAAGTATTATTTAGCTTCAAGTAGCTAAAATCTAAATTAGGTAAATAACAAGTTCAAAAATTGAAAGAGTATGCCTGAATTAGAGATAAAGTTCATTGTAGATATATTCTTGTTTGATTCCAGATCCATTCTATAGAGTATCTTCCTTGGAATAAAGCATTTCACACCTCATCTGTTTACGTTTGTTAATCTGTTCTAAGTATAAAAGTCTAATTTCAGACTCTATTTTAGAATCAGCTTTAAGCCATTTTCTTTCTCATGTGTGTTCTGTTAGACAGTTACTGTCTCTATAATAAATACCCAAGGTAAGTAGTTTATAAAGTGAAAAGGCTTATTTTGGCTCACAACCTTGGAGGTTCAAGTCCATGATTGGTTGGCCCTATTGCTTTTGGCCTGTGGTGTGGCAGCACATCATGGTAAGAGCATGTGTTGGAGAAAAAAATACCCATCTCATGGGCAGGAAGCAAAAGAGCATGAAGAGGGGGATCAGGGTCCTGCAATTCCTTTAAGAGCATGCCTCCAATGACCTGAAGACCTCCTTCTGAATTTTACCTCTTAAAGGCTCTCTGTCCTCCCAATAATACCACTCTGAGGACCAAGACTTTAATACATGGGCTTTTGGCAGATATTGAAGATCCAAACTATGGTGTATATGATCCATGAAGCAGATGTTTTCTTGGAATTGCGTTCCTTATTTGGTCAGAGAACCAATAAAGAAAGAAGATACTGTTATATGTATTCAGAAACAAGACAGGAAGCTGTCATTTCTCAAGCATTTCCCCACAATGTTTTACTTCATAATATTCAGGTTTTAAGGAGGTTTATTGAATTCTGAAACCTTAACTTCTGGCACATATCCATGATTTAAATAAATTACAGATACTAGTTTTTGTCCTGTTTGGTGTGGATAGGTTAGCATTTTGCCCTGTTTCATAATGTTAGTCTTTTCTGTGTTACTATTATAGTTTTATATGCTACTGTTGTAGGTAAGGTCTACCTGTTCCCTCATGTGAATCTCTTAGAATGAATCCATTTGAGAATGAAGCTGTTCATTCTTCCCCTTTCCTCCCTTTCTCTTTCTTCCACACTTCTAGAAATATTGATTGAGATAGTGTATTATGTGCCAAGTGTTACACCAGGTACTGGGAAATCTGAAATGAAAGGCAAAATCCCCTGCTTAAGGAGATTGCTGTCCAATGGAGGGAGAGAAACAAGTAAATAAAAATTAAGATAATGTGCATGTTTGATAGGAGATACACGGTATAACTTGGACCTACAGGGATGACTTGAGGTGGGTGATGAGGGTTTAGTAGGCAGTAGCGGTGCAACCAAGGAGAAGGAGGTAACCATGAGAAGAAAGGGCATCAAGGGAGGGCAAGGACTGGAGCATCCCTGGTATTTGAGAAGCCCATATCTCAGTGTCAGCTTCATCCATGGCATGGGATAATGGCAGTTTTGCTGAGGCACAAGATTGAAATCCATACCCAAGATGATTAATGTGCAGGAGCAAATAACTTAGCTGATGCATGAGGCCAGGTGGCCACCTGATGTCTTCTTCTCTGATTGGTTCTGTCTTTGGCTTGCCACCCCATATGCATAACTCCGTGGGATGAATGGAAGAGCTTTGTGTCTTGGAGGTAAATGGACATCTTATTAAAGTTGAAAGATATTTAAATTATCAAATGAGTCTGTGCATAGGAAATGTGATTTTGGGGAGAAACAAGTACATATGCAGATATTTTTAGATTTGGGAAATGAAAATGATGTCAAGGTTTCTGCTTGGATATCACGTTGTAGGAAAAGACAGGGAGTGTTGGAGGAGGACCAGGTTTGTGCAGGGTGGAGTGAAATGGGAAAGGAAAGGAGGAGAGGTGTAATGGAAGGAGATGATGAGTTATGTAGAGTTTGAGGTGCCTGTCAGTAGCACTTATGAGTTTGGCACTCACAGGGGGGACCCAGGCCATGAATAAAGGTTAAGAAGGCATTGGTACTGCACAGGGGTCAAAGCTGCAGGAGGCAATGAAGTCAGCTAGGAGAATACATGGGAAGATTGGAGGGCCAAGGAAGTGACCAGGAAGAGAAGAGACCAGGAAGGCTGGAAGGCAAGTGAAGAATTAGGAGAGAGTGGTTCATGGAAGCCAAGAAATGAGAGTTCAAGTTAAAACTATTAATTACTGCTCAGGAATTAGGCATGATATGTAATGCAAAGTACCAGTTGGATTTGGAAGCTAGAAGGTATTTGGTTCTGTTGGTGAAATTGTAGGGATTAAAAAACCAATTTCAATGGGAGAATGAGTGAAAGGGAAATATAGGCTGGGAACTACTTTTTAAAAAACAGTGTAAAGGGAAGATGGAAAGAGGAAAACTAGAATAGAATGGTAGATGAGGACTAGGATAGGTATTTTTCTCTTTTAGACTAGGAGAAACTTGCCTTTTACAATGAAGAAACTGTAAAGTTGTAGTAGTGGATTGATTTGATATGAATATTGATTATAATAGCTATCATTAATGAGTGCCTGCTCTGTGCTGGATGGTGGGCTGCTCTGCACTTTCCTGTACATTCTCTCATGTGAACCACACCACTCTCCATTTTGCAGATGAGGAAACAGCTAAGGTTATTTGCTGATGATTGTATTGCTATTAAGTTGCAGAGGGTATGCTCCTTTTGCTGTGCTATGCAGCCTGTTGGTACACCAGTGCTGAATACTTTAGTATGCATGTAAATTTTTTGCTTGTGAACATAGTCTTTGTGATCTGGCAGTCATGCTCCTTGGGTGTTTATCCAAATGAGTTGAAACGTATGCCCATACAAAAACCCGCACACAGATGTTTATAGAAGCTTTATGCATAACCAAAAACTGGAAGCACCCAAAATGTCTTTAAATAGGTGAGTAGGTAAACAAACTGTGGTACACTGTACAGTGAAACTTGTGTTACAACAATAAGGAGCGAGCTTTTGAATTAAAAAAGACATGGAGAAAACATAAATGCATATTGCTAAGTGATAAATGCAGTGTGTAAAACTTACATGCTGTATCGTTCTAAACACATGATATTCTGGAAAAGGCAAAACTATAGAGACAGTGAAAGGGTCAGTGTCTGCCCCTGGTAAGAGGAGTACAGGAGGGAGCTGGGTTGAATAGGTGAAGCACAGGGCACTTTTAGGGCAGTGAAACTCTTCTGTATGGTACTGTGGATATGCTAGATAAATGTCTTTATGTATTTGTCAAAACCCATAGAACTACATGACACAAAAAGAACCATAATGTAAACTATGGACTTCAGTTAGTAATGTATCAATATTGGCTTATCAATACTGATATACCACATTAAAGCAAAATATTAATAGTAGAGAGATGTGGTGGGAGAGGTAATATGTAGGAACTCTCTGTACTTCAGGTGCAGCGTTTTGCTCTGAAAAATAAACTCTATTAGTTAAAAAAAAATTGCCCACAGGATAGTTATGTGCACAGTTACTTTGTTTCTACAGAATCTCCTTGGTGAGCATTTTTTTTCAGGCTTACATAATACAGTTTAAAGAAAGAAAAATAACACTCCTCCCAGAGAGAAATAATCAGTTGAACAAATCGGTAGTTATCAGAATACATCCTGTTTTTTTAGCCTCTCTAATTTACTAGTAAGGCAACCCAAATTGCATGGGAGCATGAGAGTACTTTGATTGCTTTTAAGGCTACCTTAATGCTGTTAGGGTCCCATTAGTGCACTGGAGGAGAGTCTGTCCCTGCTCTACTGGAGTTTAGAAGAGTCTTGCATGGTCAGAGGTGAGGCAGTGGAGAGGAAAGGGAGGAAGATAGGAAGACCATGTGTTTTATTCTATTACCTAAACCATACTTGATTGCAAAATATTTTTAGTGTAGATTTTTGTTGTTGTTGTTTGTTTTTTCTCATTGAATGTTGAGAACCTGTTCTGTTAGGCATGATAGATAGCATTTTTGTGGGGAGGAGGGAACCAGTAGGTAAAGCTGGCCCATACTCCTGTGGTGGTGTCTCTCCCCTTTCCACCTGTGTGTGAGCTGCTAAGTCCACAGAAGCCACTCCCACTTCCTCTCTTTTCTGGTCTTGGGGGGGAGCTCAAGTGGCAGCTGAGTGGTTTCCTGTGGTGTGCTGAGGTCAGCCTCTAGTGATTAGAAGTGACAGGTGATGACTTTCTTATAACCCACAGCCACGCTGCCCTCCAGTGCTGAAGCTACATGTAGCAGGGAGGGTTATTTGTTAATGCAGCTTCTTCTTGGGTCTGGGTAGTCTCCCCTATTCATGTTCAACACAGGTCTCTGTTGCACAAAGACCAGTAGACTACAGCAGTGCAGACTTGAATTATTCCTTCTGTTTTTTGTGTGAAGAAACTACTCAGTTTCTGGAATTTCACCAGATTAATACCCTGAGTAATCCATTATAGGTCTGAGGAGTCACGTCATTCATGACCTTTATCTTCCATTTCATGAACCCTCAGAGTGGTGACATGGGAGAGAGAACACTGAGGAAAGAAGGCCTTGCCTTAGTCTGACCTACTTGTGGCTCAAGCAGTGAAATTTCAGGAGCCATGGGAAGAGTTCCCTTCTTCCCAGCAGAGTACACTAAAGGCTGTTTCCCTTACTTCTGTTTTTAATATTGTATTGAGTAATACTTTAGGCCATAATTGTTTTATGTTAAAGTATAAATACCTCCTTGGTATTCCTCTTTTCAACCATAGTTTATATGGTGGATGAATTGCTAAGAGCTCAGAATTTGTTAAGGCAAGTGGAGAAAAAAGCATGAGGTGGCTTGATTTGGGTAGTAGAGAGTAATGCTAAGGGATAAAGAAAGTGAAAATTAAGGCCGATGGAAAGAAAACTATGCTTATTTACTCAGGTTTTCCTGGGAGTTTTCTTGAGTGAAATTGAGCAGGGCATATGTTGTTTACTGTATGAAATTGTGTGTGTGTGTGTGTGTGTGTGTGTGTGTGTGCGTGCATATTAAAGCCTGCGGTGGGAGGACTGGTTTAGAAAATGAGAACTGCAAAGAACCAGACATCTACTCTACTCTTCTCAATAAGTATATCTTTTAGAATTGTTTTAGTCAGCTTGTACATTGCTGTGACTAAAAGACCCAATCAGAACAACTGTAGAGGAAGAAAGTTTATTTGAAGGTTCATGGTTTTAGAGTTCTCAGTTCATAAACTGCTGGCTTCATTCCTCAGGTGTTGAACTGGGGCAGAACATCATGGCAGCAGAGGAAAGCAGCTCACATGATGATCAGGAAGCAGAGAGACTCCACTCACCAGATACAAAATATATAACTCAAAGACATGCCCCCAGTGTGCACTTCCTCCAGCCACACCCTAACTTCCTTCAGTTACCACTCAGTTAATACCATTTCAGGGGATTAATTCACTGATTGGGTTAAGACTCTCATAACCCAATCATTTCTCCTCTAACCTTTCTTGCATTGTTTCACACATGAGCTTTTGGGGAGCACATCACATCCAAATCATGACAAGAATGATGTTGGGTTCCCTGGAGACTTTATGATCATGGTTACCAAGTCTGTGAGGTGTGTGTGTGTGTTCATATGCGTGTAGGTAGCGGACAGTACACAGTAATGCTTTCATAGATGTCTGAGATGCCATCTGGTAAAATCATCACTTGTCTCTTCTTGATCTCTAGCCTATTTTATAGCACTATACCTATTGCCATCCAAACCACTTCCTCCTGTCATGGGGTCCTCCTATGTCTCTGACAACATAGAAAATCAGAACTGAGGATGATGTAGCTTCAGAAAAGCTTTTCTCTCCAGTTGGTTTAAGCCCAACAGAGAAGCTGGCTGCGTAGCACCCCTAAAGACTAAATGAACCCAGCCCTCCACAATTCACGTGTACTCATTCACCTAATCCAAGGTGTACTATCACCCTTGTTTCTATCACCTCACTCTCTAACAACCTTTACCTAACAACTGACATACTCAACAATGTGTGGGTGGAAAGGGAACCAACAAATGGTGGTCAATCACCCAAGAATTAGCAACAGAAGGAAACCATTGCCACCCCTAAGCCTGAAGAGGCCAGGGGAGGGAGAGGCATTCATTCTCAGATTTAGTGAGAACTATAGCTCTGGTGAGGGTCTTCCCTGTAAAAGTTATAGCCTTAGGTAGAACTCAGCCACTTCAAGACTGACCAGGCAGGGAGAGATCAGGGGAGGAGTCAATGACCTGATCTTTCTCTGTTCAGCCGATGCCTCCCATTGGCAGAATCACAAGAGAAACATGAGAACCAGGATCCATAAAAGTCAGCTTCCTGGGGCACAGAGCAGGGTAGAGAAGGGAAATAATTTGGGAGGGCCAAATAGAGAATAACCAGTACCATCTCGGTTTCCCCATGTATATAATGAAAATATAAACCATCAGGACTAAATATATTGATTTATATAAGCATTTACCATGTCATCTGGAGAAAAGAGGGTACCTCATAAACATAGTGCACTAGTAACAGTGATAGTAAGATTAGGACATCTGTATTACATTTTGGTTATATCATACCTAAGTGGTTTTCTCTAGTAATTACTATCCCTTTCATATCTCAGCATTGTAAGACTTGTTGGTTTTGTCACAGTCATACTTGTGGGTGTGAATTTATAGCTACATAACATTCTCATTGTTAAATTACAGCCTATTATCTTCAATAACGGGTAGAATTCTTTTTATTTTGTATACACACAGTGAAAATCACCTAAATGAGAGATGATGTAGGGTAGTTAAGGAGTGAGGCTTTGGTTTTATACCGAAGTACATTTCAATTGCAGGGCTTTTTATTTTGGAGTTTTAGAAGGAAAAATCAATGAGATTCATGTTAACATTAGCAATATTCTCTCCTCCCCCAGGTCAATTTAGTGAGCCCACCTCTGAAAAAATACTGCCAAATATCATTATTCACTTTTCAAAAGATATTTCATATCTTTTCATATCCATTTGTAGGGTTTTCTGGGTGGTCAAGGAGTCCTAGTGCTATGGTTGGAATATGAGGTATCCCCCAAAAGCTCCTGTTAATGCAGGAATAGTCAAGGTGAAATGATTAAGTTATAAAGATATAAACTAGTCAGTCCATCCTAGTTTGAATGGACTAAGAGGGTGGTAACTATAGGCAGGTGAGGCATGGTTGGAGAAGGCAGGTCACGGGGGCGTGCCCTAAAAGGGTTCATTTTCCCTACAGCCCCTTCCCCTTTCTCTTTTCTTCCTGGCTGCCATGAGATAGCTTTTCTCCCCGCTGCTCTTCTGCCATGATGCTCTGCCTTATCTTGACCCCAGAGCAATGGAGTTGGCTGATTGATAGACTAGCTTTTCCTCCCCTAAGTTGTTTTTGTCAGGTATTTTTGGTCACAGCCATGAAAAGTTAACACCCTCAGCATATTACACTTTGAAGGGACCAGAGAAGTCAGGATTTAAACCCTCATTTTATGAATGAAGAAATTTGTGTTTACAAAGACGAACTTGCTCAAGGTCACAGTTCTGGTGAGCTGGATAAGCAGCTATCACTTTATTTACTTTATGTTTTTATCTTGGAGACTTTTATTAAATAAACAACTCAAAATTTTAAGCCCAGATTTCTGGGTTTTGAGTGTTCTGATTTAATTATTCATTGGAAAATATTTATTAAGCTTCTGTTATGTTCTGGGCAATGAGCTAGGTATATCATCTGTATACTGTGGTGAAAAATGGGTGAGGTTCCCACTCATGTAACCTAGAGTTGTCTTATGAATATTTATCTTGTTATAATACAAATCACCATAATAAATTATTTCCTGAGAACTTACTACATGCCAGGCACCATGTTATATAAACATGAAAGCAGGTGCTTGTCAGATGTGGTGGCTCATGCCTGTAATCTCAGCAACCTGGGAGGTTAATGTGGAGGATTGCAAATTTGAAGATAGTCTGGGCAAGTTAGCAAGACCCTGTCTCAAAATGGGGATGGAGCTCAGTGGTAGAGCATGCCTGGAATCAATCCCCAGTGTCACAAAAACTGCAGCAACAAAGTGGAGGAGCTTGTTCTGTAGGTGATCCTGTCATAAATTAATTCTAAGAGAACCCTGCCATAACGATGCTTCTAACACCTTCTGCAGAGGTAATTGAGATCTGATACCACAGGCTTGAGGGGTGCTGCATGAGGCTGAGTCAGTTTTGCTCTCCAGAGATGATTGGATTGAAAGAAGATCGGGGTGGCAGTAATTTAGCTAGTTAGACTAGTTTTTAATTAAGTTAAACTTTAACTTTTCAGAACCTTAAGTTTCAACAGTGAATTTTCTTAGAAAAAAACAATGGGTTTTGAAGACGGAAAGGCTGAGTTTGGACAGGTTTTTCTTTTCACTGACTGCTTAACTAACTCATAGAGGAATAATAGTCTCCTCAAGGGATTGTTGAGAGAATACAGTGAGGTAACTTACATAAAGTGTGTGGTGTTTATCCCATGTAAACTGGAGATATTACTGTACAACCATTCTACTACATGGAATTGTGATTCCCATAGAGATAATGGATAGGAAAGGACACTGTAAACAATGAAGCATTACTGATGCTTCACTTACCAAGGGATTTTTTAGTTTATTCAGTGTTTTTGTTTTATGTAAGTTTTCCATTGGAGTGTAACATACATACAGAAAACCACACACATCTTTACTGTACAACTCCATGCACTTTCATAAAGTGAGTATACCTGTGTGATCAGAACTCAGATCATAACATAGAACATCCTAGAAAGCCCCAGGGGCACCCTTTTCCAGACACTCTCCTACCTCATCCTGACTTCTAATACTATCATTTCTCCTGTTTTGGAATTTTTTATGAGTGGGATTGTACAGTTTATCCTCTGTCATGTTTGGCTTCTTTGGCTCCCACTGTATTTGAGAGGCTGAAATACTTGTTTCACATAGTTTTAGTTCATTTGTTCCTGTGCTTCTAGAGTTTTCTGTTATATGGATATTCCACAATTTATGTATCCATTTTTCAGTTGATGGGTAGATGGATTGTTTTTCATTTTGGCTTTTGTGAATAGTGCTGACATGAACATTCTTATACATGTTTTTTGAGAACATTTGTATGTACTTTTTGCATGTTTATCTTGTAAAAGTGGGAGGTCATAGGGTAGGTATACATATGTTTGATATTAATAAATGATATTCTATTGGTTGTACCAATTTACAATACTGCAAATAGAATATTTTTTTAACATCTGTAAAATTCTATTACATATATGATAGGGTTATAAAAATATGGCTTGAATCATGTGAAAAATGGGTGTTGACTTTCTCTTTTGTTAACATTCTATTTTAGTTATGTTCTCAGATTGCAAGGAACAGGGCCTCATTTCCATTAACTTAGCTCATGGGGAAGAGTCATACACATGTGAACTTAGAAAAAGTTGAACTGTGTAGCTTTAGAAAGGCCTGAAAGATGTTGAGGCCCCAGGATGTGGACTCTCGAGTGTTCTGCTATTAGGCTTGATTCTGGCGTCCTGAGGGGCCATCCATTCTTGCTGGATCTGTATTCCGCTGGAAAGTACTGCAGGTACTAGAAGGAGACACATTCTGACTGAGTATCTGTTCTTGTTTGTTGCTTCTGTATTTGTGCTATGTTAAATTTTGATTATTACTCTAAGAGGAGCCATTCTTTGCAATCATGTGTCAGATTCCCAGCCTCCTACCTGATCTACATACTATTCCTAAGTCATTCAACCTCTGGAAATTGCCTACTCCCATTAATTCCTGGGAAGCACATACATGTACTGACTAGTCTACTAGATTTAGATACCCTTAAATAGATGCTAAATGAATTACACATAATCATGATAAGAAAATAATAAGAAAACCTTAGCAACTGTGATTTTGAATTACTAATGTGTTTTGTTTTTACAATAGACATCTACTGCTTAATGTAAAACTGTACAAAGACTACTTACAAATGTTTTTTATGGTTCTTCATATCTTAAGTAAAGAGCACAGCTTACCTTTTCTGTTAACGTAGTCTGTGTTGAGTCAACTAGAAAGGAAGGAATCCAGGATGATAAGCAGGAAACAGAGACTCTGAACTGGTGGGAAATTTAGTAAATAAAAGATGGACCCCAGACATGAAAACTATTCTTGGAACTACTATATCTTGGAGTTACTTGCCAGCATCTTTTGTAAGTTCAGTGGGTTTAGTTGTAATTTGTGAAGTGATAGCCAGAGACTTATATTTTTGCATCTAGCTTTTATACCCTCTACTCAAAATAGAGCATGTACTTCACCTCATCCACCTTCATCTCATCCACCTCATCCAAGTAATTTCCCCTGGGTACTCATTTGCCCCAAATTGTGCTTTTTTAGGTAATGGCCATACTGTCATCAACTAACTGGTTTGCAGAAGGGTATATGGTCTATGAGAATAACCCTGTACTGAACATTCTTTATACAGACCTATAAAAACTTCCCAAAAAATTCTGAATTGAAGGTGGAGATATTATAAAGTGTTGTGGTTGAAGAAGTTTGGGTTTCTGTGATTTGAGGTTGTTCTTCAAGACCTTTTTCTATCTCAAACACAGAAAGGAAGATACTAATTAGAGAATCCATTAAAAAGAACTTAACCTAGTCTGTGGCTTAATTTACATATGCGATGCTTTTCTGAAAGTCAAGTGATTAATATTAGTCATAGGACCAGCATGCATATGACCAGAAATTCTTGTTCCAACAAATTAATCAACTTACAGGGTAATTAAAAGCTGGAACAAAACTGTCATTTCACTGCTGTATTCCTGCACATTAAATTAAGTTTTAAGCATTATTTAAGGCTTCACTGCAATATACTTAGCATTTAAAAAGCAGTCTGGAAGCTGTTCTTATTTCTATAAGTATTTTGCTTGGTAGCTAGTCTTTTGTGAAAATTCAAATCAATTTTAAACACTTGGTTCATTTAAATAACTCTTTTTTTTTTTTTTTTTTTTTTTTTGCTTTCAAGAAAGATTGAGAAGAGTTAAAGGGAAATTTATGGGATTAGTCATTCAATTCATTGATAGATCATTCACATATACTAATGCCAGGAAACATTTAACTGATAAAAGTGCTCTGAATGAATTTGTCATTTAAGGGTATTCTTTAAGTGGATATCTTTATCATATTGACTGTGTCCTACTGATACTATTTAGACTTGCTTCCAATATTAATTTGTAAGAATCGCTGGTTAACTTACCAGTAGAATGTATGTATAAGTCAAGCCCATGATATATTTCATTAAAGAATCTTTGTGACATTGAAAGAAATTCAAGAATGTAGCAATCAGTATTGTTTATAGGATGTTTGTGTTTAAATGACAAAACTAAAACTAAGATAATTGTCGTTATAACTTTTTTTGGTTATTAACCTTAAGTACTGAAAAGAATAGATCTTTAAAAAATGGGCTAACGTTTAAAACCCAAGTATCTAAAAATGTTTCAGTCTCATATACAAAAAAAACCAAAATCTAAACATATAGCATTGTTGGTAAGCATGAATACCTCCTGCATTCTTTTGTACAAGAGATTTCTTGAACGAGAATAGATTTGCCATGTCAGACTGATTCTTTCAAATTTATATTCTGTTTCTAATTTCAGGTCTTAAAAAGGTTTAACTTAGCCAATGAACATAAAAGTGCTTATTGCTAATTTAGCCGCTACTGCAGAACATGAAGGGAAATCATGAGGTCATTAACACATCTAGAAATAGCAATTTTCTAGCTTTCAGTTCCTAAGATAGTTTGGTGAAAATAGAATATTCAGTCAAAGAAGGTAGTGAGGTGAGTTTCCAAATGACTTTTTTTTTTTTAAATTTCATTCCTTCCCACGCTTCTCCATCATTTTTACCTGCCTTTATTTCTCCTTCTCTGTGTTATTAACTTAAAGCTTCACTTCAGAATCTTCCTAGTGCTAAGTGTTGGGGTCAGTGAAGTATATACTTTATCCTTGCATATGCAATGAGAAAAAGAATGGGAAATTATGGCAAATTCACCACCACATATCAAAGGTAAAATGCCCTTCCTGTTGGAGAGTTTACCATAGCCTCTAGCTGTCCAATCAGAGAGAACACACCCACCCCATTGATAGGGAAGGAAGGTTCTCTTTGAGGGCTGAACTGGATACTGCACCTTATTTATACCCTGAGAGTTCTCTGAGTTGGTGCTCAAGAGAGATCTTTCGCACATACTTTTATTTCTCCAGTGTAAAACATTTATTGACTGTCTATTCTATGTTAGATATTGTGCTATGTCCTGTAGCCTGGTCTACAAGTAGATTGTATTCTTGAGAGGGAAGCCAGCATTAAAGACATATAAATATAGTATTTCTTGGCATTCACGTGAGACTGGTTCCAGGGTCCCTCTGGATATAGAAATCTACAGATGCTCAAGTCCCTGATACAAAAATTACATAATATTTGAATATAACTATGTACATCCTCCCATATATATTTCAATTAATTTGTAGATTACTTAATATACCTCACGCAATGTAAAGGTTCTATAAATAGTTGTTATACTATATATTTAGGGAATAATGACAACACAAAAAAATGTACATTTCAGTACAGACATTTTTTCCCAACTACTTTTGAAATAGGGTTGGTTGAGTTCAAAGAATGAGATGTCTTTCCATTTATTTGTATTTTCTTTGATGTTATTTAGGAATATTTTGTAGTTTTCTGTGTAAAAGTTTTTACCTTCTTGGTTAAGTTTACTCCTAAGTATTTAATCCTTTTTGATGTTATACTAAATGGGATTGTTTTCTTAATTTCCTTTCTGGACTGATCTTTGTTACTGATCAGGAATTATTTTCAAGTGCTGGTTTTGTATCTTTCAATTTTGCTAAATTCATTTATTTGTTTTATCATTTTTTAGTATAATCTTTAGAGTTTTCTATTTTTAAGATTATGACATTTGTGAACAGAGATAATTTTGCTTCTTATTTTCCAATTTGTAGGCTTTTTATTTCTTTTTCTTATCTAATTGCACTGGATAGAACTTCCAGTACTATGTTGAATAGTAGTGGAGAAATTGGGCATCATTTTATTGTTCCTGATCTTAAAGGAAAGCCTTTAGTCTTTGCTGAGTATTCTGTTAGCCATAAGTTTTTAATATATAGCTTTTATTATTTTGAGGTTAGTTTCATTCTATTCCTAGTTTGTTAAGTGTTTTTATCATTAAAGGGTTCTGAATTTGTCAAATGCTTTTTCTGCATTGAGATGATCATGTGGTTTTTGTCCTTTCCTCGTTAGCCTGGTATATCACACTGATTGATTTCTGTATTTTGAACCATTCTTGTATTCCAGATGTAAATCCCACTTGGGGATGGTGTATTATCCTTAAATTCAATTTGTTCATATTTTGTTGAGAATTTGTGCTTCAGTATACATCAGAGATATTGATCTGTGATTTTTCTTGCTGTGTCTTTGTTTGGTTTTGGTATAAGGGTAACTCTGACCTCATGGAATATGTTTGGGACTATTCCCTCATCTTTGATTATTTTTAACAGTTTGAAAAGGATTGGTGATAATTCTTTTTTTTTTTTTTTTTTTTTGGTGATAATTCTTTAAGTGTTTGATAGAATTTTCCATATGGCCCTGGGCTTTTCTTTGTAGGAGGTTTTTGATTGCTTCTTCAACTCCTCATTTGCTGTAGTCTTATTCAGAATTTTTATTTTTCATAATTCAGTCTTGATAGGTTGTACATTCCTAGGAATTTATCCTTTTTTAGCTTATCCATTTTTTTGGTGGATAATTACTCACAGTAGTCTTATAAAATACTTTATTTCTGGGACATCAATTGTAATGTCTCTGCTTTCATTTCCCATTTTAGCAATAAAATCTCTTTTATCTTCATTAGTCTAATTAATTGTCCATTTTGTTGATCTTTTAAAAAATCAATTCTTGGTCTCATTGATTTTTTCTGTTCTTTATTTCAGTTATCTCTACTCTAATCTTTATTATTTCCTTTGTTCTGCTTTGAGTCTAGTTTGTTTTCTTTCCTAGTTCTTTGAGGTATAAAGTTAGATTGTTGATTTAAGATCTTTGTTCATTTTTCATATGCTTGTTTACTGCTATAAACTTCCCATTTATTACTGCCCATGCTTCATTCCATGAGTTTTAATATGTTGTGTTTGTTGTCATTTGTCTCCAGATATGTTATAAATGCTTTTGCGATTTCTTCATAGACCCACTTGTTTATGCGTACATTGTTAAATTTCCACATTAGTGGATTTTTCTTTTGTTATTGATTTCTAGTTTCATTCCATTACAGAGAAGATATTTTGTATGGTCTTAATATTCTTAAATTTGTTAAGCTTTATTTTGTAGTCCAACATGTGGTCTAGTTTGGGGAATGTTCCAGGAGCACTTGAGAAGAATACTTTTGATAAAGTGTTCTGTATGTGTCTGTTAGATCCAACTGGCCTACAGTATTATTCATATATTGTGTTTCCTTATTGGTCTGTCTGGTCCTGTCAATAACTGAAAGTGGGGTATTGAAGTTTCCTATTATTACTGGATTACCATCTATTTCTCCCTTCAATTCTATAATTTTACTTTGTAGATTTGGGTGCTCTAATGTTAGATGCAGATGCAATTTTTTCTTTTGAGATTTAAATCAGGGACTCTTTACCGCTGAACTACACCCTCAGCTCTTTTTATTTTTTATGTTGTGACAGGGTCTCCCTAAGTTGCTGAGAATGGTCTCAAAATTGCAATCTTCCTGCCTTAGCCTTTTGAATTGCTGGGAATACAGGGATGAACTACTGGGTCCACCTAGATGCAGATAAAATTTTTACTGCTGTATCTTCCTGATGAATTGACACCTTTAATATTACATAGTATCCTTTTTTGCTCTTGTGCCAATTTTTATCTTTTTGACTATTTTGTCTGACATGTCTGTTTCATGTGATGTAGTACGACTACCCTTTCTAAGTTCTCTTTGCATAGAGTATCTTTTTCTACCATTTCACATAACCTATGTATGTTTGTTAATCAGGTTCACCAGTCACCAATCTACAATTTCTGCCAATTGCATGAGTCTGGTGAGACAGAACACTCCACAAATTAGACAAAGCAACTTATTGTACCGAATAGGTAGCAAAAAACCAATCAAAACCAAACAAACAAATAAAAAACCACAGAAGTCTAGGGTCCACAGTGGACAGTGCCCCAAGATTCAGGATTGCTGCCCAGGGTGGGTTTTTTAGCCAAGGGCAACTGGATTTAATGGTTTAAGTTTTGCAAGATACCTTGTTTTAGGAAGGACAGGAACAGCCCAGATAGTTCCTCCATATCCCAAGGAGGTTGCATTAGGAACTACAAAAGAAATAGGGCAACAGCTGGGACAGGCAATGCCATCTGGGGACTTGTACTGCAGTGTCCTTAGATAAAAAGTGAGTCTCTTATAGATGACATATAGTTGGATTTTGTTTTATTTTTATTCCTTTCAGTTAATCTGTGTCTTTTAATTAGTAGATTTAATGCATTTACATTTAAGGTAATTCTCATTTGGGAAGAACTTACTATTTCTATTTCCATTTTTTTTTTGGCCTGGTAATTTTTTTCTGTCCATCTCCTCTGTTTTCCTTTATGTGCCATTGTTGTTGTTGTTTTTGTAATGACACATTTATATTCCTTTCTCATTTCCTTTGTGTACATTCAGTGAATATTTTCTTTGTGGTTATCATTGCACTTTTATTAAACATCTTAAAGTTTTAACAGTCAATTTTAAACTAAACAACTATAATAACATATAAAACTATTCCTTCACATCTCTGCCCTTCCTACTCAATGTTATTGGTGACACAAATACCTCTTTTTATATTGCATATTATATTATGTTGCATATTATATTAACAGAGTTATAATTACTTTTAATGTTTTTTAAAAATATATTCTTCACCAGGTTTATAACTGTGACTGTTTATTCTTTGACTTTTTGCTTGCCTGTGATGTAGGATTTTTGCCTGTGATGTAGGATTTTTTAAAAACAGGTTCTTGGATTTCTCACAGAAGCATTTGGCCTCTTTGCCATTTTTAAATCCTTGTGTCTGTGGGGGAAGGGAAGTCTGGGCATCCTATTCCACCATCTTTCTGATATCCCTTCTGGTTTTACATTTATATGATATTAAGGACAATCTATGAGAATAAGTGCTGTGACTAAATGAGTCACCACCATCCTGTAATTGTGAGCACTTTATTAGAACTGCTTACTCTTTACTCAAGATTTTTCTTTGTTTCTAGCTGAATCCCCTTAATGGACTTTTGGGATTTGCTGTTTGGGTAAATCTTGCCCCAAGACTGTAAGCGTGTCTACATACCATGCTGGTTAGTATTATACTGAGAATTAGTTTGCTGTTTTATTAAATCACGGCTCAACTGAAAATCTTTTGACTTTCACTAAGAAAATCTGAGAAAGCATTCCATGGGTGGTCTGAATTTAAGGCTAACATGGCGGGTGATTAGACCAATTATAAATAAGTAGGCAAGGAAGCTGTGAGAATGTGTATGAGATGTGTCATTACTAAACAACAGTGAACCAGCACAGTTGGAAATTTAATCATTGAAGTAAGCTTAGTGTTTCATTTTATATAATTGAAGCAAATTAAAACAATATTTTATGTGAGCATTGAACTTTTCTCTCTTCATTTATGACTACTGGGGGGATTTGGAATGGCATGATTATTATTTTTTGGCCCAAGTAGTTATCACCTTTTTAAGTTCTTAATGTTTGTGACCAGTTGAACATGTGAGACTATAAAGCTGTGAACTTCACTTTCTTCATGGCTACAGCTTTGCCTCTAATTCCTCTTCACCTGTGAGTCACAACTCCCATGCTGAATTGGGTAAAAGAGTGTAGATGGACCCATATTTCTAGGAAAGCATCTCAGGGCAGTTTTCTTACTGACAATTGGTTAACAGAATAGTCTTTTTATTTCATAGAGAGCAGCATAGTCTATTGCAGGAACTGATGGAACATACATAGGAGAACATGCTCTGGTTTGATTCTCCTTCTGTCTTAGGTAGAAAAATTTAGCTTTGAGAGAAAAATGACACCTATTTCAAAGGGATGGAAATTCTTAGGGTATAATTTTAGTTTATTAAGAGTTTAAGCTCAAGTGTTAGGCTGCTTAAGTTCCCTCAAATTACCATGGGTGTGACTTGGTCAAGTTATTCCTCCAATCATTATTTTTCTCCAAATGGCCACAATAGTAAGACCACAATTTAATGAGTTCTGATTAGAATTAAATATGCTACTGTGTTAAGGGAGTAATTAGCATGGTGCCTGGCACTCGACAAGCTCTCAAAGGGTATTAGCTCTTTTATTGTTTTTGTTACTGTTACTTTTGGTGGTGGTGTTATTTATTTTAACCATGTGGAAAGTTTTATGCTGAATGATAAATGATAGCGGGATTTTTAATAGAAATTGGATGATAATATCTGTCCTGAGTACATAAACAATTCTTGCATCTCCCCCAAGTGCTTAATTTGTCTTAAATGAATGATTTTTGGTTAAGTTCAAATGTACAATAATTCACTTACTATCAGGAACAATAATGGCAGCTGTTTTAAGGTCCTCGATCTTTGGGAGGTATACAGGTATATTCTACCTGTGTAAACTGCTTTCCTTTTTATTTTATCAATTCTGAAAATATAGTTAGTTACAGGACACCCCCCACTCCAAAGAATTTTGAACCTCATACAGTTTTATATAGCTGCAGCCAGTGAAGTGATCCTTATTGCTTTCTCTGGTGTAGTGTTGGAGTCAATTTATCTAAATGTTTCAGAACTTATTATCTGTTTTATCCTTAGCACTTATGTGTTCAGAGATCGAGAAGAAAACAAAATGAAGAAACTCTCTGATTCTTACCTGAATAGAAACAGGTGTTTTCCTTTTATTTCATCAAATATGGAAGCTTGGGAAAATATAGTTGTATACTGATTATGGTACTGCTTTCATCTGTCTGTCTGCCTGTATCTATCTGTCTGTTAGTCTATCTCTCTTTTTCATTTTAGGGAGCACAAAGAAGAGTTTAAGGTGACACCAAGATCAGAGCACAAACTGTCGTTGGGATAAACATTTGTAAGAGTAAATATAAAAAGTAATTAGCAACCCCCCATTATCTCATAAGGCATATTTTCACAAATTCTTCACAATTTAGAATAGTCACTTGAAAAAATCAGAAAGCAAGTTATTTGCCCTAAATTTAGTTGATTTCTAGTATATCTTGTCAGTTATGATTATTTATCATTTAATTACTATTACATTCATAACTGAATAAAAGATATATTGACTATATTTCTTGGTGTAGAAATGATTTACTCTTTTAATGGGTTTATTAAGTGGGCCAGGCGTCTCTTTAAACACTGTAAACACAAATAAACAAAGCTGTCCATAGTCAAATGGGGAGAAGCTGTCCATAGTCAAATGGGAAGATGATGGTTCTGAATGAGCAAATAAATCAAAGCGTGCTTACACATTTTCAAGACAGTGAGGGTGGTAGCAACCTGCACTCAGTAGTGCACCAGAGCATTGTGCTTGTTACATTGTCATTTCAGTATATTTCACTGGAACCAAAGTTTTGAGTACTATCTGGGAACACTTTTTATGGTAAAGAGATGATACTTAGAATGATGAATTGAATATATATATTATATATTTATATATTTTACATATATCTATGTATACACATATTTTTTGATTGTCTTACTGAGGGTAAACTTCTTTCTTTTTGAATTACAATAGATTGCTTGTGTTAGAAAACACTGATGTAAAATACATGATGAGTCTGACATGCAGATGGAAATTTTATTTTTTTCCTTTCAAAGGTGCTAATATGCCTTGTATGATATGTAACACCGTGGCTGCGATGTCTTGTTCAGTAAAAAGGCAGCTGCTGCTGGAAGGGACGGATGAATGGCTCTAGTCAGCAGCAGTGCATTTGAAGTTCTGGCTGATCAATGGAGTCTTTCACTTCTAGGGTCAAGGTGGTAACAACCAATTAATAGGAGAGCCGACTGGATGAAGAGTAAAAGATCTACATGCTCATGTTCCTCGTGCAGTTCACAAAAAAAGCAAACCAGTTTTGTGTGAGAAAACTGTTTTTCTTCAACTTGAAAGCTTAAGAACTTGCTCTCCCTGGAGCTTTCTCTGATGCTCTTCCTTTCCACTCCCATGTGGCTCTCTACTTCTAAGAAAGCTATTTGTAAACTGTACAGAGTCTGTTGCCTAGTGGGAATGTTTTGGGGTAGTTCTGAATTCAAATTCCAGCTGCGATTCTTTCTAGTATTACTTGGGCAGGTCATTTAGCCTTCTTGATGTACAACTTCCTCAGCTTTAAAACTGGGGGAAATCAAAACCCCATTTCGTATGAGGATTAATGAGACTGTACCAGGTAAGGCATTTTGTACAGCACCTGGTGCTTAGTTGATTCTACTTATTAATGAAGGTTCAACCCTGAAAACACTTGAGGTTACAGAGTTCAGTGTCATTTTATTTTCAGGTCATGTCTTCTGTAAGTCTCATTTCCCCCACAGTCTGGTGAGACTCTTGAGGGCAGGAAACATTTCATGCTTCTTTTCTGCCTTCCATTTCAGCTTGCTTAGTCCTAAGCACTTCTGGAACATTTTCAAAGTTCTTTTTAAAAATTAGGGACTATGAAGGGCACAGGATGTGTTTTTCATACTGTGCTCCTACAGAATATAGGTGGGAGGTAATAACGGGAGAACAAAGGTAGCACCATATAAAATCAACTCTTAAAATCACTATGGTGGTTAGGTTAATTTTGCCATATGGTTTGAGAATTCCATTCATGGACAAAATTGCCTAATTTATTTTATTATGATTAAAACCTCAGTTTATGTGATGCTCATTTAGCATGTGCCTAGTCACAGTGGGAATTTACCTTTATAGAGAAAAGTAAACACAGGGCCAAGACTTTGGATTCTGGCCCATTTTTGAACATCTACTTCCTTCTGAGAGAGTTTAGATTTATTTTAAGGATTTAGCTTTCAAACTGGGATAAGAAGCAGAGGATATGGTTTAAGTTTTACATTTTAATATCTGAGAAGATACAGGTTAGCCAAACATGTAGGATGGTTGTGCCTTTACCCCAGTAAATCTGCAGAGGTTTGTTCCAGCCTATGGTGGAGTACTTCCAGGCTCTCTGTCAATATTGCAATTCCCCACCATAAAAAAGGAACCAAAGAAATATCTTCCACATAGCAGGCAATCAGTTCTTATTTAGTGAATGGAAGAAGGACAACAAAAAAGAGGTGTTCTCTTTGTATATCTTTTTTGAAAGGATAATTGACTGTTTTTAATTTTTTTCATATTTTTATTGGTGCATTATAACTATACATAATCGTGGTATTTGTTGTTACATATTCATATCTACACATGGTATAACAATATTATTCAGTCAGTGTTGTTCCCTAGTATTTCCCTTTTCCTTTCTCTCCTTTCTTTGTATATATTTATGTAACTTCAATATTTCCAAACCAAAGTTTGGCAAGATTCCAACATAATGTAAAGATTTGAACAGATCTATTAGTATATAGTGATAAATTTGGTTTATTTTTCAGTTGTAAGGACTCTTACCCAGTGTATATGTATGATTACACAAATGGCATGAATCCACATCGGGTACAACCATAGATACAAAGTGATGTGCCCCATTTGTGTACAATGAATCAAAATTCAGTCTGTAAAAAATGAAAAAATAAATAAAGAAAGAAAAAAATAGAGATCGAATAACCTTCATATAACTTCCTAATTTGCTTTATAAATGAGTGTGATACTGTGAATTTTAGAGATATTCATAATAGTGTTCTTAATGCATTTTGTGTAACATTATTCAAAATACTAAACTTTATTTTGAAGAATTATAACTCAAAAAAGATTTTTAAGCAAATTTATATTCCCTGAACAACACTGACCATTCATTTAATAGTGAACACTTATTTACATGGATACTGTAGACTATTGTAGATTGTGTGGGAGTTTCAAAGATAAATGTAATGTCACTAAGGCTTACATTTATTTATTATATGTAGAATATACTTTCATATTATCAAGACTTACTTACATAGAGTGATAAAATATTTTACACTAACATTTCCTTATGTAGTATCAGAGAAATTCTATATAAATGAATTTCCTTAATTAACTTATTTATATTATTTCTAGTGACTTTTACACAGCTCCTAATGATAGTACCATAAATAATAGAATCACTATTTTAGTTAGCTGTTTCGCTGCTGTGACTAAAAGGATCTGACCAGCACAATTATAGAGGAGGAAAGGTTTATTTGAGGACTCACAGTTTCAGAGGTCTTAGTTCATTGAAGACTGGCTCCATTCCTCAGGGCTGCAGGTGAGGCAGAACATCATGGCAGAAGATCGCGACAGAGGGAAGCAGAGAGAGAGGGAGAAGGAGAGACAGACAGAGAGAGAGAGAGAGAGAGAGAGAGACAGACAGACAGACAGACAGACAGACAGACTCCACTTTCCAGATACAAAATATATACCCCATAGCTACACCCCCTATGAACCACTCCCTCAAGCCACACCCCACCTGCCCCAGTTACCACTCAGTTAATCCCATCAGGGATTAATTCAAGACTCTCACAACCCAATCATTTCTCCTTTGAACCCTCTTGCATTGTCTCATACATGAGCTTTGGGAGATACCTCACATCCAAGTCATAACAACAACCAAATAGGTTTACGGTTTTAATATTTCTTTGTGATTCTTTTTGTTTTTAGAATATTTCCCACTGGGGTGTATAGTCAAAATGTGGCTTTTAAAATTCAATTAGATGTACAATTAGGTTCATTTGTTTCTTTTTTTTTTTTTATTTTTAGGGATTGCTTTACTTTTCACTTTTTTAATGATCTAAAACTTGTACATGGTTTCAAAATCACAACTAGAAAACAGGACACATTTGAAAAATTCGTTCTATGCATTTTTTATTCCTGTTTAAGAAGAGATTTTCAAAATTGGTTTTCATTTGTTTAGTTTTTGAAAATACACATGAATATATGATTAAAATATAAACATATGAGCTTTTTTACATATGTTTATTCATAAATCCCTTCCCTTTCTAGGCACATTATTCTGGAGCTTGCCTTTTGTGTGTAACCATAGATTCTAATGAACACTCCACTTCCTTTTTTAGCTGCTAGTAGCATATTATGTGATCACATAATGTTTTACTCATTAGGCTGTTCATTGATAGACATGTGGGCTTTCATATCAGACTTTGGTGGTTTTATTTCTCACTGCAGACTAATACTTAATGCAGTCAGTTTTGTGTGTGTGTGTGTGTGTGTGTGTGTGTGAATTTAAATATAATTGCTCAGTTTTGACACAATTCTGAAGAAAAGGGGTCCCAGATTTTTGCTTCCAATTGATTGTATTAGTCAGCTTTCTGTCACTATAAGGAAATGACTGTTTTGCGTCATAGTTTTGGAGGTTCCAGTCCATGATCAGTTGACTCTGTTGCTTCTGGGCCAGTGGCAAGGCAACACATCCTGGGAAGGAACATGAAGCAGAGTAAAACTACTCACCTCATGACCAAGAAGCAAAAGAGAGGAAGAGGAAAAGGCCAGACCCTTAAAGGTGCCAGCACTTACCAGTGCCACCCTGGGGATCAAGTCTTTACTCATGGACCTTTGGGTGACATTCAAAGTCCTATAGCAGTAACTAATGCTGCCAAGGTACACTCCGCCACTCTCCCTGTGGAGGACTTATCCTGATGACCTGGGAAAACTCCTCGATAAAGATTAACAACCCCAAAAAAGTAGAATCTGGGAAGTGGTAATGATCACTTAGGACTTTCCTTTCTGAAAATCTTTAAAATATTAGCTTGGGAATTTTTAAAAATTAGTGATTAGTAAACTCTTCAGGTGACTTGTTTTGGAGCCATTGGACTGAAGGTTTTGTTTGAATTGACAATAAAGTGTAATAATATTTGTGATGGGGCCATTTGTTATCTCTTTATAAGTTTGGTTGCCAGACTGGCATTAGAACATTTAAAAAAAATAATTTATTTTTAAAATTCCTGGGCACTGTGTCTGCAATCTCAGAAGAGACCATTCGGTGGGTGGTGGTGTATGTATTGATTTCATGGACTCATGCAGTATTTGCCACAGTGTGCTCTTTGAGAACAGATATTCATAATCAAATAAATTTGAAAAATGCTTTCTTAAGTTTATTTGCTACAAGATTCCCCAGAACCTTTCACAACTAAGATGCATGTAACTTCTAGTTCCTTTTTCTTTTCTTTATGGAGTCTGTTTTTAGTGGAGTACATTTTGGGAAAGTTGAACATAATGGTTAAATTTATTATAATTTTCAATAATTTAGGGAGTGGTCTGGAGCAGGAGAGAAAATTAATTAAACAGGATAGTTGTTATCACTCCTATGTTACAGGTGTTAGTGACTTTTCTATCAGGAATTGAAGGTAGATTTTCAGATTGCAAATTGGTATCATTACTGTATTTAAAAATTTGAAGAAATAAACCTGGAAAGATTTTAATAATTTTCTTTAAAACATCCAAAATATATAAGAAACTTATAAAATTCACTAGCGAGAAAATAAATGATCTAATTTAAAAACGGGCAAAGAGCTGGGCACAGAGGTGCATGCCTATAATCCCAGCGACTCAGGAGGCTGAGGCAGGAGGATTGCAAGTTCAAAGCCAGCCTCAGCAACAGTGAGGCACTAGGCAACTCAGTGAGACCCTGTCTGTAAATAAAATAGAAAATAGGGCTGGGGATGTGGCTCAGTGATTGAGTGCTCCTGAATTCAATCCCTGGTAACCCCCCCTCCCGCCCCTGGCTCCTGCCAAAAAAACAGCACAGAGAACCTGAATGGACATTTCTCAAAAGAAGGCATACAAATAGCCATTTTTCCTGGAAAAGAGCTCAACAGCAATAATTATCAAGGAAATACAAATTAAAATAAAAATGAGATATTACTTCACACCTGTTAGAATGTTTACTATATAAAGGATGAAAGATAATAAGCTTTGATCAGAGCATGGATAATAAGCTTTGATCCTTGCATATTGTTAGCAAGAATGTACATTGGTGAAGCCATTATAGAAAATACTGTGAAGGTATTTTTTTTTTTTTTTACGTAAAAATAGAACTGCCATATGATCCAGCAATCTTGCAACTGGGTATATATCTGAAAGAAATGAAATCAGTATGGTAAAGAGACACCTGCAGCACCATGCACAATAGGCAAGTTATGGAATCAACCTAAGTATCTATAAGTGGATGAGTAGATTTACAAAATGTGGTATAGGTAGTAGAATACTATTTAGTCTTTAAAAAAAAGGGAAAGCCTTTTTTAAAAAAATATTTATTTTTATTATGTTTTGTTTTTAATTTTTAAATTTAATTAGTTATACATGGCAGTAGAATGTACTTTGATACATCATATATAATGGAGCATAATTCCACATTTTTCTGACTATACATGATGTAGAAGCTCACCGATTACATAGTTATATGTGTACATAGGGTAATAGTGTCTGATTCATTCTACTATCCTTCTCATCCCCTTACCCACTTCCCTCCCTTCACTCACCTCTACCTAATCCAAAGTAACTCTATTCTTCCTTACCCCCGCTCCCACCATTGTGAATTAGCATCCACATATCAGAGTAAACATTCAGCTTTTGGTTTTTTGGGATTGGCTTATTTCACTTAGCATGATATTCTCCAACTCCTTCCATTTACCAAAGAACCAAATAACCAAGTTAATAAATGGGTTAAAGAATTGAACAGGCACTTCACAGAAGAAGAAATACAATCAACAAATACATGAAAAAATGTTGAATGTCTTTAGCAATTAGAGAAATGCAAATCAAAAGTACTCTAAGATTTCATCTCACCCCAGTCACAATGGCAGTTATCAAGAATACAAGCAACAATAAATGTTGGTGAGGATGTGGGGAAAAAGGTACACTCTACATTGCTGGTGGGAATGCAAATTGGTGCAACCATTATGGAAAGCAGTATGGAGATTCCTCAGAAAAGTTGGAATGGAACCACCATTTGACCCAGCTATCTCACTTCTTGGTTTTTACCCAAGGGACTTAAAATCAGTATATTACAATGATGCAGCCACATCAATGTTTATAGCAGCTCAATTCACAAGAGCTAAACTAAGGAAAGCCTTTATTCGTGACAACATGGATGAATTCAGAGGACATTATTCTAAGTGATATGAACCAGGAATAGAAAGATAAGTATCATATGATTTTATATGTAGAATCTAATAAAATCTAACTCACAGAAGTTGAAAATAGAATTGTTACTTGGGGCTGAGGGAATTGGGGAGATGTTGGTCAAAAGGTACAAAATTTCAATTAGACCAGAGGAATAAGTTCAAGAGACCTGTTGCACAGCATGGTTGTGCAACAGTAATGTGTTAATAGCAATGTGTTGCATACTTGAAAAACTGAAAGACAGTTTAAGAGTTCTCATCACAAAAAAAAGGTAAGTATGCGAGGTACTGCATGTTAATTAGCTTAATTTAGTTATCCTACAATGTATAGATATTTTGAAACATTATGTTATGTACCATATATGTATATAAACACTCAATTTTTGTGAATTGAAAGATTTCTAGAAAGAAAAAAAATATGAGTGGGTAAACTGGTATAATCCAAATGATATCAGTCACTTGGTTAATTGTCCTATCTGTACGTTATCCTAGTCTTGACAACCTTGGTATGATAATGTAAAATGTAAACAGGGAAAACTTGTGGGGGAAGTTACATGGGAGCTTTGAATTACTTTTACAGTTTTTCTGCAAATATAAAAATTTCTCAAAAAGTTAAAAAACTTATAAACATGAAATGATGTAAAATAAAGATACATGCATTACATGAAAAATATCAATTGCTATATTTAATGCACCATTTTCTAGTCTCATTAGGACTTTTTTTTTTTAAAGGGCAAGGCATTTTATAGGTCATTTTAGCAGGAATAGGATGGGGATTGCCATTGGCCTTCCCCCTTCTAAAGTGGGGATGTGTAGATGAATGTACGTATACAAAGCAGATGGCAGTTCCTTAGCTTTAAAGTCCTTGCAGTCAAAACCCTGAGAAGAAGATTTATCCTGTTTTCAACTTAGCAAAAAGGAGGAATTATTTTTATCCTTCAAACAGTTCCTCTTCTCAGTAATTCCTATTCCTTGAATTGATTTTTCTTTGGCCAGAGTAATACTAGTTATTTTTCATGTGACATGGGAGGAAAGAGGTCATTGTCATTTGTTGGTGCACCAACCTTCTTGTATTCACATCACTGTTGACCTTTTCCTGTTCAAGGTGAAGGGTATTAATGGCTCCTTTCTTACCAAGTTCCCTAGTTTTTGACGTCTAAAGCTGTTGTAAAAGCAAATTTATACAAACTGCTGTATCTTGGGACTCCTTTTTTCTTTTTACAGAACATACTTTTTAAGTCTATTTAAAGAGAAGAGATTTAAAACAAATACACAATGATTTTCAAGCATTCTGCAATTGAATACAGTGGATTCAGATAAATGTTGTAAATAAATGGACAAATAAATGGTTGATAATTCCTAACTTGGTATATTCACAGCATATCAAAGAAGAAATAATGTAATTTACATCTTATTCACAATGTGATTATGATCTTCAGCAAGTGTGTGAGACCTTTCGGATACTGAGGCTGAATCATTCATTTTCTGAAACACTTTCTGTCTTTAGGGAAGCATTAGCTCCTGTCTGGCTTTTCTGATGGTTCTCAAGACCTAATCATTTTTGGCAAGCCCCATTGCTTGCTTTAGTTCATTACATACATAAAACACTTGAACCTTAGATTTATTTTGGTCTGTCTTATGAGGCTCAGAAAATATAACTGTTTTGGAAAGTACTTTAGTATTTTCACAAACACAAATGCTCTACTAGGTAGTACCTTTTCTTAAGGTTCACTTGTTAATTAGAAATTGCATTTTTTCCTGTGGCAAGGAGGAGAATTGCAGCCTGTTTGGGATCTAAGTTTCTTCTGTGGTAGGCACTTCTGTGTTTAGTTTTCACTGTGCTCCTGAGGAACAACCAGAGTACAGGAAAAGCAGTACTTAGAGGGACATATTGTCTGTGGATGGTTCTGCTTGACATCACGAACTGAAGACTAAAGAATTCTTTGCCAAGTGCAGGTTAGTGGAAGACCTCTGTAGCCATTGCTGGAGTGAATGATTATTCTTTCAGGCATGTCCCTTTCTTCTTTGTTGTTGTGGAGCTAAGGATAAGGAATACTGTCTGATGGTAGTTTTATTCACTCTAGTTGGGGGAAAGAAGATGGAAGAAATTTAGGAAGCAAAGAAGATGATAATGGAGTTTTTAATAGCCTCCCCCTTTGAATGGAGCCAGTGTGGTCATTGAATGTGTATGTACATATGCCCCATGCTAGCAATAAGATATTAATAGTAGTAGTTAGTATTTATTGAGCACTTACTATGTGCCAGACACAATGCAACTGCTTTATGTTGATTGTTGCAGATAATTTCCTTAACAGCTCTATGGGGTAAGTGCTTCATTACTCTTTATTTCCTTTTCTTCTTTTTCTTCTCCTCCTCTTCCTCCACATCCTCCTCCACTTCTTCCTCCTCTCCTCCTCCTCCTCCTTCTTCTTCTTTTATTTTTTTTTTATCTTTACAGACTGCATTTTGATTCATTGTACACAAATGGGGTACAACTTTTCGTTTCTATGGTTGTACACGATATAGATTCACACCATTCGTGTAATCATATATGTACATAGGGTAATGATGTATGTCTCATTCCACCATCTTTCATACCTCTGCCCTCTCCCTCCTCATTTCCCTCTACATAATCCAAAGTTCCTCCATTCTTCTTTTACCTCCCACCTCCCACCCCCATTATGTATCCTCATCCATTTATAGAAGAAAACATTCAGTCTTTGGTTTTTTGGGATTGGCTTATTTCACTTAGCATGATATTCTCCAACTCCATCCATTTACCTGCAAATGCCATAATTTTATTCTTTATGGCTGAATACTATTCGATTGTGTTTATATACCACATTTTCTTTATCTATTCATCTATTGAAGGGCATCTAGTTTGGTTCTGCAATCTAGCTATTGTAAATTGAGCTGCTATAAACATTGATGTGGCTGTGTTACTGTAATATGCTGATTTTAAGTCCGTTGTGAGGAGTGGGATAACTGGGTCAAAAGGTGGGTCCATTCTAAGATTTCTGAGGAATCTCCATACTGCTTTCTAGAGGGGTTGAACCAATTTGCAACCCCACCAGCAATGTACAAGTGTTCCTTTTTCTTCATATCTACTCCAACACCTATTATTGCTTGTGTTCTTGATAATAACCATTCTAATTGGAGTAAGATGAAATCTTAGGTTTTAATTTGCATTTCTCTAATTACTAGAGATGTTGAACATTTTTTCATACATCTGTTGATTGCTTGTGGATCTTCTTCTGTGAAGTGTCTGCTCATTTCCTTAGCCCATTTATTGATTGGGTTGTTTGTATTCACAGTGTAAAGTTTTTTGAGTTCTTTATAAATTCTGGAGATTAGTGCTCTATCTGCAGTGTGGGTGGCAAAGATTGTCTCCCACTCTGTAGGCTCTTTTCACATTATTGATTGTATCCTTTGCTGAGAAAAAGCTTTTTAGTTTGAATCCATCCCATTTATTGATCCTTGCTTTCATTTCTTGTGCTTTAGGAGTCTTGTTAAGGAAGCTCCTCCTTCCCCTGCTTCTCCCCTCCCCTCCCCCTCCCCCTCCTTTTCCCTGAATGAGAACATTGCAGTTTAGGGAGCTTAGTGGGACCACCTATCAAATTGACAGTTAGTACACCACAGGGGCAGAATTCTAACTAAAGCATTTTTCTATTTCATTGTGTCTGTGTGACCCAGGAGGAATGGGAAGCCCCTGAGGGAGTGAATGTTGTAGAATGTAGACTTTCCGTGTTTGTAGGGTACTGAGGTCTTACAAACCTCAGTTTGGAATTTCCTGTATTGCTTCATTTTACATTTTATTCAAAGGTTCAAAATTGGTAAGCTTAATTAAAATATCAGTTCCATAATAAGGTACTTTGAAACATGTTTAAGCAAAATCCTGTATCTCACGCCTTAGTTGCTTTGGTAATATAATGATAAATAAATATCTTCTATTTTTTGTGATTGCATTGTTATTGAACTTTTAAAGCTATAATTCGATTTTTTACATGATTAATCAATATAGTGATTTGAGGATTGTCTCGTCTCCTGGGGTGCTGTTACCACAATCTTTTGTGGAAGTATTTTACAGTCTTAAGCAACATTTCAGTATATAAGAAGTTGTTTTTGTTTGTTTTATATCTCTTCTCACATATCACTTTTGACTTTATATTATTGTTAGTCATATATACATGTCTTGTTTTCCTCTATTGAATTAGAAGCTCTTTGAATATTTTTTATTTCGTAGGCCCTCACTAAATATTGGTGCTACAAATGATAGAATGTTGTTATTGTGACACTTGTACCCCTACTATGTTAGGTGACCATTAGAAAAGTTAGATGATAATTATTGTTATCAAAAGTAATCTGAGAGCACTAATTCTTTAGCATTGCCGTGTAAGGATGGTATCTAGGGTCTTAGGTTACCTTTCATTTGTTGGGCATGTAGAACGAATTCGAAGTAAATATTTGTGCATGTGCATTTATGGTGACATAAAATACTGATTCTTCTCCTTGGGAAAAAAGAAAAGTTAATGACTAAAATTTCTTTGTGATCGCTCTGACAGTTTTATCACATATGTCTCCAAAAAACTAATCATTTTCTAAGAACAAATCCGTTTGTGTGCTAACAGACCATGAAAACCTATCAGTTTCTTTTCTTTTTTTAAACCCCAAACCCAAAGAAGTCAGCCTTTAAATATTTGGACGTTTTTCTCTGAGATAGGACTGTACTAGGCAAACATACTGGCATTAACATTTCTAAAGCAGGCTCAAAATAAATGGGAATTAGAAAAAAAAAAAGCTCCTTCCAATCCCTATGTTAATTGCCATTTTAATTAAAGCCTCTGTGTGTCACCACTGACAGGGAGATTGCCTCAGGAAGATAAAGGAAGACCAGACAGGTCTGGTCTTTGGCTCCCAGAAAGGCAAAAGGAGTATGTAAAAGAGCAGATATCCAGATAATTTTTTTAATCAAACAATTTGCTAAACACAGGTGAACCAAAGTATTAGTTAATTAACATCACTTTCTTTAGGTTATTACATTTCCAAATGCAGCTTTTGGATGGGTTTCCTGGTTTGGGGACCTAACCTAGTGTGTGCTAGAATCTTAAGCTAGAGACTGTTTTAGAGAGATAAAGGAATCTGGAAATAAAAATTACCTTTTAAAATGACTTTTATTTGAGTTTTTATTTATTTAGGTTACTACAAGTTTGTACGATCAAATAAGAACATACCTGGAAAAGCTTTGTAAAATGTAAAATATTACTTGTTGTCATTTTAATTTTTATTATCTGGACAACAAATTCAAATAAATGTACTTGTTTATCTGATCCCTCTCTCTATCCCAAATTACTATATTAGGAAATTGGGAATTTATTTGTTGCATCTGTTTAAAAGCTAAGAACTGGGACTTGAGATTTGCTGCTCAAAGATCCCTAGTCCAGTTTCTGAAACTTCACAAAATTAAGTAAAAATTGGGTCTTCAGGTACATGTAAAGAGCAAGAAGTATTGTATTTCCTCTCAGTTTCTGTGCCAAGTTAAAAATGTGTTTTATTGTAGAATAGGCAAAATTTGAGTCCTGTAAAGAAGAATTTTAATGATGTAGACAAACCTAGAATCTGAACTGCAAAGATAAAATGCAATCAGAGAGACACTGAAGACTATTCAGTGCATTTAACACACACACACAAAAATACCAGAGCAGAATTAACTTCTCTCTGAGGCCTTATCTTAATTGAACCTGGCCAGATGAAATGACCTTGGTGAACGAAGGCGTTCCTCACAAAGGCCCTCATTCCTGTGCTGCAAGAACAGCCTCATTTTCTAAAAAATTGCCCCTTTCCTGGAGGGAAGACCAGGGGCCCCAGCACTTACTGGTTTTGAGAATGACCATACTGTGAGGATGGGACTTCGGAAAAGTCAGAAATTCCCAAACAGAACCGATTATACCATTATTGTTTCTCGAGGTGGGAGGGCGCACGATAATGTAAGCTCCTTGAAGACACTGTGTTTCTGTATTTCTATCATGTAAACCCAGGATCCATACATTCACGTGTGTGGTTGAATGAGCACCCTTAAGCCCAGACTGGCAATGATTATAAGCATTTTTTTTTTTTTTTTTTTTTTGGTACTAGGAATTGAACCCCAGGGTACTTATGAACTACATGCCCAGTCCTTTTAAAATTTTTTTAACTTAACTTTCACTAAGTGGCTTAGGGGCTTGCTAAATTGCTGAGTCTGGTCTTGAACTTGCAGTCCTCCTTCAGTCTCCTGAGTTGCTGGGATTACAGATGTGCAACACTGTGCCTGGAGACTAAGTATTTGTCCACCTTCATCCTGTTTACCTTTCTGCAATACTGGAAATCATGGATCCCCTGTTGGAAATTTTGTTAACTTCTGGATTCTCCTTCTACATGATTTTCTCTGCTGTTTCTTTTCTTTCTTTGCATTCCAGTCCCCATTCCCTCAAGCTGGTTGCATCCTAAGACTATTTCCAGCTCTCTTTATATTCTTTCTCTGGCTCTCTGTGCATTGGACTCTCCTACTGAGGTAAACCCAATCCCAAGTATGGGTTTCTATGTGTGGTGTATACATTTATTGTGTGTGTGTGTGTGTGTGTATGTGTGTGTGTGTGTGTGTGAAATGTTTGTAAGTTACCGACTTAATGACCTTTTATACCTCAGTATGTATTTCATAGAACAAGGCATTCTGTTATGTAACCATAACACAATTATTAAAACTAGAAAATTAACAATAATTATTATTATTATCTAACCTATAAACTTCCTCCAAATTTTGTCTCATTGTCTTTTATAAAGAGAGCAAACACAATTTTGGGGGTCTAGAAAATCAATGAAGGGCAACACATTGTATTTGCTATCATATTTTTTAGTCTCTTGTAATTCACAGTGGTTCTTCAGTATTTCTTTTTTTTTTTGCATGACCTTGACATTTTTGAAGTGTACAGGCCAGTTATTTTTAGGTTTGTCTGATGTTTCCTAATGATTAGATTTAGATTATATATTTTTGGCAAGAATATCACAGAATGGATGTTGTGTCCTTTTAAATGTCACATGTCAGGAGACACATGATATCTGTTGGTGCCATTGTTTGTGCAGATATCAATGTGATATCTGCCATATTTCTGCACTGTAAATTTGTTTCCCTTTGTATTTAATTAATATCTTGTAGGGAGACAATTTCAGACTATGAAAACAAATATGCTAATTATAGATAATGAGAGTCTCATTTCTCATTGTTGCTGAAGGGAATTAAAGTTATGAAAAGGTAGAGGATTAGAATGAAGCCATGCATTAGTAGATTGAGGTTGGAGATACCGGTATGAACTCATGCTTTTTTGTCTTGTATAGATATAGATGTGTGCCTATCATTACCTACCTTTCTATCTTCTACCTCTATCCTCCGAGAGGATAAAGAAGCAATGATAATGCGGTAGTAATGGATATATCTAGTACTGTCATTTTGGTTTCTAAATATCATTCTCAAATAAAAATCTGCCAGTTTTCTTCCTCACCAGGGAAGGGAAAGAATAAGATAAGCATAGAACAGATTGTTTTACCAAAAAGTAAGTAAGTGAGCAAAGAATGATGGAGTCATGTCAAAAGAACTCAGGAGCCAGCTTAAAGGGGCTCCCTGTTAGTCAAATACCAGGACAATTCAAGCATAAAAATAAGTGGTCATAACCACTACAATAAAACAAGAATCTCTGAGTCTTTCCTGATATAAATAAGTACATGAATAAAGGAAAACAATTCCTTATAATGGAGTTCCAAAAAATAAGCATTGAAGGAATGAATGAACAAAAATCATTTGTTGAGTGCCATTTTAATGGTTGTGTGAGGCAAAGACCATCAAAGGATTCTTTCCAATTTTAATAATGTTGGATTTGCTTTTCCTGACTCCTTCCCATCACAGCTCCCTGGAAGCATCGTTCCTTGTCAGCTAATATGAATGCATTTTCAAACATACTATTTGTAAAATCTGGATAGGTGAGAGGAAGTCCTCTGAGAAGCAGATTATAGGGAATCTGTTGGCAGCAAATGACACTTTCAGTGCCCCTCAAATTGGAAGAGAATTTCTTCTGTCTTGGAGACAGGTGTTGAGAACTGACTAAGTTGATTTGAGGTTTAGTAGGGTTTTGTTTGTTTTGTTTTTCTTTTTTCCTTGGTTCATAGTTAAGAAGAGGTCTGTGGTGAGTGAGCATTAGCTGTTACCCAAAACTTTGCTATATGTTATGATGAAAGAAAGGAAGACTAAATTCTGTTGTACACAGAGACATTTATTAAATGAGTGCTTTAACATGCAAACAAAATACAGTTGACACTACCTTTCATAAGGGTTCCTTCAAGGCAGACAGGGCAACATTTCACAGGCTGGATTCGCATACCCTTATTGCAGTCATTAAACACCCGTCTTCTTAACCCAATGGGTGGGGATGGGGCCATTTGGAAAACAAACTGCCATAGGAAAGGCCTTTCTGGATTCATGTACTCAGTTCACATTAAATAGTTACTCTAAGATATTTTTACTACATACTTTTTACTATTTTAAAATTTGCTCAGCGTTCTTTACTGGATTCTTCCTATTAATATGCAAATTAAAATCCATCTTAGGTGTTAATGAAATACAGATAATAAATACATATAGTGACTGTTTCTGGAGTATCTCTTTTCTGGTAAAACATTGACCAAGTGTACAGTGTTGATTAGGGCAAGCTACTGGCCCCATACTGCAAACTTGCTCTAACTCATGCATATAATACTCTCCATGCTGAAGTTTTTACAAGTTACACAAATAGTGCAATTGGGGATGGAGGAGACCGTTTAAACACCAGGCTGTACCTAGGAATCCTAGTCCCATAAAGTTCCTCAGTTCCTCATGAAAATAAAGCCCTGGATCAAATACATTGGGAAAACTCTAATTTGAACGTGCACATTAGTTATTTAGAGCTTAATGTCCGACAGTAACCTGTTTAGCTTTGTTCAGCCTTGCTTTTCCCAAACTTAGTTGACCACAGAGTAGGGTATTTTTTTTTTTTTTTCATTGCACTCTTAAAATTAGTTTTTCTGGGGGCATGCTTTAGAAAACACTGCTTTGGAGTTATAGTAGAAGTGTTCTTAGTCAACATCCACTTAGCTGACACTCAGCATTTCCTTCATACAACTTGAGGCTAATGGGCTCCTCTCTAATGACGTCCTTCATCAGTTGAGTTGTGGGCTTACAAAGAGTCAATTGAGATTTCCCCAAAACCTGTGTATTTCATTTGCACTTGTAATTACAATTATATAACCTAATTAAATATTACACAATCCTGAAACTTTTGAGCGTAAATATAAAGAGTTGTTGTTTCCTTGAAAAATAAATTGAATGCTTTGGAAAGACTCAGTAAAGGAAAATGTTATTAGGTGAGGACAAGACAATGGTTAAAGATTTGGGAAAAAATACAGAATTTTCTACATTAATTGCTTTGCAAGTATCTTTTAAATTATTATGTAGTTTAAAGAAACTGAAAAGATATAGTATCATCATTTAAGAAAGATTTGGTGGAGAATTTGAATTAGTGGAACCATACTCAAAACCTGACTTTTCAATAAAATATTTAAGTTACATATATATCAATGTTTATTATTTTCTGCTTTTACTGAATTTTTATTTTGTTTAACTGACTAGTTATAGACCCTGCGGATATCAGACAAAAGGGCTTTTGTTTTAGAGAAAGAATTAAAAGGGAGACTTCACAAAGGGAAACACACACATGCACAACACACACACACACACACACATACACAGTACTTTGTGGTATGCTTTAAAATATTCTGCACAAATTTTGTCCATATCTTCTTCAGCCAGGTTCAGTTGTCTTCAGAACCTTTGCCATCCTAATTGCATTTGCATTTTTTTCCAGCTTCATTATAAATCCTTGGGTTTGCTTAGTGCTCTGTCAAAAAAATGAAGTGTTAAAATAATAATTTCTCTCTAGGAGTGGTCCATACATATATACCTGCACGTCACTTTGAGTCCAGTTTCCTGTATCTGGTTTCATGTTTGGGAGTGAGTTTTATTTATTACTACTATATTTTTTCAGTATTATTTTGTTGTGAAAGTTCTTGAAAAAATATGCTGTAAAAAATGTTTGATTTCAATCTGTGTTCTCACAGACTTGGTCCTGTGGTGGTCTACAATTTAAGGTTTAAGATTAAGGTTATGTGGTTATTTAAGAACGTTTAGCTTCTTTGCTCATGTGATGTCTAAACAAAACAATTATTCTATTGTGGACTGATTATTTTCTTTTGAAATGCATAATATAACCATCATTTTTAAGATTTAATTAGACTGTATTTGTGCAGAGATCTGTAATTTATAAAAGTGGTAAAGCAAAACAATGCTTTTGTTCTGCACAAAATGGAACAAAAAGAGAAAACTATTGTCTCGATCCTTTTGCTAGAAGAAAAAAAATAAAACTCATAGACAAATTTGGAGTTCATTCAATTTTTTAATCTTATGTTTTTCACAAACACTAGAAACAGAGCCATAAGACAGTAATTTGTCAAACTACATATTAAGTTAGTATTTGAATTTGAAAAAGACATTTCTACCCAGTGCAATATTACTTGTTAAAAGGTCTATGTTAGAGTGGTAATTGAATGAATGTTTTAATAAAGCATCCTTGTGAGCTTCATTTTGACAGAATCTTTGTACCTCTCTTTCGGGGATTAACACATTAGGAGGTAGCAGGGCTAAGGAGGGAGGTGGTATTGGATAGAGGTATTGAGACATGCCTCTTTACTCCTAAGGAGAGTATTTGACATGAATGTTTTGGGATTTGGTTATAGTTGTTCTAGATTCAACATGGAAAAAAATTACTTTAAACTCTAGTGATCTATCTACCTATATTTTTTACTGAGCAGCACATGTCTTCCATACCTTTATATAATTTAGGAACCTTTGTTTGTGTTTGTTTGTTTTTGGTATCAGGGATTGAACCCAGGGGTGCTTAACCACTGAGTCACATCCCCAGACCCTTTAAAAAAATTTTTTTTTTTAATTTTGAGATACAAACTTACTTAGGGCCTTGCTAAGTTGCTGAGGCTGCCCTTGAACTTGTGACCCTCCTGCTTCATCCTCTGGAGAGGCTGGGGTTATAGGTGTGCACCATCATACCTGGCATTTTGGAAGCCTTCTTGATGATGCATTGAAATTTATTCCTATAGTTATTGACATATTTTTCTACCAAACTGCCTGGTGGAATTGATGCATAATTACTTCACAGGATTTGCTGTTACTGTAGCAATATCTTTCCCTGTTGCATGTGAACCATTTTATTTATTTTGTAAATTCCATGAAGAAGGACAACTCTTTTTGTGCTATTGTAGTTGAACTCTTCTGGAAGCTCCTTCTCGGGGTTCTCATATTTCTGATCTTTATTATCATAGTTACTTGATTGTTTTCTTCCTTAGATCAGTGTAGAGGGTCACAATATAGCACTTTCAGAAACTTGGGGGGAGCTTTTAATATGTTAGAAAGAGTAGACACTTTAAATGTGCAGCTACATCACTCTTCAGTCATTCAATAACTAGGGTCATGTAATTGCTAAGAACTAGAGATATGATGGATAAGATAAATTATATGCAAATGTAATTGAAGTGGAGAACATAAGTTATTGGCTAGCATGAGGCAAACATATTTCATGAACTACATGAAAATCATGGGGCTGACATTGAGATTGGTGTTAGGGAGAGGGAATGGACCATAAATGAACATTGTGTCCCAAATAGAGTGATAAGCTGCATCTTAAATACAACACAACATCAAACCCATGAATAAAACAGTTGCAGTAATTTTTATTTCAGGTCTGCTTCCTTTTTTGGATCTTATTATTATTATTATTATTTTTTTGCGATGAAGCCATAGAGTAACATAGAAATGTTCCCAGCATGTGAAGGTGAGTTGAGGAAAGTAGAGGAAAATATGAGCAGCATAGGATAGAACTTTCATTAGATTGGCTCATTTGAGAAATTGGCTCTTAGGTTTCATGTTTTGGACAAACAGCACAGAGGTCTCTCTCAGGGATTATTTTATGAGAGGGTAAAATTTGCAACTTTTGCTGTTTTTGAGAATATAGCCATCCTAATACTATCATGTGGGATAGAGAGATATGAAGGTTGGAAATGGAGTACTCTTTTTGCAGCTTTTCTTCAAGACCTGTCTTTGGGTCTTCCTTCTCCAGTTGGACATAGGGTAGGAGACCCAGAGAGGAATCTAGAAGCCAGCAGTGATATGATAAGTTGAGACTACCATTCCCTGGGGTGGAATTTCTGCTCTTGATGATGATCTGAGAACTTCGAGCTTCTGGTAAACTGCTTTCTTTTTCCAACTCGTGAAAGTTTCTCCTTATTCAGCAAAACTTTCTATTCTGTGGGTTCTGTGAAATGAATGATGAAGCTGTAGGTTTTCTAGTTGGAGAAGACACATACATTGAAATTAGCTGAGAAGAAAGGTCTGAGATACATAAATTGAAGTGAGTTTTCATTTGGTTGTCTGCTAGAGTTTCACATAGCAACTGATAGATGAAACAACTATATCCAAAATATGTGGACCATAATGTTGTAGGAATTGATTATGTCTGTTCAATAAATAGGACAAAGAAAGGGCAACAAGCAAATCACAGGACTGTTTAAAACCCTGGTCAATAAGGCCTGGGGGAATTGAATCTCTTGCATAAGTCACTCCCTGTTCCAAATCTTCTTAGCACACTTCTAAAGCTGCTCTGTGGCTGACAGCAGTGTTAGACTGAGATCTTTTAATCCCCATATAGATCAGCATCTCTCTAAAATAAATCACTTGACTTTTTTCTGTCTAACTTGCAGAGGATGGATTAGGAGGTTAACCCTCAGATTTGAAATGTTTGAAAATTGCTTCTGTACTTGAAAATTTTGAATTTTACTTAACTCTGGTAGTCTTTTTTGTTTTCTCAAAAGAACTGGATTATATTTTGATACCCTTTATATTTTGTATGGGAGTACAAACCATTGTTATTTTCTTATCTTATGGAGTGTATTTTGACCAAAATAAGTAGATAATGGGCTATTTCCAACAATCCATATATTGTTATTTCTAAGCAATTATAGACTTTTTCTGTTAGTAATTTACTAAACACATAATTTTTAGCTCTATGCAAACAACTGAGGCACACAAAAAGAAATCTGAGACATAATTAATGTCTGTTTTTAGGTTACAGTGTTTTCAGAGAAGTGAAACTAAGTCACCAAAAAAACCAGGACACAAAAAACACTGAACTGTTCAACTGTTTAGGACTCACTATAGAAACTACCTGTAGGCATACACTAGTATGGAAGAATGAATGAATGAGAAAAGGAAGAAATCATTATGGACAGGAATGTGTCCTTGATATGAGTAGAGCCATGAAAGAGAAATAACATTTAATAAATAGAAGGGAATAGAGGAAAAAGTCATTCCAGGTAAAGAGAGAAAATGTAAAACGGTGGAGTTGAACATGTCATCTATTTGAAATAGTAGAAAAGAGACCAGATGACAAACTTAGTATTTGGGAGGAATAAAAAAATAAATTTGGGAATTCCTCATTCCTTGGTAAGTTAACCTCAATTTTGTGCTTCTTTCCAAGTGATGGATCATGATTGGTCTAATCCCCTTATGACAATTCTAACCCTAACTTTCCCAGCTTTCTTTGCAGCTAGGGAAGCTCTGTGTCTTTATTCTGGCCAAGCTGAAGACTACTGATGGCATTTATGGAAGTGTCTTTGTTCCCTTGATAAAATGTTGGAACCTTTTTTCCCCTCCTTGATTTCGGTGTAAAGTCTGGAGCCAACCAGCAATATTGCTGTCATGAAGAAAAGGATAAGAGGTGTTGTCTCTGTTACACTGACCTGCAAAACTTATACCAATAGCCATTTACTTCTGGACTGTTAGGTGAGAAACCCCAACCTATGTTTATGTAAAACACTGTAGATCATGGTTTTTGTTACTTGTAGTGTTTTGGCAATATTTTAGAAAGGTTAATCTTCAATATATATAAGGTGGAAAGAATAAGAATTGAGGTGGCATCACAGGCCCAAGGTGAAGAGGTTCTAGACAAGACTAGTAGCAAGGAGAATAGGTGGAGGGAGGCAGTTATCTTATAGAAGAGGCAAAATAATTCAGTGAAAGATAGAGGAAGCCAGATAACTGTAAATTTTCTAAACAGGAAGATAAGTGGAATTATCTTATAACTTTGGAGATAGGCAGATGATGGTGAGCATGGATTCTGTCTTTAGGCATTTTGAGTTTGAGATGATGATGGGACATCCAAGTGGAAATGTTCTGCACATAGTTGGAAACACAGCATTTGAATTTGGGTGAGTCTGTATGGTACATATGACTTTGGACATGAACATACAGAAACACATTAAATGACGCCTCCAGTTTGAGCTGAAGGGAACTGAGGGTATCAGTCATGTATACATGGAGACAGGAAAACGAAATACCCAAATGTGAGGATTAAACAAGGGCAATATCACCAGAACAAAGGCACTTAGTGGGGCATCAATAAATGCATGTTGCAAGAATGATTAAGGTCATTATCAGTATCTGATGCTCTTGAGACATCAAGGAAGATGAGGACTAAGGAGACTTTGGTGAATCTAGTTTAAAAAGAAAAGACTAGTAAAAGTAGGATATCAATGACTTCCAAGAGAGAAGTCATAGACTTGCAAGACAATTAATCATCTGAAAAGAGAATAGGGTAAGTGGAAAGGGAAGGGACTAGCAAGTCAATGTGGTGGAGAAAGATCATTCATTGATGGAGTTGGGCATTGTGATGGGCTGATTCTTGAAGATATAGTAGACTTAGCAAAAATCGGTTTTAAAAAGATTGAAAACTATGAGAGAAGTAATGAGCGATAAGTTCCATACTTTAGGTGAAAATAAAGGTACACAGAGAAAGTCAAGGAAATGGTATATTGGAGAAAGACTTTAATTTTAGGGAAGTTTGGCTATTTTTTCCTCTGAAGTTGGAGGCAAAGATGACAATGGAAACAAATATACTTGAAAGTGTTCATCTCCACAGGTTAGGGGAAGTCACATGTTGGGAGCTGGCCTGGTGGGTGGGGAGATGTAGAGAGAGAGCTTTGGGAGAGTTTAAATCTGGAGCATGTTTCTTAGAGGATGTGTATTAAAGAGGCATCTGTGAAAAGATCGATACGCCTATCTTAAGTTAAATGGCAAGAATCCATTAGGGTCAAAGCTGAATGAAGATTTTTCATCTTCCTCAGGCAGGACCATAGGTAGAGAACCAGGAACTAAAGAGGAGACCCAATATTCAGGTTGAAGTTTCATGGGGAGTTGCAAACGTGAGGGAATCCAGAACAGCTTTGCTGGAGAGGGAGGAGGAAGAGGAGGGGGAGAAATCCCGTGTCTCCAGAAAGAGGTTAAAGTCCAAAGGGAGAGAGGAAGATTGTCCAGAGTACAAAGAACAGTTTTGGAAGCTGTGATAGATGAAGGTAACCCAAGCAGAGTAAATCCAAATCTCAGATGTTGAGCAGGGCCTTGAGATGGTGAAGCCCAGGCACTCGTTATAACTGGGGATTTAATTCTTGTTCTTTTCTTTCTTTTTATTTTTTTTTAATAGAAAAAATGTTGGGCAAAGTTACATGATATATCCAAAACATACTGATGTATTATTTACTTAGAAATACAATTTAGATTGATTGCAAATTAGGGAAATTTTATTGAGTTTTCTCTCACTTTGGAGAGACCTCCTAAATATGAAATAAAATTATCATCAATGTTTCAATTATGGCAATATGTTACCCTCCAACATATTCAACTATACTCTTGATGGACTCAACTTTGGGGTTCCTAAAGTGTTGTTGAAACTTGTCATCCATTCACAGTGGTTTCTCCTAGTGATATCTCCAAATCACAATTTTTAAAATGTCTTAAAAAAGCATACTACTTTAACAAGATGGCAGATGGTGTGTTGCATGATTTCCTAACTGGTGTTACTTCCACACTGTAATTGAACTATATAAAGAACTTTGCTCTCAACTCAGGAGAAATCCTGTGAAACCTCAGTTTATATTAACTTGTAGAGGGATAATTTCTGTATATTTGGAATGATTTTAGTCTATAACTTACAGCACCAATTTATTGTATGAGAATGGTTTAGTTTTATTACCATTTGTACTATATTCTTTTCAGGATTAATTCCAACTATATAAAATCTTAATTTTATACTATTATTGTTTAGATGTGGTATCCCCCAAAAGCTTACATGTGAGGCAATGCAATGTTTGGAGGAGAAATATTTGGATTATAGCCTTAACTTAATCAGTGAATTAATCCCTGATGGGATTAACTGAGTGTTAACTGGAGGCAGATGGGGTGTGGCTGGAGGAAGTGATTCATTTGGGACATGGCTATGAGGTATATATTTTGTATCTGGTGAGTGGAAAGTCTCTCTTTCTGCTTCCTGATTATCATGTGAGTTAGTTCCTTCTACCACACTCTTCTGCCATAATGTTCAGCCTCACCTTGAATCCTGAGGGATGGAGTCTACTGTCTATGGATGGAGACCTCTGTAACTGTGAGCCTCCAAATAATCTTTTCCTCCCCTAAAATTGTTCTGGTGGCAAAATAGCTGACTAAAACATATGCCTTGATTGTAATTATTTATTTGTAGGTCAAAATACAGAAATTAATTTTGGATAATTAATCCTTTCATGTTTTTAGGTTATTTTCCTTTCAACATTTGTATATGGTTTTTGCATTATGTTTTCTAATGGAACTCAGATGTCCATTAGAAGGAATCAACTGGCTGTTCAAGCCAGATTTGCTCTAATCTTCCAGTGTTTATTCAGTTTTGTTTAATATTGTCATTTTATGAGGGTTATGAATCATAGGAGTTTAGATAATAGGAAACATATTGCATTATTTAGGTGGACAGTTAAACTGTAATTTGGATATGTTGTCCTAATTTTTATTACATAGGATATTTTCGCTGTTCTTTTAACTGTGGAAATAATTTGGCATACCACTTTGTCTTGCTTTCTAGAATTTCCATTTTAAAATTGACAATGAAAGGAGTAATTGTTTCACATTAATTTATATTTAATACAAGTTGAGGAGTAACAGAGTAGAGCAGAGAAGGAAGACATTCATGAATATGCCTTTTGGAATAATGAATTTTAATTGCTGGAAATCAATTGATGAGCCAAAGATTGAAATGTAAATCTTTAATAAATAGACTTTTACTTAGAAATTGATATCTTTGGACTCAGATGACACATAGAAACATCTGAGAATGATCAATAATGGCATATGATTACCTATTTGAGTCCAGCAATTATTATTTTTAAAATAAAATCCTCAAGGATGAGATAGGGTACAGAGGATAAAAAATCTTGGAAGTGAGCCCCATCATCTAATTTGATTGAGATTTTCATAGTATATATCTTATCATTCTTAATTTCAATTTAATGAGCAGTCAAAACTGCTTGTTGAGTTTGAATTAAAAGTGTGACTGGTGGACTGATAGTATATTAATTGTCACTTTTGATATTTTCATAGTTTAAGGTCCAGGTTGGCAAACTATGGTTTGTAGGTCTGATCCATTTTTGTAAATAAAGTTTCATTGTTGCACAGACATTCATTTGTTTATGCATTTGTTATGTTATTTGTTTATGTTATTTGTTATGCATTGTCTTGTCCATGGCTGCTTTCATGGCAGTTAGGTAGCTCTGACAAAGATTATATGGACTGCGAAGTCTAAAATATTAACTCTCTTGCTCTTTACTGAAAATGTTTGCTAACTTCTAGTGTAGTAAACATTTCTTTTATAGTATTCTTTAAACTAGACAGTGTACTAGTATTCACATGTCAATCTGGAATCAAATTACTAGATGCTAAGGGAGATAGAAAAGAAGCAAGAAATCTATTCCCTACATTGCAGATCTTTTCAAATAAGACATACATAAATACATGAAATAACTGGAGAAAAATATGTCCGTTTATAATAAAGGATTAATATGTGTGCCAGTTGTCAAACAACTCTTCCTATATTATGTACCATAAACATATGTGAATTGAAAGTTACTTTGATCTGTTTAGAGCTAAAGGCCTAAAAATTAAAATGTGAGTGATCATGTATTAGTATGGAGATTCCATTTCCTTAGCTATAAAATGGGGATAATAGTGTATTTTTATATTTTTGAGATGGTAGATTATAATACATGCTGGAATCTTACACATATTGAATATTCAGGCTTATGTAAACTGATTTGGAATCACTCATTTTAAGGAAGAATAAACCAATCATTTTAGAAGAAAAAAATTGCAATATAAGCATATACTATTAGGATTTAAATCTACCTAAAATGCATATATTAGGATTTAAAAAATTTTTTATTTGGAAATGGGAGCATTGACTTGGCTTTATTGTTATATGGTTGTATTTAGGTTAATCAGGTTTCTAAAGGAATCTGGGCTCTTCTAGAAATTGTGAGGTCAGAAAGAATGATGTATTGGGCTTTCTTAAGTATGGGTTGGGAAAGAGGCAGTTTGTTCAAGATAATTCTGTGATCAGTATATGGGGACGACACCACAGCTGTTTCTGAACATATTTTAATAGGACCTGCATGGAAGCTTGGGATAAAAAAACAGCGGACTTCTATTTTCAGGGAATAAATTCAGCTGATAGACATAACATGGCATACAACTGGACATATGTGGGAAAATGGTATACTTGGAAGGGGTGGTAGAAGCAATTATAAATTGGCATGATCTTCCATGCAACCATAAGTGGCATGAGATGATGTAGCTGTAATTTGTTTCATCTACATTTGGTTTTGCTTCTTGGTTTTCTTGCATTATAATACTTTTTAGATCCTAGTTTTAATTAGTGATGTGCTTTGCTTTCTATTGAAATGGCTATCACAGGGCAAGGAGAATAAAACAAGAGGAGAGGTTACTAACTCTCCTGGAATAACTCTTCCATATGCCTGGTGGATAAAGAACCTTTTATAGTAGAACCATTTTGTCACACTATGTCAACTATAAAATTTCACAGAATCCAAGAAAAAGAGAGGTTAATGTGGTGGCTTAGACTAGTTGGGAAAAGCTTTGTGGAGAATATCGGATTTGATCTCAGTTTCTGAGTAAAGTATGAGGTTGTCTTCATAGAGAAACGAGATTCTGAAATTTGAATGATGTCCTAGTCCTTTGGGGCTGTTGTAATAAAATACTTTGGTTTGGGGAATATAGAGAGAACGGAAATTTATTGTTCATAATTCTAGAGTCTGGGAAGTTCAAGATCAAGGCACCAGCAGGTTTGGTGTCTGGTAAGGGTCTGTTCTTTATATGAAGTGCCTTCCTGGTATTCTCCGGACAAAAGCGGCAACAAGCTTTCTTAGACTCGTACTCCCATTTACCTCCCAGATGCCCCATTTATTAATATCAGTGCACTGAGAATTCAGTAAAACATGAATATTAGGGGGATACCAGCATTCAGGTCAGCCATGAACGTGGTTTGTATGGAAGAAGAATGTGAGTGAAGTGAATGGTTTATGCCTTTAGTCTAGTAGATTTGTGGCAAGAAGGGAAGGGGATGGGGAGCAATGGGTGGGAGGATGATGGAGTATACAGAAATGAGGATACCATTTTGGTTGTCTGGTTTCTGGGATTCTGTTCCATTGTGGGGTTGAGTGTTTAATGCTCAGAAGTGCTTCATAAAGTACATCACAGAGTGGTCAAGTAGTGCGCACACATCCACCTGGCGTGGGAATCACTGGAATCATTTTGCTCTGTTTGTACTTGTAATGAATGACATTCCTGGAGGGAAGGAACCTTAAGTAACTAAAAAACAATAGCATAAATCCTCTTAGCAGACAGCACTTATAGCCTTTTTGCACTCTTCTATAAGCCATTTATAATAGAATACAACTGGTAAATAGGAAGTGAATTCCCTCCTGATATTTCACTATAGTATAAGCAAAAAATCTTTTTCTTTTGGAGGGTTGTCACACAGAGAAACAGAAAAAAAACACTAGGACCCCTTCACTCACTTTTCCAAATGGACTTTCTTAATGAGTGTTGCTTTTTAATAAAGGTGAGTGACACCTTTATTAAATATAAATATAATATTATTAAATTATGTTAATATTATTTAATATTTAACATTAATATTATAATAATGTTAATATTACAATAGTAAATATTACATATAAATATTATTTATATTTAATGAACTAAGTGGGATGGTGTCCAGTACCACAGGGAATGGCAGTGGAGCTGGCAGAGGCTGCAGAAGCAGCAGGTGCCTATAGGTCCAGAAGTCTCCAGCTCATTAGGATTTCTCTAAAATAATAACATCTTTCACGCCTTTTGAGTGAAACTTGGCAGCCCCAGCTTACTACTATGAGGTGGTCACACTGTCCCTCACTTCAATAATGTTAATAGATGGCACCTTCTACTGAACAATAAAACTGGGTGGGACTGTGCCAGTCATGATGGATTGGGAGGCAGAATGATTCTGCAGCGAAGAGAGAGAGGATGCCAAGGGAGCCTGTCTTTTTATAACTAAAAGACTGGTAAATATGAAGAGTTGGGCACATCCATCACCCTGTGTCACTGCATCCTGGAAGAGCTTGTGTGAAAGCTGTGAGAGGCTTTGGCAAGGGTGAAGGTCCCAGCACTCAAGTGGAGCGTGGGCCTCTGCAGGATAGGCTGGCAGGCGAGGATGGAGAGGTGAGGTTTTGTGAGCTGAAAGTTGGCCCCCTGGAGCATTCAAGTGTGATGCAGAAAGAGTTCTAACTCACACTTGCCTGTTTGGGGGCATAGAAATGGCTTTGACTTAATATTCAGCACATCTGTCGGCCAAGGCTTGTTTTTTTTTTTTTTTTTTTCCTTTTCTTTCTCCATGGTGGTTGTTACTATCTAGACAGTGGTCAGTGAGATTTGAAAGAAATAACAGACTTGAGGAAAAGAGACTACCTCATAAAAGTAAGAATAATTCTTTATAGTCTTATAGCATAATTAATATGGGAATGTTGAGGGTCCTTTATCCCTCGTGTGTCTCAGTGAGGTGTGTGTTGGAGGAGGGGAACAACTGGAGAGGAGAAAGAAAAAGAAGAAACAAAGTTATCTTCTGTTTGAGTATGTAAAATATATGTAGTAAAGTTATCATTTTGGAAACCTTGGAATTGATAAAAAGAAAAGGGAGTAGGAAGAAACTGGTCAATGGGTATAAAGGCTATATAGCTAAATATGCATATATTCTGATATTCTATTGCATGGGTAATGATATTATATTGAATAAACTGCAGTAGCTAGAAGAAAGCATTTTTAACATTCTCAACACAAAGAAATAATAAATATACAGATGTAGTGGTGATAGGTATACTAAATACCCTATTTTGTATATACATATATTATACATTAATACACACATTAAACATTACACTATACCCTATACACATGTATAATTGTCAATTAAAAACAAAATAAAAGAATTTAAAAAGAAGAAAAGAAAACACTTAAAAACACTTGCAGTTCAAAGCTGCATGTCTCATAGCACTCATTTGACTTAGATGGTAGTATTAAGACTAATGTATACCTGACATTATTCAGTTGGCCAGTTTGACTGAATAATGACATTATTTGGAGTTAGAAATTATTCTTTGTAGCTTTGTCCTAAAAACGTCCCTGATTTCTTATACAGTTCTTCTCTCCTTTGCCTCTTCTTTCCTAATTTTTTTTCTTTATTTTCTTTTATATGCTAAAGAACATCTGGAAATGATCTCTTTAGAAGCTTCTGTGATCCTGGATTAAGCAGTTCGTTACCCAGTCAACACCTTTGTGAGCTGTTTTTGATGTTCTGAAATTGGTTTTCCACAAATAGTCATATTTGAAAATGCTACACAGTATAATTATTTGAAGGGGAAACATTTTAACATGGTACAACCACATTGTAGAAAATGTAAATTAAGCTGACTCAGTTCTGTCTCTTTTAAGTTGAAATAGCTAGATTTTCCTGGCTTGAACACAAAATGAAATCAAATTAAAGGGTCAGGGATGACAAGAAAATGATGATGAGAACAAAGTCATTAGAAGGGGCAATAAAAAAATGGCTAACAAGAGGAAGAAACACAGGGGTTTTCCATTTTGATGGAAAAACATTCCAGGAGTCTGTGGGGACATGAAAGATATAATGGATCTCTTAAAATAAAATATTTATTTGGTTATAGTTTTAGATTAATAGAAAATTTGTGAAGGCAGCATAACATTGTTTCTGCATACTCCCTACCTAGCTTCCTCTAATATTAACATTTTATAAGTTTGATATTTTTAATGGTTTTGGTAAACATAAGTCTGTGATTTATTGATGTCACCCTTATATTATTAAAATAAATTATGAATAATGAATTTTATAACTTCATATTCTTGTTTGCACTTGAAAAATATTTAATATCTTTTGAGGCGCCAAGTGCCATAAGAAATGGTCTGTGGGTTTTCCACCAAAAATCTTCTGCCCCAGTCTTTCTGAAGAATGAAGTAATCTGTTTCCGTACTCTGAACTTTGTACCTGTTTCATTTTTTAGTGATAACATCTCCCTACCTCCACAGTTTAACCCAGGTTCTCAATCATCTTCTTTTCCTGCTCTTAAAACCACTCCTGCCTGCATTCATCTCAGGAAAATTAACAGCAACAACAACAAAAGCAGAAAATTCCCCACCCAAACTCTCAGAACAACTTGAACAAACTGTCCTTTGCCAGGGTAATTTACATTTTAACAGGGATGACAAACTTTATACTCCAGCTTCCCCAAATTAGGTATTAGGTATGATACTTTATCCTAGAAAATCACTTTGACTAAATCTTTCATTGGCAAATCTCACTATTTTCATATTAAAATATACATAGAATTATTGTATACCATAATATAAAATTATGCATTTTAAAATGAAGATTTACATTGAAATGAGACGTTGGTGGTCCCTGGCAGTGTGCCAACCCCAGTGGTATGAGTTCTCTTTGCCATGCCTTTATGACTATTTAGGTTGAAAAAGATGGAAAAACCACTGCATTATGCTAATACGCATAAAATTTGCAAGTGAAATTTTAACACCAACCAGTTCACTTTCCCTATACTTTTATAAGTCATCCTTCCTTTTGATGAATACATAAAAAATTATAGGGATGGAGTTGTAGCTCAGTGATAGAGCATTTGCCTAGCATGTGTGAGGTCCTGGGTTCAATCCCCTGCTCTGAAAACAAAATAAACAAAAAATCCATACATACCCAGACTCTAATTAAGCCTCCCCTTTAGGATACCATTAAATGTGTACATTTTGACTTTTGATAAATATTTGTTAAATTAACAGTAAATGGAAATATTTTTAAACATGTGGCCTTTTGTCTATCTCCTAATGCCTTACCTCAAAAGTATTCCTTATTCAAAATAAGCCATGCTCTGCTGATCAATCCCTCATGTTCTGGACCTTGCCCTGGGAGGGGAGAAGGGGCTGACTAGCTCAAGCATCTGCTCAGTGTGCTGAGGAGAGGTCCTTCACCCTTTAGTCCTAGCTTGGGAAAAGATTAGAGCCTTGAGATTACAGATTTAGTCTCCACATATAATTGAGAAGTAATCAAATATATCATCCCATGAAAGTGTAAATATGGAAGAGAAGGCAAAGACAATCCCAAAATTCATATGGAAGAACAAAAGATCCAGAATCACCACAGCAATTCTGACCAAAAGCAGCAATGTTGGAGGCATCACAATACCTAATTTCAAGTAATACTACAGAACTATAGTAAGTTGAAAAAAAAAAAAAAACCAGCATGGTACTGCATTAAAACAGGCACATAGACCAATGGAATAGAATAGAAGACATAGAGACAAACCCACACAGAATTATTCAGTTCTTGATTCTAAAAACACAAGTTGTAGAAAAGACAGCCTCTTTAATAAATAGTGCTGCCAAAACTGGATACCCACATGCAGAAGAATAAAATTACATCTCTCTCTCACCTTGCATGAAAGTCAACTCAAAATGCATCAAAACCTAAGATTAAGACCAGAAACGTTGCAACTGCCACACAAAAATTTAGGGGAAACACTTCAGCATACAAGCACAGGCAGTGACTTCCTGAACAGGATTCCAATAGCTCAGGAAATAATATCAAGAATCAATATATGGGACAATAGCAAATTAAAAAGATATGCAGCAAAGGAAACAAAAGTATAAGAGAGTCTACAGAACGGGAGAGATTTTTGCTAGCTACTCTTCTGACAGGGGATTAATATCCAGAATACATCAAAAACTCAAAAACTCAATACCAAGAAAGCATATTATCTGTTCCATAAATGGGCAAATGAACTTAACAGACACTTCTCAAAAGAAGGATACAAATGGCCAACAATTATATGGAAAAATGTTCAATATCTTTAGCCATCAGGAGAATGCAAATCAAAACTATACTGAGAGTCTATCCCACTCCAGTTTCAATGGCAATTATTAAGACTGCAAATAAGAAAAAGGGCTAGTGAGGATATGGGGTGGGGGAAAGGAACACTTATATACTGTTGGTGGGATTTTAAATCAGGACAGCCACTGTGGCAATTAGTATGGAGCTTACTCAAAAAACAAAGATTGTAAATATCACAAGATCCAGCTGTACCATTCCTTTGTATTTATCTAAAATAATTAAAGACAACATAGTTTAGAATATATGCATTTCCATTTTCATAGCACCACTATTAACAGAAGCCAAGTTATGGACCCACCTAAGTGTCTGTCAACAGATGAATAGATAATGAAAATTTACACACACGGAGAGTTTTATTAACCACAAAGAAGGTTGAGCTTATGTTGTGTGCAGGAAAATGGGTGGAACCAGAGAGCATCATATTAATAAGGCAGACTCAGAAAGACAAGTGCCATATGTTTTCTCTCATGTGGAGTCTAGAGGGAAAAAGGGGGAAAAAGGGGATCTCTTGAAAAAGAAAAACTATTAAGGTAAAGGAAGGGTGTCATGAGAGGGAGGAAGGAGAGGAACTGGGGAGTGAAAGTGCTCAAATTATGTTACATGCATGTATGAATATGCCACAATAAACCTCAATATCCTACATAATTAATATGTACCAATAAAAATTAAAAAAGAAACCCCAAACTAAAGAATAGCTCAAAATCACGTCTTTGATTTTTATAACATATTGCTAATTAACAGTTTTGTTAGAGATCTCTTTAAAGAAATTATAGATAGAAGTAATTGTCAGTGGAACACTGCATATATTTGCGAGAAAGTTCTGAAGAAATATTTGTGAACTGATAAATAGCTCTAAATATGCTTATTAGAAAACATAGAAAATATGTAACTAGAAACATTGAAAATGCATAACTCATATCAAGAACATGGAAAAAAGAAACACAGTGGCCCCTTTAGTAATAAAGTTCAAGGAAATACTAACCATAAGATCAAAACCTAAATTTGAGAACCAGAACATGAATACAATAACATTTTGAAAATTCGATTGAAAAGATCAATAAAATGGCCAAATTTCTAGCAATATGGCAGAAGGAAAATTAAAAAACCTGCAAACTAACAAATGCATTTAAGAGAAGGAGAATCATTATAGATTCAGGGGAGGTGAATACAACAATAAAGGGAAATATTGATCATATATAATCAGCAAGAGAGAGCCTGCGTGTGAGACAGAAGGCAGTGGAGGCTTGGGAAGGAAATAAGAGTGTCAAGTCTTGACTATACTACTTGATTGGTACTTCTCTACTTGACCTGAATTTCCTACTGTGTAAAATAGGAATTGTCAGTGACCTCTTATGAGAACTACACCTTAAGAGTGTATTTAGCTTAGGAGATGGATGTTGGACATTTTACTCTCAGATCTGTTCCTCGTCTCCATGCCCCTTGTGTGTGTGACTGAGGGCTCAGCCCCTCCAGGCTGATTTCCTAGCTCAGCTTTCCAGCTGGATTGAACCCATGGGAGCCACTGGTGGGACATAGGAGAGTGCAGCAGCTGTGTTTGCTTTGTGGTTCCAGCTTGTGCAAGACAGGCCTGCTGTGACTCCAGCTTCTTCCATGACCCGGAGTGCTGGTGACACCTCCCCCTCGTCCCTCCAGCCTACAAGTGGTAGTGCTGTTGCTCTTCTCTGGGCTGCCTCACTGTTCTCTTTTGGCATCTCAGCTCTTCCAACACCTGCATATTTAATCCCCTGTATTAAATTCTCTCTCTCTTTTAAACACATGGAGTGGTTTCTGTTTTCCTCATTTCATCCTTATCAATACAGACCATTCCAGTAATATAGCCATGAGCTGAGGAGAGCTTTGACTAGGCTGATGTGAAAGGAATAGAAGAGAAAGAGAGATGCATCAAAGAAGGAAGGGTGAGAGCACTGACTGATTCTATGGAAGGGGTGAAGATTAAGAGAAATCAGGCATTTCCAATGATGAGGACTGCCGCTGCTGGAGACAGGCTGTTGGGAGGGGAGTTGGCTGGGGTAGAAGGTAGGTGTTTGGTACAGAATACATCAACGAAGGTAAACTTCAGTCTCATAGTCTCTGCACCCTTTGCCTTTCCCACTTAAGTGTCTTGCAGATGAAGAAATATTTCTGGAGTTGCCTTTCTCTCTTGGAACAGGGTAAGATACATTCATAGGAAAGAGAAGAGAGCAGCATGTATCCTAGAAGGGAATGCCCTCTGGTGGCTTGCTGGACCTGGAACATATCTCTCCAGTGCCTCGGACTCCAACCCCATCTCTGTAACTTTTTCAGGGAGTGGGATGGGAGACTGACTGCTCAGAACCCCATTCATTACCAGTTGGGCTGCAACTCTTCACCAAAGGGACCTAGATGAGCAGGCTGTTCTTCTTACCAGTGCAACATTTGCAAGAGGAGTGTTGTGGGAGGAGATAAAAATTGACTTCCAAATGGCCTGCAGAAATGCAGGGTTGTGTTTGGGATTAGATTTTTAATGTCAGACTTAGTAAACAAAATAGGAAGGTTAAGATAATTCATAGAGGGGGATGGTCAACCTTGTTCCAGCATTTTGAAATCTACTTTCTTTCTCAACAGACTGAGGGAGAGAAATAATTCTGCATCTTTGGGAATAATATCTAGATATATTAAGACATGACCTCAGATGGAAAACAAACAAAAACATTTTGGCAAATCAGAAAGCATATTGTATGGAATTTACAATGTGTATTGGGAAAGAGGGGAAGAGACTAATAAATGAAGACAAACAGGAAACCCTTCCCAAACTGTCTTCCCAGACACTGTTTGGTCACGTTGTGCAGGTCGAAGGTTCTGGGAAGAAACAGCTAGTTCTCTGACCTGCCTTCTGCAAATACGATGTTTCCTGTTTTGCAGAAACTTGGGGCTGAAAAGTGCACAAACTAATTGATTTAAACTCATAATATTCACAAGCCTCAAGGACTACTGGTTGAAGCCTGTGTGTGTGTGGTGGGGGAGTAGGTGGGGGGATCTGTTCCAGATGTCCTTGGACTGTCACATTATGTCTAAGTCCAGATAATCTCCAGCTAATTGAATAATTGGTTCATTTGAATTTTAAGTGCATCATTATTCTATAGTTTCCCAATCTTATATATATTTTTTTAACTCTAAGTGAATTAGGTTTGGTTGGAGAAAACCATTTATGTAATGTCCTCTAAAGTATGATGAGGTGAAATGTGCTTCTCCTTGGACTGATGTTTACGTTAATAAAGCCTTTTATCTCACAATAACCTAGATAATATAAAATTAAAATCAACTGCTGACCCCAGGGAGCAAGCAGATTTTCTTGATAATGGTTGAATAGCCACCTTTACATCTCTTCCCTTCCTTTTTAATAAATGACTAAAGCTCTGGTGCTGTCATAAAATTGCATTTATTTGTACTGATAGGGATGAAGCTAATCCCTGTTTCATCACCCTGATGGGCAATCACACAAACACAATGGAACCTGACATGCTGGCAGCCTCTGCTCATTACAGCTTCCCAACCAGCCTCCAAGCTCATGGCTGGAAGTCAAATGAGGTGGGCTGGTTCCAGGCAGGGGAAAAAAAAATAATAATTGGCTTTGGAGAGAAAGGGATTATTAAAATTTCCATATGAAATTTCCACCACGGCTTGGCTTTAGAGTGAGTAGTACTTACACTAAGATGCCTCTGTTTCAAATCTGAAATGAGCAGCATTCAAAGAAAGAAAGAAAATTATTATGGACAATAATAGCAGCAACCATTTCAATAACATTTCCCTGTCTTCATGTTGTTTATCCCATTGTTAATTACTTACAAATTAAAAACAAAATAATAATAAGTTCTAGCAGCAGAAATTTTCACCAGGGAAGTCTTTGGTTAAAGATGATTTTTCCCCCCTGTTCTTAAAATATCAAGCCATTCTCCCACCCCAAAAGGATTGATTAATAAAATCACTGTAGACATCAGGCAAAAAGCATAATGCTTTGTATGCAAACATCAGTGGAGACAAAGGCGACTTTATTTAGTCTCTCTAAGCCTCAGTTTCTTCATCTGCAAAACAGGGATAACAAAACTGTCATGAAGATGTTTTGTGGGAGAAAATAAGATCATGTATGTAAAAAAAAAAGGTACAAATAGAAACCCTGGTACATAGATAAATAATAGCTGCCTTTTAAAAATATTCTATGCTGTTTGCTTTTGTGACTATTAGCATTTGTCAGCAGTGTGTTCACTGTGCTACTAAAATCTGTCTTTCGTGGAGTGGCCCCTGAGTGGTGATTGCAACCTCACGGATTAGAATGACATGTTGAAGTGTTGAGTGCTACTGACTCTCATTTGGACCCCCAGATACCAAGCTCAGCACCTGCACAGCTTCAGCAGCAATGGCAAAAAATAAATCCCATTTCAATCAGTGAGATCCACAGTCCTTCATTTTGGCATTTTGAATAAAAATAGAATTTTATGCTTGAGGATATAACACGCATTGAGCTGCTGACTGAATCTGCACCTGGTGTGTGTGGGTGCTCTGGTGAAAACAATTGGAGTTTTGCATTTCATTGTGTTTTTAATATACATAGCAAGTATAGCAGAACCAAACTTGTGAATCATTCTAACAATTGCTTTTCTCAATGGAGATAAGGTTCTCTCTCTTCATAGTTAATACTCTGCGGTTCTAAATTAGAACCCTGGATGTGATTTTATTTCTCTTTAATGTTATTAAGCACATATTTTACAATGGAAAAGTGCATAATATGAGCAGTCTAGGGGACAAGGTATTCCAGGCTTTTGGTGATGCTGGGATGAGGAGAGGAGGTACTGGTTGGGAGGTGGCCAGAATGAGCTCTCCAGTGTGGGGAGAAATAGGGAGGAAACTAGCATTTCTTTATTGTGTACCCGATGATCTGTACACATTGTTTTGATTTTCTCAGTACTGCTACAAAAATACTATCATGACATTTCATAGGCTCTGAGAAGTGAGTTATCTGAGATTACATAGTGAATAGAAAAGCAGTATTAAAGGAGAAGAATGATGCCAACTTTGGTTACTCAATGTATTTTGTGAAAGATCCATCAAGATACATATTTATATATCGTTATAACTGCTGCATTCTTCTGTATATATTCTATACTTCTATAAAAATTTACTTATAGAAACAAACACTCTGCCTGACTCAAAGTCTATGCTCTTTTTTACCTCTATCACATTGCCTCCAAAGATACCTATGATGGATAGAACTCCAGGTGATTTACAAAGAATTTCTTCCACCAGTCACAGCCAGGTATGACCAGGAAAAGTGCTACTGCTATTAAGTAGACCTGACTTTCAAATGTGTGAATATTTCAAGGGAAGAGCCATCAGGGAAGTATAGTTTCCTCAAACTGAGGATGCATATGTGTTAATCTTAGAAGATACTTCCAAAATAGTATTCTGAAAATGTAATAAGCTTGTTGCAGAGTTGTTTATAGCAATGAAAAATGGGAAAAAAATTAAATCCAATGAAAGACCACATTGTGGCTTAAAACCTCTTTTGAATGATGCCTCTGATACAGTGTAAAGTGAAAAAAATCCTTATGGAACTGCATATATAGTATGATGACTTTTTATAGTTGTTTTTTGTTTATATACTATGTTTGCATAAATAAATGGCTAGAAAGATGTTTGTTAAAAATATTAAGTGGTATCTCTGTATTTTGTGATGTTGATTGAATTCTACTTTTCTTTTTGTTTCTTTATTGTTTGACATTGTTTTTCTAAAATTCTATCTGCATAAATTTTAATTTTTAATAAAATAATTGCTTGAAGCAAAGGCTACATCCTGAATTAAGTATATGCCTTCTCAAGGTATCTACCATGAAGGAGGAACACTTATTTAATTGTATGGGTTAACACATTGAAATAATATTATATTACTTTAAAGTAAAATCATTAAGAAAGCATTTTCAGACATAAAAAGAGCAATTGCATAAGATCAAACACATTCAATTACCAGACTGCTCGACTTCTTAAAGCATTTTTTAAAAAACTCATTTTGAAGGAGATAGTTTTAGTATTATAATAATAAAATATTTTAGTTATATTCTATATAAATAGGTTGCTCTATATCCCTTTAGCAGATACCATAGCAATCTGAAGGGTAGCTGTTTTATTTAACCAAATATATGTCTTTTGTGCCTCAATTTAAGAAATTCTCCATTCTCTTTAGATTTTGGTATAATCATCAAAACATATGATTATTTTATTTGTTATATTTCATTTTAGTATCTCCCTTCCTTCAACCAGGCTGAATAAAGATAGAAGTGAAATCATGCAGGTTATATATTCATGCCAAAACAGATAATAGAGCAGGATATGACTTTCTGTTTTGTCTTTTTCTTAAATATTTCTAAGGAACTCACATAAGAGGATCCTGAGTACATCTCTCTGTGGGTGTCATTAATATATTCTCTTTCATCACCTATATCCCCCAGCATAAATCATGAGCTCTAGCTGAGTTATATAATTACTACCTCCTGAACAATGTGCAGTCCCTGCAACATTTACCTCTGTTGGATAAGTAGTTCCCCTAATCTGGTATGCTGTCCCCAACCCTTGTCTGAATTTATTCATCAGAATCAGTTAAGCTTTCAGCTTCAGTAAGCTCTGTTTTTTTTTTTTTTTTAACACACATAACTATGAAACTAGGCAGAATGATCTGACAAATTTTTTTTCTCATTTGAGAATTGATGTGTATGAAAATTTGTAGGATGTGGAAAAATAAAATAAAAAACTTACATTAAACAAATATCATTTATTAAAAATAATATATGAGAACACTGAGTAGCTGAGCATTGGAGAACAGAACAATTCCTCTGTGCATATTTGGATGGAAACTGGTGTAGGAGGTTGGAGAGCATAAATTAGTTTACTGATAATTTAACAGGCTCAAGTGTAATATGAACCATCATCATAGGCAGGCCTCATGATATTTATAGTGAATTTGTGGAAAGAAACTGTCTTCTCTATTAAAGATGGGAGACTAGATGCATTCAGCACTTGCCTGCTTCTCCATGAGATAGAATGAAAACAACTGGAGAGTAGCTGTATATCAAGGTGGATGACTGTGGGAGAACCTGAAGTTTGATAGTGAACAGAGACTTGGAGAAACCCAGAATCATATGATTGTGGAATAAAGTACTCCAGCACGGATCACATTGGGGTAGGGCAAAAGTGGAGGTAGAAGTGAGAGGGAGAGTCCCCATGAGCACCACTGGCACAGGATTTGGCACCTTGGATAAATATATCTAAATACACAATAGAGCTGAGATGCACATAGCAAACTTGCTCTGGAGAAGTTCCTTGCACTTCCCAGCATATTCTATAATAGGTCTTGTCTGAATTTACTGCTCTGACCCTGTGGTTTCATGTCTTGGGTACCTGCAATAATAAATATCACACAACCACCTGATATCCCAGGGCACATGGTTAAGAGAAGTCTGTCTACTAAGAAGACCCTTATACTGTTATAGGTGGAAGAGATACATATCCCAACAGGTGTACATGTATCAACATAGAAACACAAGAAATATAAAAGGTCAAGGCAACATGACCACTTCTTGAAGTTTATAATTCTAGTGACTGATTTCAAAGTTACTGAAATGGATGATGCTGGGCAAAGAATTAAAAAATCAGTTTTTCTGTACACCAACAATGAAGTCACTGAGAAAGTAATCAGTCCCATTCACAATGACCTTAAAACATTTAAAACAATTAAAAATAAATTTAACCATGAAGTATTCTATAATGAAAATTATAAAATACTGAAGAAAGGAATTGAAGAAGATGCTAGAAAGGCCTTCCATGTTAATGGATTGGAAGAATTAATATTATCAAATTTCCATGCTTTCTGCAAAGTAGCAGAATATAAAATTAACACCCATAAATCAATTGCATTCCTATACATCAGTGATGACTCTATTGAAAGAGAAATTAGAATAACTACCCCATTCACAATAGCCTCAAAAAAAATATTTGGGAATCAATCTAACAAAAGTGAAAGACCGCTTCAATGAAAACTATAGAATGCTAAAGAAAGAAATTGAAGAAGACCTTAGAAGATGAAAAGATCTCCCATGTTCTTGCATAGGCAGTATTAATATTGTCAAAATGGCCATACTACCACTAATAAATATAGATTTAATGCAACTTCTATTAAAATCCCAATGACATTCTTCATAGAACTAGAAAAAGCAATCATGTAATGCATTTGGAAAAACAAGAGACCCAGAATAGCCAAAGCAATCCTTAGCAAGAAGAGTGAAGCATGAGACATCATAATGCCAGACCTTAAACTATACTACAGAGCTATAGTAACAAAAATGCCATGGTATTGGCACCAAAACAGACACATAGACCAGTAGTATAGAATAGAAGACACAGAGACAAATCCATATCAATACAGTTATCTGATACTAGACAAAGGCACCAAAAACATACATTGGAGAAAAGATAGCCTCTTCGGCAAATGGTGCTGAGAAATCCTTATGTAGCAAAATGAAATTAAACCCCTATCTCTCATCCTACACAAAACTCAACTCAAAGTGGATCAAGGACTTAGGCATTAGAACAGAGACTCTGTGCCTAATAGAAGAAAAAGTAGGCCCAGCTCTCCATCTTGTCAGCTTAGGATCTGAATTCCTTATCAAGACTCTTAAAGTGCAAGAAGTAAAATCAAGAATCAATAAATGGGATGAAATCAAACTAAAAGGCTTCTTCACAGCAAACAATCAAGAATGTGAAGAGAGGGCCTACAGAATGAGAGAAAATCTTTGCCACCTGCACCTCAGATAGAGCATTAATCGCCATGATATATAAAGAACTCAAAAAACTTAACACCAAAAAAACAAATGTCCCAATCAATAAATGGACTAAGGAACTGAACAGATACTTCACAGAAGAATCAATCAATCAACAAACATGAAAACATAGAGATGTTGAAACATCTCTAGTAATTAGAGAAATGCAATTTAAAACTACACTGAGATTTCATCTCACTCCAGTCAGAATGGCAATTATCAAGAAACAAGTAACAATATATATTGATGAGGATGTGGGGAAAAAGGTTCACTTATACATTGCTGGTGGAAACCACTATGGAAAGCAGTATGAAAATTCCTCAGAAAACTGAAAAGGAACCACCATTTGACCCAGTTATCCCACTCCTTGGTCTATACCCAAAGGACTTAAAAACAACATAACTACAGTGATGCAACCATATCAATGTTTAAAACAGCTCAATTCCAATAGCTAAGCTATGGAGCCAACCTAGGTGCCCTTCAACAGATGAATGGATTAAAAAAATGTGATATGTATACACAATGAAATATTACTCAGCCATAAAGAAGAATGCAATTATGGCATTTGCAGGTAAATGGTTGGAGTTGGAGAATGTCATGCTAAGTGATATAAGCCAGTCCCCCCAAAACCAAAGGCCACATGTTTTCTGTGATATGTGGATGTAATGCACAATAAGGTGGGGATGTTTAGGGAAGAATAGAAGTACTTTGGATTATAAAAGGGGAATGAAGGGAAGGGAGGGGAATGGGAATAGGAAAGATAGTAGAATGAATTGGACATAACTATCTTATGTGCATATATGATTACATGACAAATGTAATTCTACATCATGTGCAACCAGAAAAATGACAAGTTATACTCCATGTATGCATAATATGTCAAAATATGTTTTATCATGTAAAACTAATATGAAAAAACAATTTAAAAAAATTTGCCATACTACCAAAAATGATCTTCAGATTCAATGCAATCCACATCAAAATACCAATGTCACTCTTCACAGAGCTAGAAAAAACAGTCTTTATATTCATTTGGAAGAATAAGAGACCCAGAATAGAATAAGAAATCCAGAATACCAAAACAATTCTAAGCAAAAAACTCAATGCTGGAGGCATCACAATACCTGATTTCAAATTATATTACAGAGCCATTGTAGCAAAAGCAGGCATGATATTGGCATAAAAACAGACACACAGATTAAGGGACTAGAATAGAGGGTACAGAAGTAAACCCCATGCATCCTCAGACAACTGATTCTCAATGAAGGTGCCAAAAATACATGTTGGAGAAAAGAGCCTCTTCAACAAATGGTGCTGGATATCCACATGTAGAAGATTGAAACCAGACCTCTATCTTAACCTGAAGAAATATCAACTCAAAATAGAATCAAAAACTTCAATGTAAAACCTGGAATTTTGAAACTATTTGAAGAAAACATAGGTGAAACTTTAAGATATTGTCACAGGCAACGATTTTCTGAATAGGACTCCAATAGCACAGGAAACAACAGCAAGAATTGACAAAAGGAATTATATCAAATTACAAAGCTTCTGCACAGCAAAGGAAACAATTAACAGGGTGAATAAACAATCTATAGAATTAGACAAAAATATTTGCCATATTCATCTGTGAGAGGATTAATATTCAGAATACATAAAGAACTCAAAAACTTAACAGCCCAAACCAAGCTGTTCAAAGAATGATCTGAACAGACTCTTCTCAAAAGAAATACAAATAGCCAAAATATATGAAAAAATGTTCAGTATCTTTAACCATCAGGGAAATGCAAATCAAAACTACACTGAGAGTATCTCATACCAGTCAGAATGTCTGTTATTTAAAAAATGCTATCAAGAATGCAGAAGAGGGGCTGGGGATATAGCTCAGTTGGTAGCGTGCTTGCCTCATAGGCACAAGGCCCTGGGTTCAATCCCTAGCACCACAAAAAAAAAAAAAAAAAAAAAAAAGAATGCAGAAGATTTGGACCTACTTTTTCTTCTATAAGATGCATGGTCTCTGGTCTGATTCCAAGGTCCTTGATCCATTTTGAGTTGAGTTTTGTGAAGGGTGAAAAATAGGTGTTTAGTTTTATTCTGCTGCATATGGATTTCCAGTTTTCCCAGCACCATTTGTTGAAGATGCTATCTTTTCTCCACTGCATGTCAGCTTAGGATCAGACTTCCTTAACAGGACTCCCATAGCACAAGAAATAAAAGCAAGAATCAATAAGATTCAAACTAAAAAGCTTTCTCTCAGCAAAGAAACTATCAGCAATGTGAAGAGAGAGCCTACAGAGTGGGAGAAAATCTTTGCCACTCATACTTCAGATAGAGCACTAATTTCCAGAATATAGAAAGAACTCAAAACACTCTACACCAAGAATACAAATAACCCAATCAACAAATGGGCTAAGGAAATGAACAGACACTTCACAGAAGATCTACAAGCAATCAACAGATATATGAAAAAATGTCCAACATCTCTAGTAATTAGAGAAATGCAAATCAAAACTACCCTAAGATTCCATCTCACCCCAATTAGAATGGTGATTATCAAGAACACAAGCAACAATAGATGTTGATGAGGATGTGGGGGAAAAGGTACACTCATACATTGCTAGTGGGGTTGCAAATTAGTGCAGCCACTCTGGAAAGCAGTGTGGAGATTCCTTAGAAAACTTGGAATGGAACCACCATTTGACCCAGCTATCCCACTCCTTGGCCTATACCCAAAGGACTTAAAATCAGCATACTACAGAGATACAGCCACATCAATGTTCATAGCTGCTCAATTCACAATAGTCAGATTGTGGAACCAACCTAGATGCCCTTCAATAGATAAATGGAAAAAGAAACTGTGGTGTATATATACAATGAAATATTACTCAGCCATAAAGAATAATAAAATTATGGCATTTGCAGGCAATGGATGATATTGGAGAATATCATGCTAAGTGAGATAATCCAATCTCAAAAAACTGAAGGACGAATGATCTTGCTGATAAGCGAATGATGATACATAATGGGGAGTGGGATGGGGATAAGAATGGAGGGGGAGGGACTGTATAAAGGGAAAAGAGCGGTGAGAGGGGTGGGAGGGAAGGGAAAAATAACAGAATGAATCAAACACCATTACCCTATATAAATGTAAGATTACACAAATGGTATGCCTTTACTTCATGTACATCCAGAGAAACAAGTTGTACCCCATTTGTTTACAATAAAAAAAAAGAATGCAGAAGAAAAGAAATACTTATATGCTGTTTGTGGGAATAAAAATTAATATAGCCACTATGGAAAACAGTATGTAGATTCCTCAAAAAAATTAAAAATAGAACTACCATATGATCCAGTTATTCCTCTCCTGGGTAAATATCCTAAGAAAATGAAGTCAGCATACAAAAGAGATATCTGAATGTCCATATTTCTCTGACACTATTCACAATTCCAAGATGATACCCAATCAGCCTAGGTGCCTGTCAAAAGGTGTATGGATAAAGAAAATATGGTATATTTGTACAGTAGAGATTACTTAGCCATAAAGAAGGATGAAATTATGTCATTTGCAGGAAAATGGACGGAACTAGAGGACATTGTTTTAAGTGAAATAAGCCAGACACACTATGATAACTATATATACGTTTTCTCTTATGTGTAGATACTTAAAAAAAAATAAGATGTGAAAGTAAAAGAGGGACTATTAGGGGAGGGAAGGAAAAAGGAGGGCATGAGAGGATAAAAGGGAGTGTGGCCATGATCTACCTTATATGCATGTATGAAAATGTCAGTGAAATCCATTGATGTGTACAATTGATAAGCATTAGCAATTATGATCAAAAGAAAAGAATAGATGGGAAATGACTTTTTTTTCTGGAAAATTTAGCTTTTTTATTTTTCCGAATAGTACCAGTAAAGTTGATTTTTGTGTTGTATGTTTTATATATTATGAGGTAGTACTAAACCATGTCTGATAGACATTATCTCTTTTATTTAGGCAAGGCATTTTATTTGGGCAGACAGGAAAATTTTGCTTACCAAAGAAGATACCTTGACGAGTCTAGGTGTAGTTGTAGTTGGAAGAAAGCAGTTTCCAGTGTGAGGGAAGAAATTTGGGAGAGGATGGGAGAGTGGGATTGGAGCCAATGAAATGGGTGGCAACTAAGATCTCTGCCTCCTCCACTGAGGATACACACATTCAGAGTCTTAAGTAAAATCATGAAATTTATTCATGTGTGGATTTCTAAGGAAAATGGGAAAGGTTCTGAATGTTATGGTTTGCTTGCAGGGACATTTTCAAGTAGAGGTAACCCTGGAAAACAGGAGTAGAAGACAGAGGACAACATGAGAGTCTTCAAGTTGTAGGGACTCCAGAAAAGCATGTGATCAGGGGAGCTTGGGGCTATCATGGGCTTTGGAATCAGAGCCAGACCACGCCACATCCATTCTCTGAGGCTGTCAGGGACATCGGGGCTAGGCAAGGATGTCTGGCTGCATCCTTGGGGACACCTAGTGTTATGGGCACTGGGTGTCCCCTCCCCATATACATGCCTGAGGGTGACATGTACTGCTGACAGTGCAAAGTGTCTCATATCCTGCTAGATTTCAGCCCTTTAAAAAGGACCACTAGTCAGCTTTTTCTAGTTGCTGTTTCTTAAAAATGAAGAAATCAGAAACTACCATTCCATTTTAAATGCACAGAAATGAAATCTTTGATGTTCTGTTCATTCATTTACTGCCATTTGCACAGTAGAAAAATGTATCAACTTAGTGAGCACGGTAAGGACAATGGATCCAATTTGAATATTCAGCAGAAAATTCAACATCTAATTTTGACAAAGGCACATGGATTTATCCATTATTTGAAGCTACTTCTGTGATAAGTCACTACAGGTGTTAAATTTAGCATAGACATACAAACCCCTAGCCCAAATGAACTGCTTGCTGAATTGGTGTTATGGTTTGGATGTGAGGTGTCTTCCAAAAGCTCACGTGTGAGACAATGTAAGAAGATTCAGAGGAGAGATGTTTGGGTTTTGAGAGTCTTAACCTAATCAGTGAATTGATCCCTGATGGGATAACTGAGTGGTAACTGGAGGCAGGGAGGGTGTGGCTGGAGAAGGTGGGAATTGGGGCGTGGCTTGGGAGGTGTATATATTTGTATCTGGTGAGTGTAGTCTCTCTCTCTCTCTCTGCTTTCTGATCAACATGATATAAGCTGCTTCCCTTCACTACCCTCTCCTGCCATGATGTTCAGCCTCACCTTGAGCACCTAGGAATGGAACCGCCCTTCTATGGACTCAGACCTCTGAAACAGTGAGCCCTCAAATAAACCTTTCCTCCTTTATAGTTGTGCTGGTCCAGTCATTTAGCCACAGCAGTGTAATTGCGGACTAAAACAATTGATCTCAGATGAATTTTCCTGCTGAACTGCCACAGTGGTCATGGATGAGTTGGAACATTTCAGTCCTACAAGTTACCCTCATGCTGCCAGTTTGTCCATAGAGATAGTTTATGGGAATGCAATGATACACTCTTAAAATCATGATGGATTCTTTCTTTTCCTTCCCACCCTTCAAAACTTTAGTACAGAACTTTTATACTAAGACACTTCAAATTTAAGTCTTGTAAATCAATTGAGCAGAGCTTTCTACCATTGATTTACTATTGGGTTTAAAAAAAATAATGTTGAATTCTTTGTTATGAGATAGTGGTAGGTTTTATTTTCTGAGGCGACTTGAAAAATATCTTTCTCATATCACCTTCTTCCAAGGTACCATTAAGTAAAATGAATATAGGGGTTGTCAATAGGATTGTGTCAGATTGATGCACTGATATCCATGTAGCAAATGTTGCAGTTATTAACAAAAGGTGTTTATCAACCCTAGTAAGTCAGCAATTCTATGGAACTTAAATAGAAATTTTCTTAGTAAGTTCCTTTTGGAGTGAACAAATCTTAATTGGCACTAAAGACTGAAAATTTGACCGAGTCAAATGTAATGATTATAAATGTCCCATTGTGAAACCCTCATTCCATCTGCTCATGAAAAAGATTGCATGTAATTATAATTAGGAATTCAGTGTGTGACAATGGATTCCATGTGAAAGGAATGATTGCTGAAAGTCAATGATCATGGTTGGGGGTGTGTGTAAGGAATGTGAACCTGCATTTTGTTAATAACCTTCAATACATTTATGTCCTTCAGGTAGAATTTATGTTGTTTTCTTTCTCTCTCTCTTTTTTTATTTATTTCTTTTCTTTTATTTTTGTTTTTTGTTACTGGGGATTGAACTCAGTCACACTCAACCACTGAGCAACATTCCCAGCCCTATTTTGTATTTTATTAAGGATAGGGTCTCACTGAGTTGCTTAGTGCTGTTGCTGAGACAGGCTTTGAACTTGCAATCCTCCTGCTTCAGCCTCCCCAGCCGCTGGGATTACAGGCCTGTGCCACTGTGCCTGGCTGTTGTTTTCTTCAACTCTAGAAAATGCTTGGGTTGCAAAAACTATTTTCCAGTATATTTTGTGCTACCAGACACATATCATAAAGGTATGTTAACTACATGAATCCTCTACAATGGTCCCCAACAGCAAAGGTGGGTAGGCAGGAGGGAGGTGGCTATTACTCAAGAGGGGAAGAGGAAGAAGGAAGAAGAGAGGAATCAGTGAAATTGCTTTTGTTATTGTATGGTGTGGGAGAGGAGAAAACCCTGGTTTAGGAATTATCAGAGCACTCCTCCCCTGCAAGTGTATTATTAAGGACAATAAATACGTTAAATCTTTCTTTTCCACTCCATACACATTGCATGATGCTGCTGGAGAATATATCTGCTGGAGAATATCACTCCGTCTAGCATGACAGGACTTGGACTATAATAAATGACAGCTCTTTTCCTCTTTATCTGAGTACACTGGATTGTGGCTACACTCCATTATCTGGAAATGTGAATCATATAGAATCTAGTGAGACTCTGGAGCCTACTGCTCAGGAGTAAAGGTGAAGACAAGGAAGTCCCATACTTTTCCAAAGCAGTCCTTCAAGTAATTTATTTGCCTCACTTAACATGAAACTATTTTTCTTGAAATGGTAAGATGATCCTTTATGATAAATTTTGTGCATTTAAAAAAGTTTTAGCCACACTATGAAACTTTCAGATTTGTGTAAGACTTGTGATTAATTCTCTCTTAAAGGAAGAACTCCTTTATAATGCAAATAGGGCTTTATTAATTTCTCTACAGTGAAAGGATATTGGACTTTTCCCAAAATTGTTTCCAGTGCCATGTAACTATATTAATCTCCATAACCCTGGAATTGTATTATATTCTAGAACTGCTTATCTAAAGCAGTATTTCTTGAAACTCGTAAAGTGGTAACACCCTATTATTTTTCTTGATTTTGTGATACCTTTCCTCTTCTTTCTGAACTAACAGTATAATTAAAATTAAAATTCTGAAAAAGCATGCTTTTATTATGCAGATATTCTTATTATGCAACTAAGTATCACATAATTAGATGCAATACTCACCAAGCATATGGAGTTGAATATGACCAAATGAGTTGGGAGAAGGGTATCACTTGTTAAAAATATATAATCTTGCACCCCACCTCCAACCTACTGAATAAAATGGGTTGAACCTGGAAATACATTATTTAAACAAGCTATTGCAAGTGGTTTTTATGAACATGAAAGTTTGGGACCAGTGATGTAGTGCTGTAAAATTTTAGGATGCATCAGAATCCCCTTTGTCTTATGAATCCCTAAATTTTTTGAACCTCTCTTAGATTCAATGCATCTGGGGTGGGAGCAGTTTTTTTTTTTTTTTGTACCAAGATTTGAACTCAGGCACTTCACCTCTGAGCCATATCCCCAGCCCTTTTAAAAATATTATTTAGAGACAGGTTCTCACTGAGTTGCTTAGGGCCTCGATAAGTTGATGAGGTTGCAGCATTTTAAATAAGATTCTTGATGTTGTTGCTGCAAGACCAGAGTTAACTCGTTGGGAGCCCCTGATGTGGTGAAAAGGTTGTAGACTGGAGACTAGACACCTCTGGGTACCAATTCAATTTTTCCTTTGGAAAGCTTTAGTATAATTACTTAATATTCCTGAGCATTATTCTTTATTTTCAATTTTTCACATATACTTAAGTATTATATGCACATATACATATATTATGCTTGGGATGTTCAGAAATGTGAAGTATCACGACAAGAGTGATTCTAATGAGTTCTAAAATTTTATCACATTATATCACTGGTCCTAATCTTACCTGACTATAAAATCACCTGAGATAACTTATTAAATGTGTTTCCAGTTCTAGCCATTGATTCCAAGAGTCATAGCGGGGACCCAGGAATATATTATGCTCAGGAAACGAAATAAAATCTACACTGGATAAATATGGAGTGCAGACAGATATTGATAAGTAAGAGGCAGAAATGAAAGCAAGGAGGAGACTGGTAAGTAGAAATAAGAGAGGGTGAGTGATCAACGAGTAGAAACTGTATCCTGGACTAACAAGATCCCTGAAAAATAACCTAATCTGAAGATAACTCAAGAATGAATTTATTAAAAGTAAAGCAAACTTATCTTTGTGAGGAGAAGGGAAATGTTACCTGGCTGTCTGAGTATGATAGCATTGATTAATTTGAATGATTTCTCTGAATCATTAGTGTCAAGATTCTGAAAGTTCAGATACAAAAGAGGAGAAAATAATGTTCAAGTGGAGAAACTCATCATCTAAGATCTGTTTCTCATGTCAGTTGAGAATAAAATCATTGCTACCCACCCTCCTTATACATATGACTAATAACATGTTTGTAAATTTAGTTGAATTGCAAGGAAGAAATAAAACCATCACATTTAAGCATATCTATCTATATATTCCATTTAAAATGTATTTTTTCTCTCATAATTTAGAAATAAAAGCCAATTTTGTATGAGAATCCAATGTTCATATAGAAGCTCTACGTTATGTAGAATGTTCTCAAGCAATTTAACTCCTGCACTAATGATTAAGAGCAAGGGCTCAGGAGTCAGATGCCTGGATTCAAATCTTGCTTCTACCTCTTAGGCCCTTAGTTCAGTGACTGTACCACAGTAGTGCTGAATAAGCTAATAATGATTATAGAACATACCTATGGGACTTGTACAATCTGTTAGTAAACAAATATTTATCCTATGTAAATATTTGGCCTATGTCATGCATTCATATTTCCAGGGGCGTGGGACATCTGCCCTCAGGAAGCTCTGGGACAGGCAATAGACAATAAGGAAGTTAATGTAACAATACAAAGTGCTAAAGATGAAGCAATTAGCAAAACATAAATGAAGTCCCTACCTTCTCTTGTTTCAGTATAGTACCTTAAATTCAAGTTTGCTTACATTGTAAGTACCATATAACTTAGATTTCCTGACTAGGATTTTCTGCTTTAATCATTAGACTGAGCTCCTTAATTCAATGATTTAACAGAAGTTAGTTTGCACCTCTCTTAGGCATTAATAGATTTGGTCCATATTACCACTGCAAATAATAGCAAACTTTCTGTTTTTATTCATTATTAGCTATGGTTGTAATTTAAAAGCTATCCACAACTAAAATGTATGGTATTACTTTACAATTTCTTAGGAATTCCATAATTTATAGTCCAGTAATTTTCATTTTGTTGAGGACAGATTTGACTACAAAATCTAGGAAGTTATTGATTCCTACTAACTGAATAATTTTACTGTATTTAAAAATTTAAGGAAAATTTGTTTCCTAGGTCAAAAGGAGAACACAATTTTAGCCTTGGCAAAATATATCGGAATTATATTAGTTATTAACCATGACTCATTGATGACTTTACTTCTTCTATGAGAATATAGCTAATTTAAAGCAAAGACTGAATGAAAGACTGTGTTTTCCAGACAAAAGAGCAACCATTTGTCCTCAGGCAGATAAATCATTGAGACATAATTTTGGTGGACCATTTGGTATAAGATAGATTATGGAGGCAGAACATTAACAGATGGGTAGATTTCTTTCCATGACACATCAAAGATATTGTATTATTATTTCTTTCCTGGTCTACCTATCTGGATGCTTTTAATATCTGTAGGCTTTTTTAGATGGATAGATTTGCCTGCTTGAATATTGAGAACTGACAGAGCCCCATGAAAGTCCAAAAATCAGGGGCAAAAATAGTATAGTGGTAACAAGAAAACACAGTCCTACAGACTTTGAAAATGTTCATTGGTTATTGGAAGGAATGAGGAATTTTTAGGAAGTCAAATAATATAAAGAGAAATTTTGTATCTTAGCTGCTTGTTATTTCTGGATTGGTTTTTTTGTTACCTTGCTAGGAAACTTTGAAATCTTCATTAGAAATTTTCTTTCTTTGGTAAACTTCTGTAGTGCAAGGGTACTCCCAGTCCAGAATGAATTCAATTAATCACTTTTCTAGTCCAAATAAATAAGGAAGGTTTCATTGGAAATCTTGATAATCTAATTTTTTTATAGTATTCTCTTCAACAATTACTTGATAAATGTCAATTCAATGAAATGACTTTTATATTTAGAATCATGGCAAAAAAGGTTTTCATCCATATTCTTCAAAGTAGTTTTTTAAAACTTCTCCAAATATTTGAAGTGCAATGACTCATTGCTTTGAAATCATATTTATGTATGTTTCCTTTGTCATTCAAGAAAGGATTGTATTATTGCTTTATGTGAGGATGATGATTGAGCACTTGCAAATATTTGCTTTATTGACATTGAAAGAGATGAGGGAAAATGATTCATTTCACCAACAATGAGTTATTGCATGTTTGTGGCTGTTAAATAATTTTAATAGAATTTGTAGGGTCTGTTTCCCTTTGATTAGACTGTAGGCAAATATCAGTCTCTGCCTCCTCTTGGATACAAACTTAGAAGAAAGTCATCTTTTTAATTTACCATTTGTCAACTTAGGCATTAATAAGACACTGAGGGACTCTATATTATACCCTTTTAACATTTAAATTGAGTATTTCTTTAATTTAAAATTGGAATCAGGGAATAAGATTGTTATAGACAATTTTAAAATAGTTTATTCATTTTTGTAGTATAATAGTAGTAATTATACAAAGCAGCTAATTATACTAAATATCAGAGAGTTATGTACCATGACTGAAAATTTCAAAGAATGTGATTTATGTAGTGGGAATTCTGAGGTCACTGGTATCACTGTAAATTCATGATAACTGGCAGCCCAATTCACCCTCAACCTGTGTGATACTCATCTCCCTCATAAGTCACTCTTTCACGGTCCATGAGGATTGTATCATCCTGTTTTAGTCAGGGTGCTTTTGCTTGCAAGTGTCAGTAATCCAACTCATATCCTCTGAAGCAGAAAGGGATATTAGCTCACTAACTGATAAGTCCAGGTGTATCTGTAAGAATAGGAAAGACAGTGGAATGAATCAGACATAACTTTCCCATGATCACATATGACTACACCACAGTGAAACTCCACATCACGTACAACCGCAGGAATGGGATCCTACTCAGAATAAGCTATGCCCCATGTATGTATAACATGTCAAAGTATACTCTACTGTCATGTATTTCTAAAAAGAACAAATAAAAAATGGAAAAAAAGAAAAAAGGCATCAAGACTCTTTTCCCATCTCTCAGTTGTTTTTCAGGGCTGCTTCCAGATGAGATCAAAATGGTTGCCAGTAGGTCTAGACTTACCTCCTACCATCTTATGAGGCCCAGAGAAAGCCTCTTTCCCAGGGTTTTCTTTCCTGGTGATTTCACCAAAAATTCTGGGATTAGGTTTCTCTGGATTGAAATAATGACTGAAACAAGTTTGAACAGACCTGGACATGCCCACCCAGTATCTGGGTCAGTGGTGGGACTAAGGGACAGAAAAGGGAAGGAAACAGTGTCAATTTCATCTCCATCATAGACTGAGAATGGCAAAAACTATTCCCTAAGGAAAAACATAGTAGAGAGCAAGTGAAGGCTTAATCTGCAAAACAACTAAAACTTACTTTCTCTTGGCTCTTGTTAGAAGCCTGTTTTCTTCTACTTTCTTCTCCATCCTCAACAAATGATTTTGCCTTACTCTTTAGAGATAAAATAGAAGTCCCCGGATAGAAATTCCCCCATTTAACCATGACCCAGTCCTATCACCTACTTAACTTTGCAGTCATCCTCTTCTTCCTTCCTATTGCAATGGAGAAGGAATTTCTATTATCAAACTGGATCTCCTCTCTCTTCTCATATAACCTCCGTATCTTTATCTTCAGTTGCTTCCTCTTTTAAACCACCTCTATTGATTCTTCTCTCTATATATCCATCTGTATATATATATGCCCTATCTCTTAACTCTCCTCCTTAGCCAGGCTTTTGTAAAGCCTTCTGTACATATTCATTGTTTAGTCTACTGTGTTTTGTTCTCCACAGCTACTGCTCCTTTATTCCACTGCTCTGCCCAAGGTCACCAATAGCATCATATTATCAGACCTAGTGGTTTGCCTTTCTTTATCCACTAGACCTTTAACTAGCATTCACATGTCGACCATTCTCTCCTTCTTGCAATGTTCTCTTCGGTTGGTTGTCATGACAATATCCTCCTCCTCTAGTTTCCTTCTATTGCTTCAGCCTTTATTTTCTATTTCCTTAGTTGACTTTTCTTCTAACTGAATTCAAATTGCTGTACTTTCCCAAAGGTCAGTGCTAGGTGCTCTTCTGTTTTCATTCTGCCTTCTCTCATTAAGCTATCTCATCCAGTCCCATGGTTTCAGATACAACTAACCATCTGACAGTTCCTAACTCCCCAATTTTTATCTTGGAACCCAATGTTTATCCTGAGATCTAGTTCCTTATTTGCAATGCATTTTGAATACTCCAGAGCCTCTCACAAGCTTCTCCATCTTTAGTTTTCTCTATGTGCCTCCTCCAGCCTTTTAGTTGTTCAAACCAGAAATCTGGGGATCATCCATGATAGCCCTTTCTCCCTCTCCTCATTGCCCCTATTCTAATTCATCAGTAGATCCTCAAGTAAATCCACTTTTCTCTTGTTCTCATCCTAGTTCAGCATATACTGGTGTCTCCTGCAGTTATCACCTCTGTGATCTCTTCTTTAATAGTTTTGCACTGTTCAGCAATTAAACAAATTTTTTGTGGAAGATTAAGAACTTTCACCTTTCTTTCTTAAAACCTCCATAGAGTAAACTTCATATTTCTTAAAAAAATGACTGTTCCCCCCATCACTCCCCCACCAAAATATATCTGGTTTCTAGCAGACCCTTCAGTTCACTTCACTTTCTTTCTCTGCATTGGCTACAATGGTCTCTTACTAGTGCAGTTGCCTTAGAATCTCAGAATCTTCCTATGTTGTTTCTTCTGTGTGGAATTTTCCCACAGTTAGCCTGGCAATTTGCCTAGCTCGAATGTAAGTTCTTTAGGGGACCCAGAGGACCCTACCCCAATCTAAATTAACTCCCCTCTATCTAAAATATCTTATATATTTTTTTCCACAGTAGTTCTTACAAGTTTTACTTATATGGTTGGCTAGTTATCTTTTGATGTATATTTCTACCATAGGTGACATGAGAGTACATCCACTGTCTCCCCAGGTTGGTACTCAATAGGGACCTTATAAATGTACATTAAAAGAATTTCAAATATTTCAAAACATGAGTTTTCCATACTAAGGAGGGAACAGTTTTGCCAAGTGATATAACACTGTTGGGAAGAGATAACTAGTGAGACAGCTCCTTTTACTCCACATCCAGGGAAGGGAAATAGCAGTAGCTGTAAAACTTTCATTCCTTACCCTGGTGAAGGGTAAGAAAATACACTGGAACTAGAAAAGAATGGTGGTAAAATGCAGAGGTCACATAAGCTTATATAGAAAGAAATTCAGCCAGGAATAGGAATATGTGGGTTTGGCACCCATCTTTGAACACAAGTAATGTGTTCTTGGCACATTACTCAGTTTCCTAGTGTCTTGGATTTTCTCATCTTAAAAATCTTATAGTACTCTCATGAGCCAATAAATGTGGAAGCCCCTTGAAAGGTATAAAATTTCTTAGAAATGTGAGATGCTTACCATCCTTATTTTGACTTTATGAACATAAAGTGATTTTATTTGGAAGTTCTGAAAGTAATGATGAACATAGTCAATTTTATAGTTAAGGCTAGATGCCACTTCCTCTCAGTTCATACAGTTATTATTAAGAAACCACCTAGGGATGGTGATATAGAAGTAAGTAAGTATAGTGAATTCATTATGGGTTTCCTTTTTAATTTTTCACAAGCTTCCCTGATAGCAATGCTAATCAAAGTTAAGTATGTTGGGGTGTCAAGTCTCTTTCTAAGAGATTAATTAGAGATTAGTCTCTAAGCTATTTGTAAATTACTATACTTTTTCATTGTAAACTGCTTAGTGGAAATGCTGTTTTAGGAAAATGATTATAGATTATAAATGGTTTCATTAAGTACTTTATTCCCCTGTCATTCTACCAGTTCTGTAGTAATAAATGACTTTAATATTCTTTTTACTGATAATTTAAATGAGATCTAGAAGATGAAACATTATTTTGAAACAAGTTTAATTTAATTGACTCAGCATGGCTTGGAACTCTTGCTCCCCATGATCCTTTCATGGTTAAGTCCTAAAGAAGAATCTGTAATGTGAATAAATATTTTTCTCTATTTTTACACCATGGGATTCATACTCCCTGGGATAAAACATCCCATTTTTTCATTGAATATAAGTAAATGTATTAGAAATTTATCCTCTGAGGGGTATGCCAATAAGTTTCATCAACGAATGGGAAATCAAAGTCCTTTAGTGAAACAAATTACCTTATAAAACAAAACCCCCTACACAATTCAAATTGTGTGTTAAATATCTTTGTGTTCCAACAAACTCACAGCCTAGAGATTGGTATGTGTTAACTTATAGTTCTGCACAAAGCTGTGATGTTCACCTCATTTTTAAAACTGCTAAGATGAGCAAGCATAACTATTTCAAATTTCAGAGTATTCTGTCAACTTCTCTCAGTGCCAAGAAAGCAAGCCACCTGGCAGTTTTTTATAAAGTGAGCCAATGCTTAAGAATGTTCACCAGAATTGACTGTTAGTATGTCAACTGAATTTGGCTCTGATTTATATGGGATATAATAGCATTTTTATTCTAGTTATCATTTATTTCTTCCTGCGATTTTTTTTTTCTCATGCTGCAGATTATTTTCTCATGAGGCAACAATCCTGGTGGTAACTGAGCCAATTTTGTTAATTTTAATATATTGACAATCATTATTTTTCCTGAGAGTGCAAAAATGATTCTGAAAAAATTTACTAGTTTAACTAACAGTCCAAGTGGAATATTGGTGTCAGTAATTGAATGTCCTAAGATTCACAGGTTAAATGTGCAGAGTTAGTACAGTTGGTAGAAGAATATTTTAAGTGGCAGGGATGGACAGAAATTATTCTGTGGGTGGGAATTAATTGAGTTTAGATAAGGAACCTCTATTAAAGAAAGGAATCTATGGCTATAATTAAAGAAAAAAGGGAAGTAGGTTAGTAGACCATGAAAGACATTTTGGTGTACTATAATATATTTTCTGAAGACTTGGGAATGTGTTAAGGAGGAGAGAACACAGAGGTAATTTGTAGTCAAATACCTTAACAAGAAAGTAAAGGGGTAGGACAAGACTATCTGAAGGAGAACTTTTAAAACTATATTCCATATTTGAGGATTATGGTTGAAAATTTAATAACTAAGATTTGTACTCTGAAAGATTAAAGTTCTTGCAACCTTGATGGAATTCTTGCTGGGTCCAATTTCCTTGAGATACATTTAAGTCTTAATTTAATACAGAAGATTCGAATCTCATTATCAGTGAAGTGCCTTTAATTGAAATCAAATTGATTTAAACAACTAGTGAGGAAATCTCGGCTTAATCTCCTTTTCCTCCTCTGGGGAACATTCACTTATATCTGTTCTAGAAAGAATTTGATTTAAGAGGAAACATACTATGTAATCATTTAAATTGATTGTTTAAATACCTATGAGACTAATTTTATAGATATATTATCAAAATGAATTGTACTATGAACATTCTTTACCAAACTAACTGTTGGTAGTTCTAAAGTATAAGATTCTAAAATAATTTCCAAATCAAACGTTCCTTCCTTGTGTTAGGTAAGAGGAGGTGAACCAGGGGGGAGGTAAAATATGCCTGAAGCACAATACATGCATGTACAGAAATGACACACTGAAGCCCATACATTTGTTCAATTAATGCATTTATAAATTGCAATAAAAATAATACATTCCTTCAAGAATAGGATTTTAGAACGACATACTAATAACCTGGAACATAAGAAAAATAAAATAAAGCCTTTGTCATGATTTTTTTGAACTATTTTGCTGTAGTACATTAGCCACACCTACGAACAACAAATATATTAAAATTTGTATTTAAAAATTCAGTGTAATTATTTTAATTAAAAATAGCCATGCATATTGACATTTTAGCTATTTAATTTATGCCTCAAATAAGTCATAGAAAGATATCATCTTTACAATGTTCATCTTTATGATCTTTAATGAGGTAATTATAGGACTATTTTAAAATTGTTTTTAATATGGAAACAACTTTAATATTTTTCTCATAATATTCACTAACATATGCTAATTTGAACTAATTTGAGCAGTCCAGAGAAAGAAATTCCATAATTTTGCTTCCTTTCCCCCAGAGATAACTGCTATTACCTGTTAGAAACATCCTGCCAGACTGATCATACATAAATAATGAGCTTTCATAGTATATCGTATTCTTCTGTTTCCTACTTTAAAAGTAGGTATGTACACACATACACACAGTGTCCATTTTAAGATTATTCATCTATGTCATCCATTATAAGGGATCCATATATCTGATCCTTAGAATCAGAATGTACCATAATTTATTTTATCTCTCCTTATTGAGTATGTATGCTTAGTATAGTAGTTTATTCCTTTTAAAAAATTAAAAACAGAGTGACAATGAATCATCTTTTACGTATATCTTTACCCATCTAAGTATTTAATTAAAATCTTATTAAATTCTCATTGCTAGATCAAAGTAGATGCATCTTTAATATTTTCAAACATATTACCACATCGCCTTTCAGAAAAGTTGTACCAGTTTATATTCAACATAGCATTGTTTGAAAATTCCCATTTCTATACAATTTCACATTTTATAGAGTTGATAATTCAATAGGCAAAAAATAATTTTATTGGTGAAGGTATGTATGTTCATACATATAATTTGTGCTTGAGCATCTTTTCATATATTTTCTAAACAGCTGTGTGATTTTGTGAAATTATTTTCCAAATTAATTTGTGAAAACTTTTTGTAAATTAAGTAACATATCTCAATTTTTTCTAGTATAAGGTTTTTAAAATAATTTAGGTATACTTTTAAGTTTTTATGTGGACAAATGTATCAGTCTTTCATAGTTTCTGGCTTTGATGTATTTATTAAGAAAAGGTCTTATCCAACCCAAAACTGTACAAATAAACTCTTAACATTTATTCTAGTACTTCTATGTATTATTTAATCTTTAAACCATCTGAAGTTATTTTATCTGACACAAAGTATAAATCTGGTAATTTCTTATTCAAATGAATAATATTTTTCAACACTAATAATTGAATTATATATCCTTTCCTTTGTTACTTACAACGCTCCTTCTACCTCCATCCCCTGAAACAATTCTATTGGGCTTTTCATTATTATTTTATTGCATTTGTCTACTAATTAGTGGAGACTTTGAATATTTGCAATATTAAATCTCTAATAAAGTTTTATATTTTTAGGTAGTCCTTTTTAGCTTTAAGTGAAATAAAACTCTCTATATAGGTTTTGCACATAACTTGTTAAGTACACTCTTGACTTGCATATAGCATCTGTGGTTAATTTGAATGGAATTCCTCACCCCAGTCACCTTTGTCATATTCAGAAACAGGTTGGTGTATAAAATTGCTATTAATTTTTCTATTTGTATTTTAACACTACCACTTTTATTAGTTCTAGTAACCTTTTCAATTGATATTATTGAATTTTCTTTAAACATAATTATGTTATTTGCAAGTAATAATGATCTATTTTTTTTCCTTTACAATATTTTACACTTGTATTCTCATTTTCATCTCATTGTTTTGGCTTCATTATTTTAAATTATGCTTAAATATAGAGTAAATAAGTAGTAGACTTTTTGTCTGGCTTTGTTTTTGATTATAATGAGAATGCTTCTAAATCTTTAACAATTGGTAACATGTTTTCTCTAGGATTCTGAAATGTTTTTGATCATGTTAAGAAAGTTTTCTTCTTTTCCTAGCTTACAGAGAATTTTTTAAAAATGAATGCTGTATTTTACTAAAAGCCTGAAGGAAGTCATGGTTATCCTATAACGTTTCTCTTTGACCTATTAATTTGTTGAATTATGTTGATGAATTGCCTAATGTTGACCTATTCTTACATTCCTGGAATAACCCTGACTTTTTGAAGAATTTGTTTTTCTTTTAATACGTTGTTTTATTTTACTTATATTCACTACTGAGATATATCTATAACTTGCTCTTTTAGAACTACACCACATGGTGGTCTATGTGTTTCTAAATGCTTTAGTATGCTTCATTTCCTTTTATCCTTGACATGGAACTATGAATTGGGCCAGGAGTCATTACACTGTTTTTGGCAAATAAGAATGACACACATAGAACTTTGCTTGGCACAAAGTCACACAAATTGTGGCGATGGTGAGTAAAATTTATTACTCCCTAAACCAATGCTTTAATTATTTTAGTAATTTCTATCAGTATGATACTTATGGGCTTCAAGTTTTATTATCTCAAATAAAAACTATCCCAAAATAGCTTCCTAATAAAGAGGAAAGGATTTTTTTCCTCCCAATTTGACTATGGAGCCTTCACTGAGTATCAAATGGGCGGAAGGGAGAGTTCACCCTAAAGGAGTTTCTGTGCTGAGAATATTCATTCCCTGAGATCTGCCATCTGTTCCTTGCACATGGACAGATGCTGATGTTCAGTTAATCAGAGGTAATGCAATCAGGATTAAAGAGTTAGATGGTTTTAAACCATTCCGGAAGTTATGGGTAAAACTTGAAACCTTTAATCAGATTCATCTTGATGTTCAAGTCAAGTTGACCATTTAATCCAAAACTTTTGTATTCCTAAGGCAACCAGTCCCAAACAGCATATTCTATTATAATCATAAGAGAAAAAAAATTGACAATGTATTTGCATATAGAAGTTGGGTCAAGAGAATTGATATTCTACTTTATATATGTTTCAGGGATCTTTTATAGAAAGCTCAGATATTGCTCTTAAGAAGTACAGAAGAAATACTGAATTGGGTAATTTAAAATACTTTACTTTAGAAACTTTAAAAACTTAATGAAGTTCAAGAAAATTTCTATTTTAAGATTCATGTCTATTTATTAAATAGTAGACTGGACTTCTCTAAGTTTAGAGAAAAATGGGTTTAGACTATAGTATTATTTCTTAAGTTTGAATAGAACTAGGCTTTAACAGCACTGAAATTGAATCTTCTTGTCCCAATCATACACATTTACAAAATATATTTCTTAAAAGTAAAATCATTGTTTTAAAATATTCTGTATGTTTTTCTCTTATATGGAAACCTACATGTGTCTATTGTACAAACATTGCTGATTCTCTAAGAAATACCACTGATAGTTACATATTTTATATCTTTAATTGGAACATATATAATCTAGATCTTGTCCTTACCAAATGTTGTACAGAAAACTATGAATTCGTAGAAGGTGATCATTGTTAAATTTTTATTTCATTAATGGAAATTTTATGCTCCAAAGCAAGGCTGGTTATATTTCTCATTTCCACTTAAATTAGCAAAATTATAAATGATTAGCTTATTTTCTTATCACATCTATTTCTGAAATTCAGCCCCAATAACACCCTACAACAAATAGTAGAATCACATAGTATTGAAGCATATGGGGTATTTTCTTTTCAGTTTTAAATATGCCTTATTCAAATGTCAATGACTCTAGAATATATTTAAACTCCAGTGGTTAAAATCAATGTAAATAGTGTATTGGTGTCTCATATTTGAGGGTAAATATTACCATTAAAAATGGAAAAGTCACAATGAAGGGAAACTATTCTGTGAACTAGCTCTTTAGTACATAAAGGGAAATGGTATATTTTGTCTGAAATATTTGTGAAGTGAACTCTATTTAAAAATGTTCCATTCCTGTGATATTTTGATTTTTCAAAGTATTTTAGTAAATATGCAACATTATTTAGAATGAAAAGTAAAATTATGCCTAGATTTGGAGGACTACCTTTGTATCAATTTCTGATAAAGGCCCTAATTGAGTATCATGTTATATGCTCATATCTATGAAATAATTGAAGTATTACATTTAATAATACATCAAAAGATATATATTAGCAACATAGGTATTAAAATATACAGGTAGATATTCATCATTATGGACTTTTTAAAAGAGACATGGCATTCTGTGTTCCATAAAGAGTGACCTCCAATTAATCCTCATAGCAGAAACAATAAAGTCAGTGCTGGCTCAGGATTCCTGTGCCCTGCTGTGCAGGGGTCTCCTAGGAAGGACACAATCGTATCTCGGTCTCCAAGCCCACTTGGTTCTTGGCACCTCTGCTAAGAGTGGTACAGGCTACCGATTAATTTTAAATGCAGTGTTTTTGAGCATGAGGACATCTGTCTTGGAGGAACAGGACAGATAACAGTAAATCACTCCTCAGAGGTCACAGAATAATTGTCAGATGATCTTTTTTGATGTCGCCCACATTTTGTTCATATTGGTGCTGCTAAGGCACAGTACTAACAAAACTATATACATTGTATGCAGCAGTTGGGTTAATGAAAAAGGTCAAGTTTTCTGGAAGTAGGGTGTTAATGTCTCAACTATGTTCAGAGTAGTGAATTGTGAAGGATGCAAAAGGAGATTGGTAAGATCAGAGTGAGAATCAAGGCCTTTTCCATAAAAGCATTTATACCATTAAAGAGTAACTGTGCTTATAGACTTGAGGAGAAATAAAAGTTGAGAATAGAAAGCCTACTGGTCAGTGAGGTTTCACAATAAATAGTTGCAGGTTTTGTGTCCTAATACTGTGGGGGAAATAGAAATGGCAGGAATCAATGAACAATGGAGACATTAGCTTCCATCGTCTACTTTGTCTCTTCTAGCCAGGTCCCCTCATGTCCATGGAATTCATTTTTCTTTAAAGAAAAAAAATTCATATAAGTGCAATGGACTTTGATTCTACCTGCGAGGACTGATCTACATTGAAAACTCAACAATTTTCATTATATTTTTAATAATCTTGTTTCTTGAATGCATCATGGAGATGAAGAAATATAGAAAAAACTTCAGGAGGGATAGTTCTCACCTTTACTCCTTTTTGTTGAATAAACATCAAAGTAGTTTGCAGATATTCAGTAAATAGCATTTTGCAAACATAAATGAGGATACAGTGTTCCCTGAATTGAGATTCAAGAAGATCTTTTGGTATCCTGTATTGTTATTCTTACCACTTATTTGTGTTGGTTTCTTCCCATTTGTTGTTAAAAATTTTAACCGAAAGCCTCATTCCGAACAGGTAAAAATGTGGTCTAGAGGAAGTTAAAGAAAGCTCATACCTTAACAATGGCAATAGTGAAATGTAGCCTCTTAATGCTGATTTTGCTATTCTAATTATGTTCGGGAGCATTGGAAAATTAATAGCCTTTGAAAATCCATTACCATTCTTGTTAAAGCTATGCTTTCCAGCCAATCAGGAGTTAACCTGTGAGCATGAGAACAGGATGGTGGTGGTGTGCCCCAACCCAAGGATGCCATCTCCTGCAGTAAGCTCTGAAAGGTGCCCCCACTGTTGGTAGCAAGGTTTTTCTAGTGCATCCAGGAAGAGTTGGAATTCCAGGTAGAGCTGTCTAATTTAAGATCTTTTGCATGACATAAAATGACAGTGAGACTCCATGTGGTTGTTGCTTTCATTTTCTTGTTAAATGACAATGTATTAAAAATTATTTTTCCTAAGACCATATTTATAAGTTTGGAACACTGAAGTACTTCATTTGATATGTATTGTATGATTTTAAGTATCTCAAGTATGGACCTCATGTTAAAGATTTCACTTAAATACAGGTAATTACTCTAGTACTTTTTAATATGCCTCATCAGCTTTTTTAAAAAAAATTAAATTTGTTCTAATTAGTCATACATGACAATAGAATGCATTTATGCACTTTGATATATTACATATAATTTGGTTATAATTTATCTTTTTTCTGATTGTACAAGTTGTAGAATCACATCAGTCATGCAGTCATATATGTGCATAAGGTATTATTGCCTGTATTCTTGATGATTGCCATTCTGACTGGAGTGAGATGAAATCTTGGAGTCATTTTGATTTGCATTTCTCTAATTGCTAGAGATGTTCATATATTTGTCAATTGATTGTATTTCTTCTGTGAAGTGTCTGTTCAGTTCCTTAGCCCATTTATTGATTGAATTATTTGGTTTTTTTGGTGTTCAGTTTTTTGAATTCTTTACAGATCCTAGAGATTACTGATTTATCTGAGGTGCATGTGGTAAGATTTTCTCCCATTCTGTAGGTTCTCTCTTTACCTTATTGATTGATTCTTTTCCTTTTAGTTTGATTTCACCCCCTTTATTGATTCTTGATTTTACTTCTTACATTTTAGGAGTCCTGTTAAGGAAGTCAGATTCTAGGCCAACATGGTAAAGATGTGGTAGTACTTTTTTTTCTCTGTTCTAGTACCTAAGTCTTTGATCCACTTGAGTTGAATTTCATGCAGGGTGAGAGAGGTTTAATTTCATTTTGTTACATGTGAATTTCCATTTTTCCCTTTTGTTGAATAGGCTATTTTTCTCCTTTTTTGGAACCTTTGTTTAGTATGAGATAACTGTATTTGTGTGGGTTCGTCTCTGTGTCTTCTATTCTATACCAATTGTCGTGACCCACATGACAAAACTCTTGGGTCCAGTGAGAGGCGAAGGAGGATTGGAAAATAAAGATTCACAGACACAGTTTTGAAGATTAAGCTGGGATCAGGTGAAGCCTGCTCTCTGATGGAGATGCAGGTCTAAAGAGTTACGCCAAAAAAAAAAAAAAAAGAGCTATGCCAACAATCTTTATTTATATATGTCTTATTATCAGGTTAAAGACCACACAACCATAATTCTTTGTATTCAGAAAAGTTATAGAAACTAGGACATCCTATGTAACTTTTCCACAGTTGCAATCCATAGTTGCAAAGTGCAATGTTAGGAGCTTTGTGTAGCTCTCAAGAAAGTCCATTGTTTAAAGTTACTGTAAGACGGGCAGGAACTGGAGAAGCAAAGCTGGTGAAACACTGTGGTTTTCTAGCATAAGAATTCCTTCCTTCCCAGGAGCTGTGTGCCTGAGATCAAGGTTAGATCAAGGCTCTTGCACAGAGCCTCCTTATGCAGGACATTGCTACAGCAACTAGACATCCTGTGCCCTTGCACAGAAACATTCCCAGGAACCGGGCATGCCACAGCCATGAGGGCATCAGAGACCCCTGATCTCAGTAACTGCTCTCCCATCCTCCATCACCTCTCTCAACAGTCTATGTGCCTGTTTTGGTGCCAATAGCATGCTGTTTTTGTTACTATAGCTCTATAATATAGTTTAAGGTCTGGTATTGTGATGCTTCCTGCTTCACTTTTCCTGATAAGGATTGCTATTCTGGGTCTCTTTTTTTCCAAGTGAATTTTTTGACTGCTTTTTTTAGATATGAAGAATGTTGTTGGGATTTTAATACAAATTGCATTAAATCTGTATAATCCTTTTGGTAGTATGGCCATTTTGACAATATGAATTCTGCCTATCCAGGAGCATGGGAGGTTTTCCCATCTTCTACAGTCTTCTTCAATTTCTTTTTTAAGTGTTCTGCTGTTTTCATTGTAGAGGTCTTTTACCTCTTTTGTTAGATTGATGCCCAAGTATTTTATTTATTTATTTTTTTGAGGCTATTGTGAATGGGGTAGTATTCCTAATTTTGCTGTCAGTCAATTCACCACTGATATATGGGAATGTGTTTGATTTATGGGTGTTGATTTTATATCCTTCTACTTTGCTGAATTCCTTTATTAGTTCTAGAAGTTTTCTAGTAGAATTTTTTGGATCTTCTAAATATAGAATCATGTTATCAGCCAATAGTGATAGTTTGAGTTCCTCTTTTCAAAATTCTATCCCTTTAATTTCTTTCTCCTAATTGCTCTGATTAGAGTTTCAAGGACTGTGTTGAGTAGAAGTGGTGAAAGAACTGGAACAATCCTTGTCTTGTTCCAGTTTTTAGAGGGAATGTTTTCAATTTTTCTCCATTTAGAATATTGGTCTTGGGTTTAACATATATAGCTTTTATGATGTTGAGGTATGTTCCTACTATCCTTAGCTTTTCTAATGTTTTGAATATGAAGGGGTGCTGTATTTTGTCTAATGCTTTTTCTGCATCTATTGAGATGATCATATGATTCTTATCTTTAAGTCTATTGATGTGATGAATTATGTTTATTGATTTCTGTATGTTGAACCAACCTTGTATCCCTGGGATGAACACTACTTGATCATGGTGCACTATCTTTTAAATATGTTTTTGTATGTGATTTGCCAGAATTTTATTGAGAATTTTTGTGTCTATGTTCATCAAAGATATTGGTCTGAAGTTTTCTTTTCTTGAGCTATTTTTGTCTGGTTTTGGTATCAGGGTGATATTAGCCTCATAAGATAAGTTTGGACACAGTCCCTCCTTCCCTATTTCATGGAATAATTTGAGGAGGATTGAGAATCCATCTGGTCCTGGGCTTTTCTTGATGGTGGGCTTTTGATGGCATTTTCTATTTCATTACTTATAATTAATCTGTTAAAATTGTGTATGTCCTCCTGATTCAGTTTGGATAGGTCATGTGTCTTTAGAAATTTGTCAATGTATTCAAAGTTTTCTATTTTATTGGAGTATAAATTTTCATAAGTTTCTAATTATCTTCTGTATTTTAGTTGTGTCTATTGTGATATTTCCTTTTTCATCATGTATTTTTATAATTTGAGTTTTCTCTTTGTTAGTGTGGCTAGGGGTGTATTAATTTTATTTATTCTTTCAAAGAACCAACTTTTTGTTTTGTCGAGTTTTTCGTTTCTTTTTTTTCAATTTCATTGATTTCAGCTCTGATTTTAATTATTTTCTGTCTTCTACTGTTTTTGGTATTGATTTGTTCTTTTCTTAATAGGGCTTTGAGTTATAATATTAAGTCATTTATTTGTTGAATTTTTATTCTTTTAATGAATGAGCTCAATGCAGTGAACTTTCCTCTTAGTACTTCCTGGTGCTCCCAGAGATTTTGGTATGTTTTATCAGTATTCTTATTTACTTCTAAGTATTTTTTATTTCATACTTGATTTTTTCTACTGTCCATTTATCATTTGATAGTATATTATTTAGTCTCCATGTATTAGAGTAGCTTCTATTTTTTATTTTATCATTGATTTCTAATTTCAGTCCATTGTGATCTGATAGAATGCAGGGTTTTCTCTCCATTTTTTGTATTTACTAAGCATTGCTTTGTGGCATAAGATATGTTCTCTTTTAGAGAAGGATCTGTGTGCTGCTGAGAAAAAGGTGTATTTGCTCATTGATGGATGATATATTCTATATATGTCTGTTAAGTCTAACTTATTGATTGCATTATTTAGTTTTATAGTTTCTTTATATTTAGTTTTTGTTTAGAAGATCTATATTTAGTTTTGTTTATCAGTAGTGATAAATATATATTAAAGTCACCTGGTATTATTGTGTTGTGGTCTATTTGATTTTCAAAATAGAGAAGGGTTTGTTTGATGTACATAAATCTTCCATTGTTTGGGGCATAAATATTCACAATTGTTATGTCTTGCTGATGTATAATTCACTTAAGTAGTATGAAATGTCCTTCTTTGTCCCTTCTGATTAACTTTGACTTGAAGCCTGCTTCATCTGATATGAGGATGGAAACCCCTACTTGTTTATACAATCCATATGAGTGATATGTTTTTTCCTATCCTTTCACCTTCAGTCTGTGGATGTCTTTTCCTAGGAGGTGAATCTCTTGAAGACAGCATATTGTTGGGTCTTGTTTTCTAATCCAATCTGCCAGTCTGTGTCTTTTGATTGGTGAGTTTAGACTATAAATATTCAAGGTTATTATTGAGCTATCATTTGTATTCCCCATCATTTTGATTTATGTCTGGTTTTTAATTTGACTTAGTTTCTCCTTTGATTGACTATTCCTTTAGTGTAGTTCCTCCCTTTGCTGGTTTTCCATTTTTTTTTCACTTCATCCTCATGGAATATTTTGTTAAGAATGTTCTATATTGCAGGATTTCTAGTTGTGAATTCTTTTAACTTTTGTTTATTAGGGAAGGTTTTTATTTCACCTCTAATACAAAACTTAATTTTGGTGGATTTAAAATTCTTGGTTGGCATCCATTTTCTTTCAGAGCTTGAAATATGCTGTTCCATGACCTCCTAGCTTTGAGGGTCTGAGTTGAGAAATCAGTTGAGATCTGAATTGGTTTCTCCCTAGATGAAATTTGTTTTTTTCCCTCGTGTGGCCTTTCTGATTGTAACCTTATTCTGTGTTTTAGTCATTCTCATTATAATATGTCATTGTGTGGGTTTGCTATAATTTTGTATATCTGGGGCCCTGTAAGCCTCTTGTGTTTGATTTTCCATTTCATTCTTTAGGTATGGAAAATTTTCTGATATTATGTCATTGAAAAGATTGTGCATTCCTTTGGTTTGTATCTCTGCTCCTTCATCTATCCCAATAACTCTTAAATTTGGTATTTTCATGTTATCCCATAATTCCTGAAAGTTCTGTTCATGGATTCTTACCATCTTCTCTGCATGGTCAACTTTATTTTCAAGATTTTTAAATTTTTCTTCATTGCCTGAGTTTCTGTCTTCCAAGTGGTCTAATCTGTTGGTGATGCTTTCTATTGAATTTATAATTTGGTTTATTGATTCTTTCTGTTTAAGGATTCCAGGATTTCTGCTTTTTATTTTATTTTATTTTATTTTTTAGAATTTCTAATTCTTTATAAAGTGATCTTTCACTTTCAGTATTTTCTCTTTGCTTTCACTCTTTATACTATCCTTTACTTTGCAGATCAGTTTAACCATGTACATTCTAAACTCCTTCTTGGACATTTCTTCTACTGTGTTATTAGTGGATTGTTATTGGAACATCTTGGTTTGTTTGGGACACTTTGTTCTCTTCTTTTTTCACGTTGTTTATGTGTTTTCCCATCTACTTGTATGGATCTGAGGCAGTACAAATTCTACCCTGTAGGTATATATTGTCCCTGAAGTTTTCCAGTACTTCACCTTTAAGGGAGAGACCAATATCAATAGCATCCAGTGTAAACAATATATAACCTTAAACCTAATAGCTCCCACTAATATGCTCCCTTGTGGTCTTAGTTCACAAATATTCTTGATATTACTTAAAGCTATTTTTATTGTTTATTTAGACACATTCTTTATACAATTTGCTCTAATTATTATATTCAATGGTTTTTGTCATTATTCAATTTTAAATGAGTGATATAGAAGAAGCATTTATTCCTGGCAGCATTAGGTTGAGATTTGTGATTTGCTTATTATAGAACAAATCACTTGTGAGATGCATAGCACCTAGTAGAGGCACAATCTTTGCACCAGTGAATATGGCATTTGACATAACACAGGACATGTGTAGTAAGATCATCCCCCCATCACAGTATTTATATTGGGGTGATATGACATTCCTAAAGAAGGCTTTAGTGTATTCCATTAAATGGATCACCTTTTATAAATGAAATGTAATATTAAATACAAAGAAGTTAATTTGACAAGAGATCAGGTACATGTATCCACTTAGCATTGCCTTTAAGTCTGTTGACTTACAGTGTAAAGAATGAATGTTGTTTATAGATAGTAAAATAACTATTCATCTTCTTAACAACTTAACTTAGGGAGCCATAAGGGAGAGCCCTGACCCACAGAACTGTGTCAGCTTCAGATACTTTTTATTGATAGATATCAAGATGACCACAGTGACATTGGGTGGGCCATATTTTGTTAACCATAACAAAGTTGAATCACCTGTTTGTAATGCTGTATTAAGTAATTTGAGATCACCATGGAAAAATAACTTTGGCCATATTAGTAGTATAATTGTAAAGTTGCAACCTTCCCTTATCTGAATCTTGAAGGCATTGGGCATAGTGATGATCCCATTTTCCCCCAACTCCTTGAGTTTTGTGTGAAGTGTTAGGTTTGTGTGGGAGGATTAGTTTTCTCTGCACCACCTAATTGTCAAACATGGGTGTATATCTGGGCATAAGTACACTGGACAAGGAAAATGTGTCAGAACTGAATTCCATTCCTTACTCACCAATCTGAGTGAGTCAGTAAAGCCACCATTTTAAAAATAGTCCTCCTTGGATTGTTACTCTCTGCTTCTGCCTGTTGCTCTGGTCTCATTTGGAGCCAATCTATCCCTTGCTCATTATACTACAGCCATCCTGGCCTTTGTTCCCATCATAGAACTTTGTACCTACTCTGCTTCACTCTTGGAAATCATTGCTCTCAGCTCTTATCAAAGCCTGGAGCTTTGACTACTAGCTAGATATCTCCACCTGTTGACCCAGAGTCATCTAAAATCCAACAGGGCCAAAAGTAAACAATTTTTCCTTCAATGTTACCTCCTCTGATAGTTTGTATCTCGATTGGTGATATTTCTATTCATCTCTCCCTCAAGCCAGAAACCTAGAATTTGTCCTAAATCCAGAGCAAAATTTCTTATTTTACCTCATGTTTCTTAACATTCCCAACTCCTATCCATCCCTATTATTAGAAGTTACCTCAGGCTATAACCATCTCTTTCTCCTATCGTATCACATTCAGTTTTGTCTGTATCAAATCTTTCTAACTTACATCTAGAATTATCTATTTTACACAAAAATCAGATCTTATCAGTTTACTCAAAACTGTAATGTGCTGGTCTCCAGAATAGAAAAGGTAGCTATTATTATTTGTCAGTTGAATGAATGGAGAACAAAGACTTTTTAAGTTTTTAATTAAACTTTGGGGCTCATATGGATTCTAGACTGTGTTGTCCACATCCTTTGAGGATTCAATTAAACTTTTTGTTTCTAAGTTTGACTTGCAGGTTCATAAAACTAGAATGAAAAACTAGTAGAGTGTTACAGTTTACAGGTTGTCTACAAGAACAGGTAGGACCTCGATGCTGAAAATGAGGCTCATGTGACTATAATTTTGTTCATCTTTTAGTAATAACCTATTAAATTTTTATGAAGACATTCTTAAGAGAACTCTTGAAAAATAATTTTTCCCCCTACCCATCTCTTATAATGAAAGAGAATGTCACTTTAGTGTACTGGATTTATATAGCTGGATTTCTGGAGGTTTGTCTATTATATCCAGCTTTCTGCTGGATATCTCCACTTGGATGGCCTAGAGTCATCTAAAATCTGCCATGGCTGAAAGTAAACTTAGTTCCTCTTTCAATGTCACCTCCTCTGATATTTCATATCTCAACTGGTGATATTTCTATCTCATGAGACTTGTCTCATGAAGCAAAGATTCCTTCTAATCATAACTTGACAACTGGTATTTTTGATTTCTGTTCAGATTTTCTAAATTTGTTCTGTTTTATTAATGAATCATTGAAGAACTCCTTACCTAAAAAGAACTTGCCAAACAATAAAAAGAATATATGATGACATTACAGATGTTTAAACATGCTTATCAGGTCAGAGATAGGAAAAGTTGAGCATGGTATTTCTTTTACTCCTTTTAATATTTGTTTAATGTTTTGGTAGACTTTTTTTTCATGTGTACTAAAATATACACAACATAAAATTTACCATGTTAACTGGTTTTTAAATGTACACTTCTATAGCAGTAAGTGAATTCACATTTTTGTGTCACTTTAGTATAATTTTTCCCTGAAATTATTATGAAATGTTAATATTTTCATGAATGAGACTCAAAGTTGTGCTTGTGCTGAATAAACAGTTTCTCTGGGGCTTATCAGAATTTTGTGAAGAAAAATGATTTTGTTTGTTGGGTTTTGTTAAGGAATTTGCTGCATGTCCAGCCTTATTAGGCTCAGATAGCAAATGTCAGTGGAAATTTATAGAAGCAGGTTTATTAATTTAGCTTATATGAATATGTTTTCCAATCTTAGTTTAATAATATGTTTAAACAGCTGAAAATCTTTTATTGTTAAAGAAGAAGGAGTCTCATTTAATCATAATTGGTATTCTGTTACTAACACTGGAACAACCATGTAGAAAATATGAAAAAAAATTAGAACAGTATTTGACCATTTTCTCCCAAAAGTTCAAAATTATTTCTAAGATTAAAAATCAGCCCTCATAGCACGAGAGTAGAGGATGAATATACTAAAAATTATAACATGATAAGCCAGGTACAGTGGCGCATGCCTGTAATCCCAGCAGTTTGGGAGGCTGAGACAGGAGGATCAAAACCAGCCTCAGCAAAAGAGAGGTGCTTAGTAACTCAGTGAGGCTCTGTCTCTAAATAAAATACAAAATAGGGCTGGGGATGTGGCTCAGTGGTCAAGTGCCCCTGAATTCAATCCCTGGTATCCCCTCAAAAAAATTATAATGTGAATATACCAGAAATAGTGCTCATACATGAATCAGTGTCTGTCTTATTTTAACAAATGATCAAAACATTTATCTCTTAGAGTTTTAGTGTTTTAATCAGCCTTTTCACTGCTGTGACTGAGACCTGACAAGAACAATTAGAGGAGAAAAAGTTAATTTGGGGTCTCACAGTTTCAGAGGTCTTCCATAGATAGCAGGCTCCCTTCCTCGGGGCTCAAGGTGAAGCAAACCATTATGGCAGAAGAGTGTGGTGGCTCACATGATGATCACATCATGATGATCAGCAAGCAGAGAGAAAGACTCCATTTTCCAGACACAAAATACATACCCCAAAGGCACACCCTCAAGGACCCACCCCCATCAGCCACACCCTACCCACCTTCACTGATTGGGTTAAGGTTATAACCCAATCACTTCTCCTCTAAACCTTCTTGCATTGTCTCACACATGAGCTTTTAGGGGGTTCTTCACATCCAAACCACGACAAACTATTTTGTGAGACTCTTCTTGATTCCCATTGGTGGGAAATGATTGTTTGAAAACTTAAACATAGACCGATAAGAATAGGAAGGATCAAGCTTGCTATCTAATTCTTGTACTCCACTAGGATATGAAGCCAAACATGAACTTAGGGAACAAAGGCATCAGAATGTGCTATTCATCCTAACAGAGTTAAAGTTTTTTGTTGTGCCCTGCTATAGGAAAAACTCCAGAGAAGGAGTGAGGGCCGGGGATGGGCTACTCAGTCTCTTGCTTTCATTCAGAGTGAAGAAAGTTAGTTTGAAAAAAAAATTGAAAAATTTCCTACTTTATAAAAATCACCTAGGTAGATGTGACCATTGGCATCAATTCAAACATCTGATTAACCAGAAACTTAGAAGAGCACATCTGAATTGATAATAAGCCTAACTTCTCTTGGAACATGTCCAAAGTACCTGTCTTACCCAATATGTAGATAATTGCAATGAATCCACTCTCATTACATCATATTTTTTGTATTTATTAACAAGGAAGATCTATAGCCAACACTTCATTTTTTTCAGTCTCTTTACCTTAACAGTCCCCTTCCTCACCACAAATCTGCCACGAGCTTCTTGAAGGGCATACAGGTGTGGGGTGCAGGTCTATGGCAAGGAGGCCATGGTTGTGAAGAAGGCCAGAAGGAGGTTTGGGGTCTTCCATCCTCCCAGCACACTGACACACCATTTTCATCTCCCTTGTCCTAACCCGTCAAAGCCAGAACATAGCATGACCAGTGTGATTGCTTTGAATCCAAAACTAGAGAAATATCAGCATCCTGAACCATTTCCAGCATATTGTAATATAATTTTGGCTCCAGTCATCAGCAGACAAGTTAATTACTTGTTCATACATGCTTTGGCCAGTTTTTAACTCATCTGGGGTTTGTAATAACTTTGGATTTTGTCCTTTGTGAGAGGACAATTTAAGAATCACATCTTTCCCACAGATTCCAATTTTAAGGAATTTTGGGATAGGTTTTGTAATCATGTAGGAATTGTAGGTCAAGGCAAGCAATAAGCATTATGGAGCAGGTGGCTTCTTTCACAGATGTGGTAGAAAATTATCTTTGGAAGGCTTATCTTACCAGGAAGGCAAGTGTTGATTTAAGGAGATATCATCACAAAGAAGAGAGGCTTATAAGAGAAAGCTATTGTGACAAAAGCAGCAGTTTTGTTCTCATAAATAAGCAGTGGCAGAGTCAAGAGCAGAGTGTTCAACAGTGGAGAAGGCTCGTACAATGGGGTGCATAGGGGCAGAGAAGCCATATGTGCATTTAGGGGAGCACTGGCATCCCATTGTAGGTTTGTTAGGAACTACTGTAGGCTTTATGACTCTGATGACAGTAATTCTATTTGGAACATGTTCTTATATAAAAATATTTTTAAAGCTCTCATTAGCATAAATGACATGTCAAGTGGTTAGTTTTAAAAGCTGTGTCACAGTCTAATTTACCATCCCAATTCACAGCTTTCCTCTTTGTTTTACTTGGTAGATTAATCCCATCTCAGCAGTGCCATTAGATGTCTGCTTTGATGGTGTGGGAAAATACACACAGCATCTGATAGTTCTGAGTGTGTAGGTCGTGACAAATTTAAATGTGTTCTAATAGAGCATATGTGTATAAGCAGCTGAAGATTTATAGTTGTTTTTTAACTTAAGGAAGAGGAAATTGACTACTGTGGGGTAATTAAAAATAGCAACTCTATGGAAAAACAAGAGCTAAGTTGTCAAATGCTGGGGCACCAAGAGGCAATATTCTGTAATCTAAATTGGGTAATTTATATCTTTGTCACTTGAAGATCTGATACATAGTTGAGTTAATAAATCATCCAACCAACATCCCATAACCAAAGCAAATTGTGTTTCCTTTTCTCAGGCAGGGTTTTAGCCTATTGAATAATAAATCACCCTGCCTTTCTTGAATCACAGGATAGGCAGGATTAAGGGCAATACCAATTAAGTAAGGTCCCAGAGAAGAGATTCTACCCTGTTTTAAAATAATGCTAGTGAAGAAGATGGCCCAGACTACTTTGGTTATACTTTTTGGTGTTGGAAACAGGTAACATCATGTGACTGTTTTAAAAATATTTTCAATTTATCACTGAAGAATATTCAGAAGTCAAGAATGAATTAACTTCTTGCTAATTCCCAATATCCTAGCCAGTGTCTGCTGATGGTGCTATAGTGGCAGGTATAGGAAGACATACTTTTTTTCTTTCCAAAAGAATAAATCTTATAAGCACTTGGAGTTTACAAAGAATAATTATGAGTATTTTCTCTTTTGAGTTCCCTAATAACACTATATTTTATGTGAGGATTACTAATTTCCATTTGAAAAGCAGAAATTAAGATTTAGAGAAGTTAAGTGAGTTACCCAAGATCACATATCTATGAGTGGAACAATTGACACTTGAGACAAGTTACTTTTACCTTGTGGACAATACCCTCTAGACCCTTTTCACTTCAATGCCTCTTTGGTGTGCTTATACAATTCGGTACTGTAAACATGCATTAAGGTGCTTTTTGGGAAATTTGTTACTAGGAGAATAATTTGAACCAATAGTGTATTTGGGAATATTGTTAAATTGAGTGTATAGTCTAGACAGAGGACATAAAAAAATATTCAGTTTTAAGTGGGATTGGTCAGATGGTCAATATAAATGAATTGACAGTGACAGAAGACTAAACTGAAATCTATTATCTTGTACTTATAATCTTATAATCTTGGTTTCAGTCATCAGCAGACAAGTTAATTACTTGTTCACACATGCTTTGGCCAGTTTTTAACTCATTTGGGGCTTGTAATGACTTTGGATTTTGTCCTTTGTGAGATGACAATTTAAGAGGGGACTGGACCTGTATATTAGGAAGGGCAATAGGCAAGGAAGCCTAAATACACTTAAGAAGCCACAAGACAGGTTATTAGCCCGCTTAAGATGTACTAGTCTGAATGGGTGATGTTTGATGTCTTATTGTTAAATGTTCTTAAGAAATCTGCTCAAATAAACAAATAGCAGTGATTTGTACTTAATACTTGATTTTGATTCAAAGGACACACAAGTATGTGAAAAAGAAGTTTCTTTCAGAGCCTAATCATATAAATGCTCTTTGCAATTTCTTTTCTGAAACAGTGAAAAGGTAAATTTTAGGCTGACCTCTGTTCAAGTAATCACACTGCCTGAGTGGAGCTTGAGAAGTCTCTAGAATGGCAATGCATTTGTCTGTTTTCTAAAGGAGAGTGATTGATTCTTCTCAAATTGTTTTACAGGATCCTTCAAACCAAAAGTGCGGTGGAAGAAAGAAAACAGTGTCGTTCAGCAGCATGCCATCGGAAAAGAAGATCAGCAGCGCACACGACTGCATCAGCTTCATGCAAGCTGGCTGTGAACTGAAGAAAGTCCGGCCCAACTCCCGCATCTACAACCGCTTCTTTACTCTGGACACAGACCTCCAAGCCCTTCGCTGGGAACCTTCCAAGAAGGACCTCGAGAAAGCTAAGCTTGATATTTCTGCCATAAAAGAGATCAGGCTGGGCAAGAACACAGAAACGTTTAGGAACAATGGCCTTGCTGACCAGATTTGCGAGGACTGTGCTTTTTCCATACTCCATGGGGAGAACTATGAGTCTCTGGACTTAGTTGCCAATTCAGCAGATGTAGCAAACATCTGGGTATCTGGGTTACGATACCTGGTTTCTCGTAGTAAGCAACCTCTTGATTTTATGGAGGGCAACCAGAACACCCCAAGGTTCATGTGGTTAAAAACAGTGTTTGAAGCAGCAGATGTTGATGGGAATGGAATTATGTTGGAAGATACCTCTGTAGAGTTAATAAAACAGCTCAACCCTACTCTGAAGGAATCCAAGATCAGGTTAAAGTTTAAAGAAATCCAGAAGAGCAAAGAAAAACTAACCACCCGAGTGACAGAAGAGGAATTTTGCGAAGCTTTTTGTGAACTTTGCACCAGGCCAGAAGTATATTTCTTACTTGTACAGATATCTAAAAACAAAGAATTTTTGGATGCCAATGACCTCATGCTCTTTTTAGAAGCTGAGCAAGGAGTCACCCATATCACTGAGGATATGTGCTTAGATATCATTAGGAGATATGAACTTTCTGAAGAGGGGCGTCAAAAAGGGTTTCTTGCAATCGATGGCTTTACCCAGTATTTATTGTCACCAGAGTGTGACATTTTTGATCCTGAGCAAAAGAAGGTTGCTCAAGATATGACCCAGCCCTTATCTCACTACTATATCAATGCCTCCCATAACACCTATCTCATAGAAGACCAGTTCAGGGGACCAGCTGATATCAATGGTTATGTTAGAGCTTTGAAAATGGGCTGTCGAAGTGTTGAACTGGATGTAAGTGATGGTTCAGATAATGAACCAATCCTATGTAATCGAAACAACATGACAACACATGTCTCCTTTCGAAGTGTCATAGAGGTGATAAATAAGTTTGCCTTTGTTGCTTCTGAGTACCCGCTCATTCTTTGTTTGGGGAATCACTGCTCTCTACCACAGCAGAAGGTAATGGTTGAACAGATGAAAAAAATCTTTGGCAATAAACTCTATACTGAAGCACCTTTGCCATCAGAATCCTACCTCCCATCACCAGAAAAACTAAAAAGAATGATCATTGTGAAAGGAAAGAAATTGCCTTCTGATTCTGATGTGTTAGAAGGAGAAGTAACGGATGAAGATGAAGAAGCTGAAATGTCTCGAAGGATGTCAGTAGATTACAATGGTGAACAGAAACAAATTTGGCTCTGTAAGGAGCTCTCTGATTTGGTATCTATTTGTAAATCTGTTCAGTATAGGGATTTTGAAGTATCTATGAAAAGCCAGAACTATTGGGAAATTTGTTCATTTAGTGAGACAGAGGCCAGCCGAATTGCAAATGAATATCCAGAGGATTTTGTAAATTATAATAAGAAGTTCTTATCAAGAATATATCCAAGTGCCATGCGGATCGATTCCAGTAACTTGAATCCCCAGGACTTTTGGAATTGTGGCTGTCAGATTGTGGCAATGAATTTCCAGACTCCAGGTCCAATGATGGATCTTCACACAGGCTGGTTTCTTCAAAACGGAGGATGTGGTTATGTTCTAAGGCCATCGGTTATGCGAGATGAAGTATCTTACTTCAGTGCAAATACAAAAGGCATTGTACCTGGGGTGTCTCCTCTGGCTCTTCACATCAAGATCATCAGTGGTCAGAATTTCCCAAAGCCCAAGGGAGCTTGTGCCAAAGGGGATGTCATTGATCCCTATGTTTGTATAGAGATCCATGGAATTCCAGCAGACTGTTCTGAACAAAGAACTAAAACTGTACAGCAAAACAGTGATAATCCTATTTTTGATGAAACGTTTGAGTTTCAAGTAAACCTTCCTGAGCTAGCCATGATCCGTTTTGTTGTCCTTGATGATGACTACATTGGGGATGAGTTTATAGGGCAATACACAATACCCTTTGAATGTTTGCAGCCTGGATATCGGCATGTTCCCTTACGCTCCTTTGTAGGTGACATCATGGAGCACGTAACCCTTTTTGTCCACATAGCAATAACTAATCGAAGTGGAGGAGGAAAGGCACAGAAGCGCAGCCTTTCAGTGAGAATGGGGAAGAAAGTTCGAGAATATACCATGCTCAGGAATATTGGTCTTAAAACCATAGATGACATCTTCAAAATTGCAGTGCATCCCTTACGAGAAGCCATAGATATGAGAGAAAATATGCAGGTAGGAGAAAAATCCCATGCTTTCTTATCCTTCCCTATTTATGCCTACTATTTTCTTACCAGTGAACATTGTGTTTTATTAATGACATGATTTGCAAAAACATTATCACAAATGTTGTGTAAACCTGTGTACCACTAAACTATAATACTTCCTGTGGTAAAGCAGATACACTTTGTTTCTAATGTCAATGCTGTGGTATGTTTGGCCTGACCTGTTAGTTAATGGAGTGTCAATGTAGCAAAATGCTCTCTCTATATATATTAAATAGTCTTAGTATATAATAGAATTCATATGTGAGAATGTATATATGAAAAAGTAGAATATAAAATATGTGTAATATATAAAATTATATATGCAAACACAGCAATACAAGTATATATGTAAAATATATTCAGACATGAATATGGAAAATAATTTGAAGTCATATAAAACAAAAATAAAGCCTATTGGATTTTTGTTTTAATTGTTTAAATGTTTAACAACAGTAATGAATTATTTCCCACAAGAAAAAATAAAACATAACAAAATCCAGCACTTAAAATTGTTGAAAATGATATTAACCTTCTCTTAGAAATGTGGTTTAATTTAAAGAATGTGGATTCTGGATTAGATCTATCCCTGCAATCTTTAGAAAATTATTTCAGGTCTCTAATCATGAATTTTCTCTGCATAAGGTAAGAAAATTAGTTATGCTTACACAGCAGGGTTATGTAGAGAGTTAAATGAGAGTGTATAGAAATTGTCCAGCTTTAATATAGAGAAAGTCAATGGATGGGTTTCCTTCTGTTCACGAATGCACATAAGAGAGAGTTGTGAACTTTTTCCATACTATTTAATATATTTATTCTAGGCTAGTGTTATTGAGAAGCAATCAAACAACAAATATATACTAATTAATTGTAGTGTGCATAGTGAATACATTTAATTCATTTTATTCCTTTAGCTAACATTTTATTTCAATCCTCACAAAAAAATTCCTGCTTTCAAAATAGCAATTAAACTTGAAGAGGTTAAGTGATTTCCCAAATATTATAGTTAATAAATAGTAATGTTAGATGTCAAATCCAGGAGTATCTAATACCAAAACCCATTCCAATTCACATGATATAGAACCACAAACCCATGACTCACTGAAAACTTTATTTTTATATAACTTCATAGAGGCATTCTGAGATAGGCTTAAAATAGATTTTAAATAGCCAAAATGGTGGAAAATAGTATTGTACATAAATCACATGTAAATAGTCGGATTGTGAGTATCTGACTAGAGGTGGGTTGCCTTAGCCACTCTTTTAAAAATAGGTGCAAAATATCAGCATCTTCTACATGGCAAATTCAGATATAATTTTAGTGCTATTGTATATACCTGTGTTAGATTAGTTATAAATCATTTCTATACCTGATTTTAAATACTAGAATTATATTTTATTTCTGTATAATTATTGAAATATATTCTTTTTTTTTTTTTTTTTTTTTTTTTTTTTTTTGGTGCTGGGGATCGAACCCAGGGCCCTGTGCTTGTAAGGCAAGCTCTTTACCAATTGAGCTATATCCCCAGCCCTGAAATATATTTAGAATATATATTAAGAAGAGTTGGTTTTAAGTTTTTTCTAGTTAGTACTGATAATACAATCTCAACCTATAGTACTTTGGATTAAGAGTTACCTGGAGCCTAATTGATAGAAAAAATGAATACAATCATTGTCCCTAAATTTCTGAGACAATAGGTTAGATATTGTTCACTGTTAATAAGTGTAAAATAGTTAAAATTATTATTTCAAAAATTTTTTAAAGATTGAAACATGGATGAATGTATCTGTACATGAAATGCATTTTCTCTGTGTGTGTGTGCATGCATGTATGTGCTTGCACACGTGTGTGCCAGGTGCTATTCTGATGGGATGACAAAGGAATGCCATTGACAGTCTAGTGGAGACTGGTGACCAATAACAGCTGCTACCTTGTGGGGAAAAGCCCCAAGGAGATGCCTTCTAGTATACATTGACATGTTTTCCTGATCATCATAATACAAATCAAATAAGATATTCATGCCCACCCAGTGCTAGTTTGTGTGACCATTCTAGTATGTGCAACCTTGGGTCACAATCTCTTTTGCTTTTGTTGCATATTTGTGGCAGCTACTAAAAACTGAGAAAGATGAAGCGTATATAATATGAATTAGCTCTCTCTGTGTTATCTTTGTGCATATTACATTTTCAGTTGATTATAATCTAGTGTACCTCAAATTATATATGTCTTTTTAAGAATATACTTGTATGTCAACCTGGGCATGCTGGGAGTAATGGGCCATGTGGCCAGATGTGTGATTCCATTTTTTTATTCCTCATAGAATGCAATAGTGTCCATTAAGGAACTGTGTGGACTCCCTCCAATTGCCAGTCTGAAGCAGTGCCTGTTAACCTTGTCCTCTCGGCTCATCACCAGTGACAATACTCCCTCAGTCTCTCTTGTGATGAAAGACAGCTTCCCTTACCTGGAGCCCCTGGGTGCAATTCCAGATGTGCAGAAAAAGATGCTGGCTGCTTATGATCTGGTAGGAAAACTGTAACTCTGTATTTCTTGTCTACGTGTATGGAAACTCCCTAAAGGCAGACGTCCTTTTGTGTAACTCCAATGACTAGCACAGAGTTACTGCCTTTAAAACATGGATTGAAGGTGGCAACCAGAGTTGGCCCACTTACTACTAAGTCACAGTGGAGGCCTCTCAGAAGATTTCTTGAACCTAGAACCCCCATCCCACCCCAGATTATAAATGGAGAATCTTTGCTTTAGCAAAGGATAACATATTTAACAAATTCTCCAAAGTATACAACCTCATCATCTGAAGGACTTTAGCTTGCAATGTGCAATTCACCTGAATATTTTTAGGAATAAATTTATGTCCCACAGCTGCCTTGTGATGGTTAGGACAAAAGACTTGTCTGGAATCTCTATTTCTGAGTCTTCTCTAATGAGCTTCTATAATAATATAATCTATATTCTGTCTATATTACCTTATTTTTCTGAATATATTATAAAATTTATTTTGTAATTAGATTTGAGAATAACTAAATTTTTGTATCTCCTAAACAAAATTAAGGAGCCAATGACAAACTTGGAAAAATTTGTAATGTATATTCCAGATAACACATAAATACACTTAAAATAAAAAAAATACATACAAATCAATAAAAAAAGATGGATAAAATCTTTTGTCAATTAAGATTAAGTTCAGGTGCATGCAAAAAATGCAGCCCAATCATGACTTTAAAACACAGGGTTATTCTTGCAAAAAGCAATCTGGCGACCAATCATCCAGGGCAACATTTCTTAAATCTTAGGAACCCAACCTTCTAGTTTTTTATTCTACTCTCCCAAAAGCATAATGCTTGTCCTTACAGCCCAAAATGGTACTGGAGCACCAACCATAACACCTGCATTCCAACCATCAGGAAAGATGATGGCAACTTGGATGAGAATGGTTTGGGCAAAGTGGGCAGAGGAGGCCCTGAGAGGACAATGACTTTTAATCATGTCAGAGTAAATCTCCTCACTCCCAAGCTGAGCAGGTCAGATGTGTACCTTACAAACTGATTTCCCCTAAAAGTTTAACAATGTAAAATGTGTAGAAAGAATACTTACGAGAAGGAAATAATCCCAAATGTAAGAAAAAGCAAGCTGATAAATTTATTCAAAACTTTTCCATTTAACTCTTTCCTACCTTGCCCCAGAGCACTACTAAATTCTTTCCTACAGGAAGTTGCCTCGCACTTTGTAAAGTTATATTCAATCACCCAAATGAAACCAATATTTTGCTTTGTCCATTTTACTTGCAAGGCCTCAAAACTGAGATCTCACCTATAAATGCTAATTGATACTAAATATCTTTAGACAGCAACTTTTTCTCCAAGGGAGATCTGTAGAGGAAAGGGACCAGAGGGAGGGAGAAGGGAAAAGAAAGGGGAAATACTGGGAAGTGATATTGGCCATGTTATATTATATATCGTGTGCATATATGAACATTTAACAACAAATCTCACAATTATGTATAATTGTAATGCACCAATAAAAATATGGAGGGAAAAAAGTTTTAGACCTGTAATTTTAAAAAATGTATTTATTTATTCTGAGAATTATTTTCCCTCCAAGACAATTCATTATATGCCTTTTGTTTTCCTTATTGATATATGTATAATTTTGTTTGCAATTCAAATTATTCAATGTTTGATTTTGAAAGCCTTGAAATCTCATTTCTCTGTTTATTTTGTTTGTATGGTATTACAAACAGAACAAAAAAGATTATCAAGGTACATTACCTTCTCTGAAATACCATATGGACTAATATTTGTAACTGGAATATAATATTATTAAAAATTATGCAAATCCTGAAGTAATAAAAAAGGAATGATAAGGAGAAGAAAGGCATATTCACTTCCTTAAAGGGCATTTCTTGGAAATAAAAGATTATTTTTGATTATTTCTTTAGTCTAGAGTTGACACAAGCACACGAATTTGCAAAGGAGAATGGGAAATGTTCTTTCAAGGGGCTATATAATAAAAGTTGTGTTAATCAACTTTTCAGCACTGTGACTAAAATACCTGACAAGATCAACTTAGAAGAGGAAAAGTTCATTTGGGGCTCATGGTTTCAGAGGTTCAGTTCATGTTTGGCTGACTCTTGCTCTGGGTCTGAGGTGAGGCAGAACATCAGGTAGACAGGTGTGGTGAAGAAAAGCTGCTCAGCAGAGACAGAGAGAGAAAGAGAGAGAGAGAGAGAAAGCGAAAGCCAGGGACAGATATCATCCAAGGCCATGCCCCCGGTGATCTGTTTCTTCTAGGCATGCCCCACTTGCCTACAGTTACCACCCATTATAGTTCATTCAAATTTATTAGTCCATCAAATGGATTAATCCACTGTTGAGGTCAGAGTTCTAATCATTGCCTAAAAGCCCCACATCTGAACCTTCCTGATTGGGGATTATGCTTTCAAAACATGAGCTTTTCAGGGAACATTTCTAGATCCAAACAAAAACAGTTGTCTTTCCTATTACTGAGAAAAAGGGGACAATTAATATTGGGGGACAACAGACTTTACTACAGAGGTGAACAAGAAATCTGTACACTGTCCCCTGGCAAGAAAAACAAAAATTTGAAACATATTTAACCTTTGGCATGTTTTTTCTTTGAAAGATAATACATCTGATTAAAAATTTAAGGAACTGATACTTTTATCCATCTACTTCTAGTGGGTAAATACATTGATATATATTTCAAAAAGAAATATTTGGCAATCCAATTTAAAATATTTATTCATTTGCTCTACATATTTCCTTTCTTCGGATTTATTCTAAGACAATAGATGTGCATAAATATTTATTTTTAATAATGTCAACATAGAAGAATTAGTTAAATAAAATATAGTAATCTATATAATGAATTCTTTGAAGCCATCAAAATCATGTGTTTGAAGACTATTTAATGATATGGAGACAACTCATAATGTGTTTTGTGAAAAACTCTGGTTATAAAAATAGTCACATTGGGATTTAAACTATATTTATATGTGTGTGTACTAAAATGCTAGCAAGACATTAATAGTGATTATTTTTGTAGGAGAGTGTGAATTTTATTTTCTTGTTCCTGCTTTTCTGTTTTTTTTTTTCTGCATTTGCCAAACTCTTTAACATGAATGTGACCAATTTTATAATTGAATAGAAATAAATTTTGAGGAAGAAAAGACTAATCTCTTATTATTGAAAAATAACTAGAAGAAAGATATTTGGGATAAACATTTTATGACTGAAAGAGAAAAACCTCTACAGAGCATATTCTGCCTCTAAGTGCCTGACTGTCCTCCAGGGTTGCTGTGGGAAAAGTTCACCCATTGCCTGTATCTCATTTTTCATGAAATCAATTTTTTCATCATGGAAGTGGGGATTGAAAGCCGTTCAGTGAATAGGTATAATTGCCATCTAAGAGGTGAAATTAGGGTACTAGTTGCCATAGAGACAGACAGCAGAAATCACTTATTCTCTTGTAAGCTAAGAAAGAAAATCATTCATTGAGAGGGGAGCCAGGCCCCTGCAGCTCAGCCTGTAAGAAGTAGAAAAGCACCTGGACTGCGGCTGGCAATTGTTGTTTCACAACCCAAGTGTCCAAATGGTGTTTTTGTCTTTTTCAGTTTTATCTGCTAAAGCCAAATCTGAATATTAGCCTTTTTCTCATCTGTAGTTTTAAAATGCAACTTGTAATTGCAGGTAGAGCATGGTTTCCCAAAATTTAAAATAGGAGGTTACTTAGAAATCAAAATTACTTATAATGAAGTCTTCATTTAGTGTACCTTAGGACATGATTTCTCATGTTGGTAGGGAATTGAGTATAAATATCCCTATGCCAATGGTAATCTCAGTGCCTGGCCAAAGTGATTAAAAACACTATTGATATTTCTACTGGATATCTCTTTTGGGGGAGTCAAGGGTGGGTAGGGGGAGATGCATATAAAGATGATATTGGTCTTGAAAGTAAGAACATCTTTTTTACTTTTTAGGATTCGTACTGTATTAGTCAGCATCTTTAATGCTCTTGGTGTATTGGGGTTTGTATTTATTTTAAAGGAGTCTCCTGAGATACTCTATAGATCCAGGGTGATCATTTAAAAACATATATCATTTTTATGCTTAATATTCTCTAATGACTTCCCATTAAAATAAAATTAATCCCCCTAACTATGACTCTGCAGAATCATTTATGATCTAACCTGCTTTTGCAATCTTAACTGCCTCTTCCAACCTCACTGCCTCTGCAGCTTCACCCCTACACTCTCTTTTGTTCCATTTTCTCTAGCCACTCAGACTTTTTTCCTTCAATCAGTTCATGCCTGTTCCCTTCCCCAGGGAATGAATGTTCTTCCCTGTATGGATTGGTGCTTCATCACTTAATTCTTAGCCCAAATGTCATTTCCTTAGAGAAGCCTTCCCTAACTACTGTTTGCATCTGTCACTCTTATCACCTAGCCATGAATTTTTCCATCATCCTTCTTAGAAGTTTGGTTTTGTTTTGCTTGGTCTTTTTAAAGTTTTTCTTTTATCTTCTTGCCTTTTACCCCTCAACTGGAATGCATACTCCATGAGGGCAGAGACTCTGTCTGCTTCCTATTATTATCTCTACCAACTAAAATACTGCTGGTATGTATATATATATATATATATATGTGTGTGTGTGTGTGTGTGTGTGTGTATATATATATATGTATATACATATATATATATGTGATAGCAATTAATTTTAGTTGAATTTTAAAAAAGAAGCATCTACTGCCTGTGCAAATAATGTAGTTTTCATCCTATAATTGAATTGTTTTATGGTTAATCATTCAATCTTTTTTGTTTTGCCTCTCTGATACCACCCTTGAATTATTCCCTATTGTACATATTTGGTTAAAAATCTATAGAGTAAGGCAAAACTATGAAAACGGTAAAAAGATCAGTAGTTGTCAGGGTCTGCAGTTGGGGGAGGATGAATAGGTAGAGCACAGATGATTTTGTTAGGCAGTGAAATTTCTGTATGATATCATAATAGGGATGCATGTCATCACACACTTGTCAAAACCCACAGAATGTACTACACCAAGAGTCAACGCTAATGCAAAATATAAACAGTAGGACCAGGGTGGGGGCAGAGGTAGAGTGAGAGGCATAGGGGAGCTTTCTGTACTTTCCACTCAATTTTTGTGTAACTTAAAACTTCTCATAAAAAGTAAAGTGTTTTTTTTTAAAAAACCCTACATTTTTTTCTACTAGTAAAAACTTATTTGGACAAATAAGGCAAAGGAAAAAAAAAAAAATCCAGGGCATATTACCTAGTAGTGGTGGGGGCAGGGGCAGAGTTTCCAAAATAAATAGCTTGGATTCAACTTAGATTCAAGTTCCTTGAATGTTTAGATTTCCTAAAAATGGTATTGGATCACATAGATGCCATCCAAGAAGAAAAATTACACCCACCCAAATCATGAAGTCTATGTTCAGAATAAAAAAAAAAAAAAAAAAAACACTTGAAATCTTTTCTGAACAAATAAAAATATATGACATATTTCAGTGTTGTTAGAAACAAATCAGACAATGTAATTAACCCTAACCTACATTTATTGAAATCCAACTTGACTGCATCAAATTATGCTAGTTATTAGGGGGAAACAAATGGAAATATTCTTGAAAACATTGACCCTGAGTTCATCAGTGAGATTTTTTTTTCTTCTTCTAAATTTAGCTTTCTATAGTGACCTGAGATGGTCACTATTCATTACTAAGTACACATTCATTTAGTATTTGGAAATATTTCCTTAAGGTTTTAAAATTTAGTCTTAAAAGTCATATTAATTTTAGAGTTGCAATTATAATTCTATTATAGCAACTGTGTTAATATCAAGAAATCAAAAACCAAATGTACTCTGAGTAGAGTGGGGCTATTAACATGGCATTATTTCAGAAGAGTGGGGAGGGCATACTTTTTCTCCAGTCTTAACACATCTTATGTTTTCTGCCTTCTCCCTGGAATTTTACATTTCAAAATTATAGCCAATCCCTTAGGGTTAAGACTTTTTATTTCCTTTAAAATGCAAAAACATTTCTGAATCATACACATCAGATTATAGTAATTCATTCATACTTTTATGAATTTAAGAGATACTGTTCTACAAGCAGATTTTGGCTGGAAAAAGGGAGAGATCATATTGACACAGGGTTTCCCAAGTCTGGGTAAAGTGAGGGTGTGGTTGCACAAAGAACTACAATTTTTTTGAGAGTAGCCCTGTCACAGCTGGAGGTGATAAGTGTTCAGCTTTTAAAAGGCACCAGCGGGAACTGGGAACATTATCAATCCCAAACTCAGGCTGGCAGAAAAGACCCTGCAAGTTAAAGGTGGCACTGGCACCTCCTTCCCAGTGTGAGACATGAAGAGAACTGTTAGTGTTAGAACCTTTGCTTCAGTGCTGCCTCGGTGGCTCTGCAGTCTTCAGAATGGTTTTTCAGGACAGTCCCTGAACTTCATTTGAAATCAGAAGACCATTTCTGTGATTTTATTGAGCTGTAATGGGTGGCGGGGGGATTCAAGTCTCTGAAAAAGCAAGCATCACTTGTCCACTCTGGATTTTAAATATCTCACTGAAATAGGTAACATTCACAGAGTCACTGCTTCTAAGGCTGTTAGCATCATGTATTTTGCAAAAAGTAAGTAAATAAATAAAACAAAGGCCATATATTTAGAAATGCTGTTTCGAATACACATACATACATGTATTATTTAGAATTAATTTAACTTTGGGAGGTTGTTAAAAAATGAAAATTGGTCACGGAAAGAATTGCCTAGTGTTAGAGCCATAAAATGGTGATTTTTTAATTTCATAAGGATTTACAGAGGCCTCCTTTGCACAAGCCACTGTTAGATGCTGTGAAACGTATGCAGACCCTGTTCTCCAGGGACTTACAGGCAAGTGATGTGACCTGGTAAGTCCCAGTCAGCCCTAGAAGTTTATGACTGCCCAAACTCAGGTGTTTCTCATTATTTAAACAAACTTTCCTTTGGGATTACTTAACAATTTGGTAGGACTATCAAAATTTGTTTGAATGTTTGGATATTTTTCATTCTACATTAGTATTTTTATGCATATAGGTGTAGTATTATTTTCAAAATCCTTCTTTAGCCTCAGCCCTAACCATTTCCTATGGTTACATTTCTATACTTGATTACGGGACTTGACCTGCGTACCTCAGGGACAAACAAATTTAGCAGGTCAGAAACTGAGTTCAGGGGCTGTGGTTGTAACTCAATGGTGGAGCACTTGCCTAGCATGTGTGAGGCACTGAGTTCGAGCCTCAGCACCACATAAAAATAAATAAATAAAATAAAGGTATTGTGTCCATCTATAACTAAAAAATTAAAATAAACTAAATTGAGTTCATCCTTTTATTTCCTAGGTAGTCATTCACTCTTTTCTGACCACCACAAAAGATCATGCAAATGATCCCAAATTTCTCCAAATAAATTTAAAATTCTCTCTATTAACCCCAATAAGGTTTTTGAATTTACTATTTGATGTTAGAGAGATCTAGTGCTTCTTTCCTCACAGTAGGTCTTGTAAGATTCATTTCCATACATTGTCAGTCAAGATTCTTACCTAGGTGCTCTCCTGTCTGGATTTTTCAATTATGTAAAACTCCTTCACTTGGTCTCCGCCTTGGAACAATCATCCTGTAATTATATTTTTAATTTACCCATGTTTTACTGAGGCATAATTGATAAATAAAAATTTCACATGTTTAAGGTGTATAATGTAATGTTTTGATATACGAACACATTACCTCAGTCTTCATCCACCAGTGATGGCATGTTTCCAACCCCCCTTCTCCATTCTTTTTGCTTGAACTCTCTCCTCCAGTCGGTCTGATGTATTTCCTACTTCCTTTTCATTTTGCATCCCTGTATCACTTGAAATACCTTCCCAGACCCACTTCTCCATCAATTTAAGTCCATCCTTTTGTCCTAACTTTTCTAAAAACTGACCTTATCAAGAAAACATTCATTTGTGACTTTATGTGATGTATGTGCAATATACACCACATACTAAGAATGTTAGTAGTTCTGTCCAAATGAGAGATGAAAAAACAGAGGCAAATAGCAGCACGACTAGTTGTGATATAAAGCATGACAGCTAAGAGAAATTGTAAAATGTGGTGGGAACACATATGGCCACTTGTAAAATAACACTTTTCTACATATTTTGTTTTGGTCTTTAGTCAACTGAACAAACATGTTTTGGGTACTTGTTATGTGCAAGGCATTGTGCAAGGTGTTGGGGGAAAGAAATGATATGAAGGAAAATTTCTATCCTTGAGGAATAGGCATTCCTGATGGGGAGGCAGGACTTACACCTAAAAGGGGAAGGAGCAGTGATACACTGTCGCCAGAGAGTGGCCAGATGATGTTTTATGTCCAGAGCTGGAGTCCAAGGACCTTGAATCCCATGGTACAGTTCACAGTGACTTGTAACACACCTGCCCATCCCTACTTCCAGCATGGTATTCAGCAGAATTTCATTTCCAAATATTTTTAAAAGAAAGTTATCTGACCTTTGTGTAATATTTTCTTCAGATAGCTGAGTTTTATCTTTCTTAATGTTCTATCCTGCCTAATTTTTCATTACTAGTCAAGAAGAAATACATAGCTTGTCTTTTTATGTGGTTTAAATTAGCGTGAAAACTTTGGGGCAGTTAGTGTTTTGAATATATCATTCAGAGGTGGAGAGGTCCCAGGGGACTGCAACTGTAAAAATAAACCCAAAGCATTCTCCAGAGGAGACTTCTGTGCTGCAGCGTTGAACATTAACATAAAAGTTAAAACTTTACCATGGTAAGGGCAACAGATTGTCTGAAGTTAAAAAGAAGTCAGAGACTATGAACCAAGGGCTAATCTTTTGCTAAGTCAGTTGGGGCGTGATTTGGAGAGCCATTGATTGTGCTAGCCTGAGAAGGAATTTAGCAAAACAGAGTTAATTGCTGCGCGATCACACTTACACTGGAACTGATACCTGGCAAGTATCACAAGCCAAACCTAACGGGTTAGATTAAATATATTCCTTATGTCAGTATTATTACTAGTATACATTCAGTCTCGTAATGTGTTTAAGTTGTAGGTATATCTATAGTTTCCTACTACAGTTTTGCTTACTGAAGTCAATTTGAGTAAAAATGAGACAAATCTGATATTCTCCTTTTATCATTCTCATTGTGAGGTTTGTGTGGAGCTTTTTATTAGTTTACATTTTAGAACATATGTTGCTTGTATAGTATTGGGGACTCAGAAAAAGCACCTCCCCTGGCATGTGCCCAACCAGAAATGGTAATTTAAAAGGAAGACGTGGTACACTCTGCATTGAAACTTCCTTCACTGGTGGGTACTGACATATTTTCTGTATGAGAGGAATTGTTAGCATCTTAGGGGCAACAAAATTTTCACTTGGTTTCAGGGGTTCCAGGACACTGGATATCAGAGATACATCAATAAGCAAATATTTCAGACTGACTTATTTGTGGAATGAATTCTCAAAGTTGACTCCGCATTCCCAAATCTTCAAGTTCTTGCAAGTTCTTTAACTTTTAGTTAAAGGCCATAAGGTAGTCAGATTAGCCTGAAAATTCTGGAGAAGGGTCATGAAAGCTCAGCTGTTTGGCAATTTTTGTGAATGAGCTGAATTGTAATGACAGTTGGATAAAAACAAACATTTCTAATGATTTCTGATAACTGGGAAACAACTGGAGAGGGGGAAAAAAAAGGTAAAATGGATTTCTTTATGCAGAAAGCAGCTCACTGCAGTAGATCCTGTCACCATCACGAATGTGGAGACAAATGTCCTTTGGCTTACTCTGTGTGAGTTTTCTTGTCCTGTGCCACCATAAATCAGGCATGGAAATGTGACATGGGGGCAGTCCCAGGACAGAGGGTGCTTCGTTGCAAACACCAACGACAGTGGACTTCCAGTTAGCTTGCAAATATTCTGACTTTGTTTTTGTTTCACAGAAAGCTAACCATCTTGACAGGGTTGATTTCTTATAAACAAAATATGCCAATCTATTAATTATGCTTTTATCTGTTTCTTTTAAAATATTTAAGGAATTAAAAAATTAAAGGAAATCATCTCCATTCTAGTTAACAAATATACAGGTAACAGCAATCTGATTTACAAATGTACCAAGTTTAATAAAATTCAAGTCTTATTTTCAACAATGTGGGCAGATGAACCACTGAAGAACCAATGAACTACAACACAGTGTTTTGATTAGAAGGAAGGTAAGAGATAGATTGGTCATTTCAGGTCTTAAGAGAAGAGAATAAAGATGCTGGAGTAGATTAACTTTGTACTGACTCACATATTCTCAATCAGTAGCCTTTTACAAGGTTTCTGACTCCTTCCTGGAAAAGCAGTGGATGCACATTATGTATATTTCTCACTGCATTTCATAGGAATAATGTTTACAATGTTGTATATGTGTTCTGAATGAGACTTGGAGGAAAAAGCAGTTCCAGCCCTCCAAAAAATTATTTTCATGATACTTTAGTTAAGGGATGCTACTTTATTAAATGTTTATCACCAACTTGGACCAGTAATAGGAACTCTACACTTCAGTGTAATACTGGTATCACAGAAAAACTTATAAGCTTGGGTCTGCCCCTCAAAAATGCCTGGATTCTAGACTAAATTACTTTTCTAGTTCTGTGGCTTTGGGATTTGGTCAAGTTAACTTTCAGTTCTGTTTTTAATATATCTGTGAAATGGGATTGTCCATGATAGACTGTCTTTTAGCTGGCTTCTGAATAGAAAGCTCTATGGATCTAGGAATTTAGATATAATCCAGGAAAAAGTTGGAATCTGTGGAAAGTTCTGGATTCTGAAAGGATAAAAGCTATTTTTTTTTTTTTTCAGTATTACTAGTTACATTGATTCTGGGAAATTAAACTCCTTACTGGAAGAGCTGAAAGGACAGTTTATTTTTAATACAAATTAGACAATTTAATCCATATCTGAGTAAACATTACTGTCTCCCACACACCTCTGCTTAGGACACATTTAACACATAAAGTAATGCCAACCTTATCTGGGTAAGTACTCTGTTCTTTTAGATACAAAGAGTGGCAAGGAAATGAGATCCATGTGACAGAACCAAAGAGAAGCTCTTTGTGTTATAACAACAGGCAAAAGCAACTGAGAGCTCAGGCTGAGACATCAGATATGCCAATCAGTGTTTCCGAAAGTATCAGAGAAATAGAAAGGAAATGAAACTCAAATCAGCCATTTTTTTCCCTAATAACCTAGATAAATTAGTTGGTTGGAAGGAAAGTTTGAAATTGTTGTCTTAAATGCAGTTTGGAATTATTGGTATATTTCAATCATCCATCTTATTAGTTTTCTCTATAATTACTAATAATTGAAAACTGACTGTAGAAAATAATTAGAATAAAATTATCCTACATATAATGGAAGTAGTCATCATAAGGAAGATCAAATGCTCTAGTGAGAACAGTTCACGAAGCAGTGATTTTAAGTTCTGAGAATATTATGATGAGGTGTTTTAGGGTATAATTTGGTCCTTTTATACCTTTATTACTACAAGACTGCAGGTAGTCTGCTGAGGAATCTCAAAGGGAAGTTTCTTTGTTTTGAAAGGTGAAATCACACTGGGCTATCTCTTTATGAAGTGATCTATTTAGAAAATGGAGAAAAGAGAAATTTCTTACACTATGGGGTTAACAAATACTTTCTTGAACTATAGGGTTTATTATATGTTTTGGTCTTGAATTTATTTTACCTAGAATAAAAAATGAGGTTTTAACATTTATTTTATTTTCTAATACTTCAGTATTGTATTTTCTATAGGGTAATCTCATTAGGTTTATGTTTATCTTTCAGGACTCAGTTTAAAAGGGAATTAAGATCTTATATATATTACAGAAAAGTGGAAAAGATTTGGGAGGAAAAGAATGGAGAAACCTAGACACAAAAAGAGATTAAAATTCACTGGACTGGAGCCATGACTCAGTAGTATAGCGTTTGCCTAGCATGTGTGAGGCACTGGGTTCCCTCCTCAGCACCACATTAAAATAAAAAAATTAAGGTATGATGTCCACCTACAACTAAAAAAAGTATTTTAAATTTTTTAAATATTCAGAAAGGCAATTACAGGTTTGAGAAGTGATCAGTAATAAAATCTTTTGTTGTGCATATATATGTGGGTAGTAGAGAGTGAGAAGAAATAAGTATCATGAAAGTAAACTAGAAAAAATGTGATTATACACATGAAGGATCTGGGGACACAAAGGTAAATGATATTGGGTCTTTTTCTACTAGAATTACAGTTTGCTGAAGAAGTGAGGCTGTAGAATATCAAAAAGGTAAGTAATAAATTATGATTCAAGGTAGAAAATAAGAAATCCTGTGAACAGATTTGTTTTCTTTTTTAAAATTATTTATTTTGAACAGATTTAAAAAAAAAAAGAATATGCTGAAAATTTGGAGGTGACAAGGGGAGAGAAGGGGAAATCAGGAAAGCAAGGGAGGGAGGGGTGCTGAAGTGAGCTTTCAGATCTGGTAGGATTTTGACCAGGAGACTTGTCTAGGGAAGTTTTCCCTTATAGAATGTGTGGAAGGAGCAGCCAACAGAGTACATTTAGGAAAGTGTAATTCATCAGGCAACTGGGACCTAGAGGAACTGGGGAACCAACAGGAGGGAAGGCTCTGAGGCAAATGGGCCTGGAGCTCAGAGAGATGCAAACTCTGGAACAGACAAATTTTCCTTCATTCAACAAACAAGGCAGAAAATGATAAAACCAGGAATTAATTGGCACTGTGGTTTTGTAAGATGATTTTCTGGAAATGGTATTTAGGAAGGAGTGAGGTGGGAAGGTCCAGAACCTGCCAGTTAGCTGAGCAGGCATTCAAACTAACCTCTGCACATTGCAAAGGGAGTTTTGTGAGAATTTGGAGATAGGGGATATTTGTGTGTGTGTTGGGAAGGGGAGTTATGGGAGTGGAAAGGAGGGAAAAATGAAATGGAGCAGAAAAATATTTTTAAAGGTGGCATTTGGCTATCTCTAGAAAGACAATTCGAGTTTGAAAGATACAACTGGATCAGGGAGTAGGAGCAAGGGCTTGAGTTGAAAGTAAGGAAGGAAGCACAGGGCTGGAGGTGGTAGGATGGACAAGACTTGGTTACTGACAGGATGTGGGGGCTCACCTGCAGGAAAGATGCTGACAGAGGATGTTGAGGTGTGAACCTGGGGGTCTCATTTATAAATAATAAAACAATTATAGGTGTCTAGTAGCCTAGGCAGCTCCAGGGTTTTGGTTAAGTACCATATCAGGCTCTCAGCAAATAACATACTCAAAAAGGATGATTAAAAGACTCAGATGGACTGTTTATAAAAGTTGGGCTGGGATAGGGAACCATCAGTAGTTTGAATGTACCCAAGGGTTAGCAGGTGGAGAGCCATCATCTCTAGGACTAAAAGGGGCTGGGTGGGTAACCGTTACTGGCCCTCAGATGTCTGCACCTGCACCTGTCAGGAGCTGAGAACTTGTAGAGGAAGTTCTCAAACCACAGCCCAGCAGGGAGACACGGAGTAAGTCACTTCTCTGAACCCACTCTTCTCCTGCCTTCTGCCCTTGACTCCTTGTTGGTGGTTCCATTGACTGATCTCCAATGGAAGGCAGATGGCAAGGGAGCCTGTTTGATGCCACCCATAAAGAACAACCTCCCCAGAACAGAGCACAAATGAGAGTGGATCTGGAGAGGCAGGCAGAGTACTTAGCAGAGCCAGCTTTTCAGTAAAAATATTTTAAGAATATACTTACTCATGAACTATATGTACATACTGAAACACTGATATATATAAAATAAAACATATCCAAAGTAGAAACTGCCATGGAATTTAAAAATGTTTTCACTTCTTTATAAATAATAAAACTCTTGGTGCCCCCCCAATGGGATCTGAGATCTGATCAAACTCACTGTTCTCATCTCATAGGGTGACTGAGGAAGAAGTCATGGTGGGTGTAGTGTAAGGTGTTGTTTATTTGTGCTTGTGTTGTTAACCTCATTTTCTTTACATGAACCCACACCGGAAGAGCTTACTTTATTCAGAACAAGATAATATAAGTGGTACTTGCTTTCCAGGCTGTAAGTTGAGGTACTCTGGAAGGACCTAATACAAGTGCTTGCTATCACCCTTCTCCAGTGTGCAGTTGCCTTCTTTTCTCATTATGCCTCACTTGCCATAATTAGAAACACATGGCCATGATTTAGCAAGGTGGCCAGAATTAATCTGCAAAGCTCAATTTCTTTTTAACTTTTATAAATAAAATAAATGTGAATAAAAGTCCTCATTGTCTCATCTCAAACCCCAGTGAACCATGTTATGTCCCCCACTTTCTGCCCTAGGATCAAAGCACCTCTCTTCCTTTGGAAGCAGTGTGGTAGAACATTAGAATCTAGGGAGACAGGTCAGGGTTGGAGACATTGGCTTTAAAGTGCCATGATACATGTGTGCAGAACATTTGATAGCTCTAGAATGGATGATATCACCCAGAGGAGAGAGAACAGAGAAGGGAAAGAGTAGAGAACTGAGGCCAAAATGACTTGGAGGATTCCTATACATGTGAATATGAAAAGGAAACAATACAGGAGATGGGGAAAGAGCAAAATAGAAAAAGAATTAGGATCAGAGAATTCCAGAAGGAAGACTGATCAGACGTTTTAACTGCTGAGTGGGAGAGAGTGAGGACTGAGAATTGGCCAGGAAGCAACTGCTGATGAGATGAGGTCAAACCCTAAGAGTGTTGGTGGAGTCCTGCATGGGGTCACAGCAATGAGCAGGGCTAATTTCTTAAGGGAAGAAGAAAACACTTACTCAAGGCCAATATAATATTCTGCTATTGTTTGTCATTTTAAAAGTAAGAGATGATGTATGCAGAAGGGAAGAAGTGAGCGGAGAAACTGTAGATGAAGGAAAGAGGGAGTCATTTAGAATGGGTTTCCAGGAGAAGCAAGGAGATGGGATTGAAAGGCTAGATAGTAGAGTTAGCTGTGGTGAAGAGCTAACTTCCTTCTCTTGTTGGTAACAAGAAGCATTTGGGGAGGCAGGAAGTATATTCCTCTTATAGTTGACAGCAAGGAGATACTTAAATTCTACAAAGAAAACAAACTGGTCGTCAATCAGTAACTAAAGGGCTTTTTACTAGAGAACAGTGCCACGTTTTCTCTTCTGAGAGAAAAACCAAGAGAAATGGATGCAAGCTTAGTCAATATGCTATTAAAGGGAATTATCAATTATTCTTTTTAAAGTTTTTTTTTAAAGACAGATTTGGGTCTGATTGATATGGATTGGTTACATGTATGTCCTCATGTTTGTTCCAATACTCTTGACCAGGTGTCTTTGGAACTCTACATTTCAGACTCAAAAGGCAGCTTGTGTGTGCAAGTCTGTGCACCCTCAAGGGGGCATGGCAAGACCTGGCAAAATCCAAAAGATGGCATTTTAAAATGAAAATAGTTTGGATGCCAGGAAACTTGGATTCTAATTCCAGTTCGATCACTAATTGTCTATTTATTTTGACACAACTTTTAACCTGTCTTAGTTTCTTTTTTCTATAAAACACAGGAAGTGATTATGATATTTAAGATTCCTTTATCTTTAAAATCCAAATTTTTAAAATGTATAATTGTGATAGGCAGGTTTCTGATTACTATAACAAATACTTAAGACTATCAACTTATGAAGAGGAAAAGTTTATTTTGGCTCATGGTTTTAAAAGTTCCAGTCCATGATTAGGTGGACCCATTGCTTACAGGCCTCTGGTGTGGGTGCTTGATAGCAATAAAAACTGTATTGACTTCCTAGGGATCAAATTTTTAACACAAAGGTCTCTGGGGGACATTTTAGATCCAAACTATGATGGCAATATATTTGATTTATGTAAACAGAATTTGTCTATTACTTTTGAATATTTCTCTTGCCTGAAATTCATGAAAACCTTTGTCTGCTACTTGGCTGATCCAAACATCTGATAACTCTTGAAAATAAAAATTCATCCACATGATGTTCCATGGTAGATGTTGAAAAAAATGAAATCAGATTGCCTTCATATTAAATTTTCTTCTGTCTTTAAATTCCTTTCACTTGGAAGCTACAATAATTTAGGCTACCGTTGGCCATTTGATAAATTGTTGTTCACACGTGTCCTGTTCCTCTTGGGAGTTGAAAGAGTTAATGCAGTTTAAAAGTTCTGCTCAGTCTAGACCTTAACAGGTATCTAGTTTTATGATGTTGATAGCCAAACAAGTCATTGCTTCTGGCAGAGAATACACAAGTAAAATGAGTAATTGAATTTTGTTTGAATTATTTCTCATAATCTTTTATTCATTCATTTAAATAGACTTTATCTGTTGGACCATGAGCTGAGACCTTTTTTGTCCTCAGTGCACTATACCCCTTGAGCCCACTGTGGCTGCTCAATAGGTATTTGTTAAGTAAATATATGATATGAAGAGGTATTTATTGTATAATAACGTCTTGGACATATTGCTTTCTACACAAATATAGGGGGCAAAGATAACCATCTCAGGGTTACTGTCTGCAAGCTCTATTGAGCACCTCACTCTAAAATCTGACCCATTCCTCATTCTTACTGCAGAACCTCACTAGGGAGAGAACCAGAACTCCCCTGTCTTGCGACATGAAAATCTAAGTTGGCGGCCTCGCTGATGCATTCCGAAGCCCTAGAGTTCATCCCTAGGTTATTCTGTATTCTGGTTCTCATGCTACTGTCTCAATACCACTTGCCTTGATGTTGCAGTAACCTTTGAGGCAAGCCAGTGGAATCAGAGACGTTCATGAAGTTGACCTGGGACTTAAAGAATGTATATGCATTTATTCAACAATTACTTATTTGGCACCCACTCTGTGCCTGGCATGTTATACAAATGGAGCAATTGTAGGAAGAATGACTGCTACCTCAGAATGGTTGGGGGCTGAGACAGAAATGTCCTTCTCTCTCCCATCTCTTATGGTTGAGGTCATGGCTCCCCATTACTGGATGTTATCTCACAGATCTCTCTGTATGTCACCTTCCCAATGAACCAGTTTAAGATTTCTGACAACCACCTTTTTGTTGTCTGTTTTGTGATAGATGATTCAAGAGAGCCGGTTTCTCATAGAAATGGCAGACACAGTCCATGAAAAGATTGTACAATGTCAGAAAGCAGGTAATTTTTTTCTATTATGTTTAAACCCATAATGATAATTCTTTGCAGAATATTTTAAAGTTTCTGTACTTTCTCCTAAAATTCAAATATTTTATGGTATTGTTTATACTTTATGTTACATTTAAGTTTTTGTTTACTAGAGAAGAAATTTGGATGGTTGTATTTGTGCATGTGGGGGTGGTAGTGTCTGAAGATATATAGAAAGACAAGGGTTTCTAAGTTCACTTTTGTGATTTGGAAGTCTAATAAAGTCTTTTATTAGAGGTACGGAAGGTAGGATTCCATGTGACCCCTTCCAACCCACTTTATTTTTCTGGTTTGAGCCACAACCCTATTAATCTTCTAGGTGTTTGCCCCATTTCCCAGTCCTCATTTTACACTTGTTCTTTCTTTCTTTAGGGATGGGAGGGGTCACACATCTGTGAGCATACACCTTTATTTACATTCATCTTCATCTGTACCCTGTGCTTTTATTTCTTGGACCCATGTGCTCTTCTCTCCACAGACACAATAATAATTATGGTGAGGAAGATGACAGCAGACAGTTGCTTTATAAATATGCATCTGATATGCTAAACACGTACACTATCTTAGTCCTCCTAACAATTCTGGAAGGTAGTCCTCATTATCTCCAGCTTATAGATGAGGCACCTGAGATTCTGGGAGACTGAGTGAGTGATTCAAGATCCTATATCAACACATGGTGGGGCTGACCTTGGAACCAATTCCAGATTTTAAAAATGGTTTTCTTCACTGACTGACTAGCAGGCTGAGATGGTTCAGTTGACAGGAAATGCAAAAATAAAACCCAATACTTATATAATGCCAGTACTCTTGGAAAGCTTTATATGTATGGACCTATTTTTCTTCACCACAATGCCATGAGATAAACCCTCTTCTTGTCACTGCCTCACCAGTAAAGAAATTGAAGCCCAATGAGTTTTAGGAACCTGCTCAAACTACCATAGCCAGTAAGTGGAGCCAAAATGTCAGCCAGGCTCCATGTTCATACTTTTTGTTAAGAGTCATGTTTGTGATGTCAGCACCAGGAAAGTTAATGTTGTTCTAGACTACATTAATACAAGTACTGTAACTCGATTCAGAAGAATGGTGGAAAATCCCTACCCAGTGTGGACTCTTCAAGCCCACTCTGAGTACAGTGTCCACTTCTGGATGTAGGAGTGTCCACACTGCTCAGTTCTGGGAAGCTGAGCTGTGCAGTGGTCCTGCCTGGAAGTTAGTTGAAATGTGTTAGAATACATTCTGGTGAGGAGAGAATTTGAGGGTTCCCCCCGCCCCTAACATCCTCCTTTAAGTATCTAAAGGGCTACACTATGGAAAGCGATTAGAAATTGTTGGTCTGGATTTAGCTAGCACTGAGGCATTCCAGGGAAGAAGATTTTGCCTCAGTCAATATCAGGCCCAGCTCTCCAAAGATGGAACAAGCTGTCCGTGAGAGAATGTGATTCTCATCCCTGAGGTGCTAAGACAAAGGCTATAGAAACAGATGATGGTGATGTTTTTCATGGTATTTAAATTTTTTGTGTTAATTGAAATTTCATACAAAAATAGAAATTTGACTTGAATTATTGAAATAAAGTTAAACTAGTAAAGCAATTTTTGCTTTTTAAAATTAGTACTAAGCCAATATTTATAAATAATACTTAATCAGTTATTCTAATTTTATCAGAATGGTATTCAAATTTGACTTAATGGTAGAACTAAAATACTTTAAGGCTATTCCCAAATCTGAAACACTTGAGTGATTCCAGGAATAGTATTTTTAAAAATGTCTTTTTAGTTTTAGTCGACATTGACTAATTACTGATTATTATCACATGGGTTGCAGGGCCTGCTTTGAAGCCATAGAACTGACTTACAAAGAAAAGGAAGATATAGGCCATCACCCTTCACAGATAGCTGCCATCACACATCACATCATTCCACACAAAAACCATCCACAAAGTCAATGGAACCTGTTGGAAGAATTTCTGCTTAAGTTCTTATGTTTTAATCTATGGTTCCCGGCTATTTAAAATGTAATTCAGCCTGTATTGACTATTGATAGTTTTCCTCCATGGAGAGCCATTTGATGATGAATATATGGGAAGGAGAATTCAGTTTGGAGATTTAGAAATTCTGAGAGGACAGAAATGTGAAACTATATTTTAGTGATCATATTTTTTATAAGATGTTTATTTTTCTGAATTTGCCCTATGATTTCTTATGCACTCTTTTTTCAAAGGGATGGAGTTCCATGAAGAGCTTCATAACCTGGGGGCAAAGGAAGGTTTGAAAGGAAGAAAACTCAACAAGGCTACTGAGAGCTTTGCTTGGAACATCACGGTATTAAAGGTAGATGGAACGCTCTCTTGCCCACTTTGCCTTTATTTCCCTCCTCTTCTCTGCAAGGTGGAGAGATGGATCAATGGTTAAATATGATGATTTGGATTTTTAAGTAATGTGTGGCCTGATCATCAAGTTCATGCTCTAAGACATGTAGAGATACATCCTGAGATGCACCTGCTTTTTACCTTACTAGGGCAATGAGACAGAGGACAGCTTGTGTGTGAGACCTAATTCCATTGCCTGATGGTAGTGATGGTGGTGGTAGTGTGTGTGTGTGTGTGTGTGTGTGTGTGCGTGTTTACTCATTCAAACATTTCTGTTCAAGTCAATATGGCTGTTCTTCTTGTTGTGTGGAAAGAATAATGCCAAATGCTGCTAGGAAGTTTCCAACAAAAGTGATTTGAAAGAGACTGCACTACAGAATATCTGCAACCATTTAGGATTTTTACTTTAAGGACAGTTACTCTAAATACATTTCTTCCTTCAGGTAGTTTTGGGATAGTCAGTTTCTTGAGATTATGATTTGTTCTCTGCTGTAAATTAATTTCAGAATTTTTGAGTAAAGATACCACTTTTTATGTTTTCTTACATGAAAGGAGAAACGATTTAGGTAGTCAGAATTATTTATCCTTGACAGAGTGATGGGAAAAAAATAACTGCAAACAAAATTAATAATTGCTGACACGTAAAGAATTGCTTATGTGTCAAGTGCTATTTTATGAGATTAATATGAATTAACAATTTAATACAATAATTCCATATTATTGTTATTCTCATTTTACAGGTAAGAAAACTGAGGTATTGAAAGTTCACATATCTTACCCAAAGTCATTCAGCTAGTAAATAGTGGAGCTGGGTTTTGAACTTAGGCAGTCTGGTTCCAGAGCTTGTGACATTAACATGCTCTGCAGAGATGCTGCACATGTTTATGCAAATGTGCTAGGTGAACTGTAAGATATATTACACATACAAGGTAGATACACACACATGTTACACATACTGTAAGATATATTACATACATGTCTCTTCAAAATTAAAACCATGTGTATTCATTAAACTCTAACTGTGTCCTGAACTCTACGGTAGGCACTGGGAATACATGGAGAACAAAAGAGATGCAGATCCTGACCTCATGAAGTTGGCAGTCTGAGGGCTTTGGGGAACACAGGCATTATTTGCTCAAGGGGCAGAGATGAAAAGAGGACTTTAGTATGAAAAAAGGAGTTTATTATGACCCCAGAGTATAACATGACAACCTAAATCTGATACAGAAGACTTTCTGTTCAGCAATTTGGGCTTTTTAATGCACCAATCACTAAGAAAGGTGTTAGGGACACAAGTGTGAGGAATATTACACAGACCTCCAGTACTAACCTGCAAGGAGAGAGAGACTAGTAAGAACCATTAACTATTCAGTACTTCCTATGTGACCAGCATTCAAGGCCAGCCACTTTATATACATTTCCCCTTTTGCAGTATGGTGTGACCTTGCAACAGTGCATGAGGACCCTGATATGACTCTCCTCATCTCACGAAGGAGAATATCAAGGCTTAGAGACGTTTAAGCTTCTTGCTTGGAGTCGCATAGCTAGTAGATGGCATAGCTGAGATTTGTAACTCATGCCCAGGGTTAAGCCACAGCCCTGTGGCTCCCCTCTAAAAGAATGCATTTGTCTATGCGGCCAGTGCAGTGGTGAATACAGGTTCTGGGTGAGGATTCCTGGATATGGTGAGACTTCAGCCAAGTGATGCACTTCTCTGAGCATGGTAAAAGTACCTACATTCTGGATTTTATGAGAAAGTAAATGAGATAACACATAAAAAAAATCTAGGTCACAGTGCACAAAACTAGACAGTGTATATACTTGTGATTACTTTTTGTTTTCCCAATAAGGAAGACCATTGCAGGAACAAGATTTTTGTTGTCATTATTGTTTCTTTCTTAACTTCTGACTTAATCCCATTTAGAATGTTCTGAGGTAGGTAGGTTTGTGTGTTTGGTTTAGTGACAGGAGATGATCGCTAGATGTGACTGAGCAAATGCTATACAAATCATTCTAAGGGTTTTGAAAAACAATCTCTGTTACTGTAGCTCATAAGCTATCTAGCTGCTGGTCTTTCAGTTTGAATTTTAGAAACTTAAGCAAAAGTAGTGGACTTTTTCAAACTTTGAATATTTCACTGGAAATATTTCAGTACCTCTCCCACCATTGAATTTAGTGAGTCTGTTATTCAGGTATCCTTTCCCTAAGAGCTGGATAGGTGACTTCCTCAGAATTTGAATTATTAGCTAAGAAAAAGGAGACTGGGCTTGGCTGGAGACTTTATTCCAGTGGTGCTGCTGAGGAGACAGCTCCTCTGCAAGACTCTTGCTTTACTTCTTCTATCTACATCTGGAACACTTAGCTCCTGCTTGGCTCTCTAGCCTTGTTACTGACTTTCAGAGCTCCTCAAAGTCTTTTAACAAATCCCCCTCTGTCTCTTTAAGTTTTCTAGAATTGATTTACTTGATTTAATTAGTTAAATTAGGAATAACCATCCTGGTAAGTCATCATCACCAAATTAGGATATGGTATAAATTAGGGGGACATGGCAGGTCTCACCTACAAAATTCCTCATTGTTCACTGTAAAAATTTTCTTATACATGGTTAGAATAAGTATTCTCCACTCCTGGAAAGGAATATGAATTTACCAATGCTGGTTAATTTGTGGGTTCAGGTTTCTAAAAATATTGAATTCTAGTGTAATTCCCAACAAGTAAGGGAAGAGCTAGAAAAAAAGAGAAAAGTGTCCTCCATGAAATGTGGGTTGGCAGCATGGAGTGGTGAAAATGGGACACTGACTTTAGAGCAAATTGAACTGAGACTAAAACCTAAATTCTTAAGTTTATGTTTTCTGTAGTTCAGTATTATAATAATCTAATGTCAAGTAATGATTGGAAAGCTGGATAAAAATTTGCAGAAAGAAAGAAAAATTGCTCTACAAGGCAATGAATGGATTATAATTACAGTGTTTAAATTTTCCCAGAGATCAGCTCTTAGAATCTAGCACAGAGGCTAAAATCAAGATGACCCTGAAAGCTCTTATACATGTGTTTTTTTTAAATTCATATTCTAGTACCACACATGAGTCCAGAATAGGAATTTGCTTAGCAAATTCTTTGCATATCCCTACACTTTTGCCATATATCCAAAAGTAATGGTTATTTTCTTCTGTTCTTTCTTTTTACAAAACTAAACTTTGTAAATAGCTTCCGTGTACACCTGGCATGATATGATGAAGCATATCTCAATGATTCATTCCCCAGTACCTTTCTATATAATCATTGAACTAAGATAACTCCACCCCTTTTCACCCCCACACATTAACGGTCCTTTCTATCTGTCGTTCCTCTATGGTGTCCTTCAGATAAAAGTATTGGGTCTTCATTTATTGGGTGCTACTATAACAAAATACCTGAGACTGGGTAATTTATAAACAGAAATTTATTTCTCATAGTTATGGAGGTGATAAAATCTGCTTCTAGGATGGTAACTTGTTACTGTGTCCTCTGGGGGGGACAAATGCTGTGCCGCATGTCAGAAGGAAAGGAAGGGGGATAAAGGACAAAAAGGCCTTAGCTAGGTCCCTCAACACTTTTTTTACGATACTAATTCCATCCATGAGCATCAAGTCCTTATGGCCTGATCACCTCCTAAAGGCCCTACCTCTTAATACCATTGCATTGGGAATTAAGTTTTGACATGAAATTTGGAGGGGCACAAACATTCCAACCATAGCACTTTTGTTATTAACAAAATATTAAAATATCACAATGGGATATTTTCCTGTTCTTTGGGGTTTCTAAAAAGAGATACTACAACTTCAGTTACATAGCCAACACATTGTTAAATAGTCAAATAATTTTTAATTTTGGAAGTATTTCACTCATGAGAGTTCTAATCTCTTGCAAAAGATATAAATTTATACTGTTTTACTGATAAAAACACTATGCTATAAAATAGAATTGATTTAAAGCTTTGGACTCCATCCAGAGTGATTTGACTCTTTAAGTACAAAAAGAACTTCATTTTAAGATTGCCATGGCTATAAAATTGAAATGAGAAAGAATATGAAAGTAGAATTTGAGTGAGCTTTCCTAATGTATATTTTCCAACTTGGTCTATTGGTTATTGTAAGGAACTAAATTCCATTATCTTTACATTCTAAAAATTTATGAAGAAATCAATTTTAGCAGGCTGGGGAAGTACAGTATAGTTATCTAAAAGTAATGAAGAAATAAAATCAGCAAGCATTTTATTATAAAGGAAAAACTATAAATAGGTGATCACTGGAGATTAAAGAAGAAATAAAAGGGCTAAGAAGTGACAACCTTCTGAATCATGAACTTTATTGATTACTAATTGAATGACATATAGTAAATTAAAAAATGAATAAAACTATTACTTTATCATGGGTTACTCCTATTAAGTATTATTTGTATTTTTCTTGGATGAATTTCCAGCTTATAATTTAATGTATTCCTATGTGTGCCATAAAACTGGGCCTCTTTTATAGATTTATGTTTGAAAGATATGACTAATCTTTTCCACCCAACTTTTTGACTTTTTGTCACCGCTTTAGCCCATCTTCCTGCTTTTAGCTTAATAGTGTAGCAGGGGCTAAAGATTTTCATTTCTCTTCCTTGGGTACTTGTATTCCCAACCCAGGCAGATTCTCTCACTAGATCCCCAAATTTCAGGTCCCAGCAGTTTCCCATAAGAAAATTGCATGAATTTCACCATAGTAATGGTAGTGATGTACTTTTTAACAGATTTGAAATTATCTGCAGTTGTTGAGAGATAAGAGAAGGAAGGAAACAAAATGATAAGCTAACAGGAAGAGAAGTATGAAGAGAAACATCCACCCAGCTCTGAACAACAAGTGAGGGAGACTGGGGTTGCCCTCAACTGAATGGCAAGAGATATTTTAAATCATTCCATTAGATGCTGAGCCAAGCTCTTCTGGCAGCCATGGCGACTGTGCTTCCAGGGATTGCTGTGAGGGTATAATAAATAAGTAACGTGTCCAGTGCTGTCCATGTTGTTCATTGAAAACTTTTCCAGCAGTGCCTCTGGCAGCTGCTGGCTATTGCAGTAGAAGCTAGAGAAAGACTGAGTTTCCTCCTGAGCCAAATCATTCAGAGAAGAACAGCAATTTATAAAGCCCAGTGACAACAATGAATTAATAATAAGCTATTCTTAATATTGATATTACTATCAATTCTTGAGAAACATAAAACAAAGTGGTTAAGAGTATAGACTACATCTAGACACTTTGTAGCTGTGTGACCTCGGGAAAATTCTTTTTGTCTCTATACTGAATCAATAGGGATATGCTAGATTTTGTTGGGGTAACAAAACTCTGAAAATCTCAGTTCTTAAAACAATGGCTTATTTCTTGCTTGTACTGCATGTCTGTCACATGTCAGTGAGGAACACTCAGGAATCCAGGATAGTGGACATTCTGTTGCACCTGATGTTTCTATTACCTCAGAGGAAGAGATGGTATTTTACTAGTCCTATCTGCTTGGAAGTCACATTTTTACCTATAAATGAAGCAATTATTTCCTTTTTTATTGGTCTATCTCCCATGAGCTCTGCTAGCATGAATCTGCTTCCCTGAGCTTCACCACCCCTGAGTAAATGGATACAGTTGAGCCCTTGGAAAGACACCATTGAAAACAATAAAAATTCCAAAGCAGAGGATCAGACTCTAGACCCCCAAGAATCCAGCCTATCTCATCTTGTTTCTCTTGGACAGCTTTGCTGTTCACTGGCTTTTAGTCCAGATGTTGCCAGCCGCCACTTCCTCATAAAATAGAGAAAGTTTAAGGCTGCACCTCCAGCAACAGCTCAGCAAAGTCCACACTCCCTTTGTATTCCTTCCTGTGCCCACTCCTCCACAGCCAATCCTGCTGCTTAGACCCCTCATGTGTCCTTTATCAACTGAGCTCTTGGAAGAGAGTTTTGGAATCTTCTTCCTTTGAATAACAAACAAGCTGATTTAGAAATAGGAGGTGAAGTAAATTCTTCAACTTCCTTGAACAGGTTCACGGGAGGAAAGGTGCTTCCTTAGGGACACAGTTTGAAGAACCCTTAGTCACCATCCTTGAGAGTTGACCGTTCATGGGGTTTAAGCAAAACTTGCTAAGTTCAAAGAAAACACTTTGTAAGGATACATACAAAATAAAAACTAGGATTATAAATTCCCTTTTGTTTTATTTTAGAATTATCTAAGAGTTTAGTCATAAAGGAAATTGAACAACATATTGCATGGGCTATGAGTCTAGAAATCTGCAGCTAAGTGTATATAATATAATCTTTTAAAATTCTCTTATCTTCTGTGGGGTTAGGTTATCTTAACTAAAAATGAGATCAGACTTTGTGATGCTAGAGTCCTTAAAGCTCTGCACATATGATATTTAAGTGAAATATATTATTTTCATTAACTATTTTCTATAGCCTGACTATATTCTTTTGCTTAAAGTACGTGGGTCCTGAACTTATCAATAGTGTGAATCTCTCTACTTATAGATCCTCCCTTTTACTGCAGGCTCCCAACATCTTTGATACATTTTTCTTTAACCCATGGCACCATAAGACCCTAATAATGTCTCCTTTTCCTGTACAGTCTTCCATTGCAATCCCTTCCATTGCTACCTTCTTCTTTCCAGACTTCTCTTTGCACATGGAATGATCTACCCTTGCCATCCTGTTTGGAATTTTGGCAAACGAAATGATCTTTTTTGCATTCATTCTGCAAGGCTCCCCTGCACTAAGAATACCCACACAAGTGGGGGTTCTGATAGTTAAAGTCAATTTGCAATTCAAAAAAGGTCTACCCTGGAAATATAGATTGCAGTCTGCTAAATTCCATAGGTTAAGTACTCTGCAGTGAAAAACAAATTATATTGAAAAGACCACATAAGTAAATGATACATCAGGCCATACCTATTGTCTGTTCACCTAACTAGACAGCTAGCTGTGTATTTACTTGCTCAAAATTTACCTACCAACCTAAAAAATTTCTAATTAAATATGCCTAGTAGCTAATGAAAGGAATGTTGCATATTGATCTAGTCTTCATCTTCTTGTAGGCTACACTTATTTTTAAATAAAATTTTTAAAAAATTGCCTCTCATAAAAACAATGTTGAAATTTTGTCAAACAGTTATAGTATCTGTCATGTTGGAAGGTCTGGTGAATACAACTGGGAGGGGAAAACTAACAATGAAGCTAAAACTGTTCAATTCTAAGGGCAGCTGTTTTTGACCCACTCAACCTAGAAAGTCCTAGACTCATCTGTGATCTTAACCAGCTGCCTTATGATGCACATCATAGATCACCAGGAAGAAGGTGGTGAAAGGAGAGAGAATGGATGTATCAATTCTAGAAAAACAACTTGAATTTCCTATTCAATGAGTTGGTACCATTATCTTAAGACCAAAGAAAAATTATTAGGCTGTATGAAGTGAGGAGTTTACATTTAGATGGCACAGCACCTATTCTTGGAATATTACAAGCTAGGTTTGATATATTTATTCTGGGACTGGGTGTTTGAAGAGGTACTTCTAGACACGTGTTTAGAAGTGCACAATGAAAACCTCTCTCCCAACCCAAGAAATTGATTTATCTCCACTTCAACACTAAAAATAAGGAGGTAAAAAGTTCAAAAGATGCTCCTAATCTGTAAATTAGTAAACAATAATTTAAAAATTTTTTTGTTTTATTTTATTTTTGGTGAAACCAAGTTCAACCATTCAGTATATATATCTGTAAACCCCTACTGTATTCAGGTTTTGGGTCTGAGTATGAAATAGTGAATAAAACATGGTCCTCTGGTCTCATGGAACTGACAGCCTAGTGGCAATTTTTTTATTAATCACACAATGTGTGTTAGATTTGTCATTGCTATGTGCCTTAAAGGAAAGATTGCCCAGCACTATGAGAATGTGCAGTGGGATTTGGAGAGATTGGGAAGTCTTCCATGAGAAAGTTCTAGTTAAGCTGAGAATAAATATCTTTAGTTTTTCATGACTGCAAAATCCTACCTTGTATCTTGGTCCTTGAGGATGATTGCCAAACAATCTGGAAGTAACAGTGAAAAAGAAAACAAATCAAAATAAAGATGGTCTGGGGAGTTTTAAAATTTCTGTCTTACTCATTTAATTATCACTCATTAGCCCCATAGCTAATTTGTTATAATAGCAAATCTGGTCATATCATTAATTACAAATTAACTTAATCACCTGTCTTCTAAAAAATAATCTTTGGCAACATTTTATGTCCATGTGAATCCATAAAATTCATTCGACAGCTTATAGTTGCAGAAAATAATATTATAATAATATTATAAAGTTAGTCTTTGAGAGATTTCTGTAATTCAAAGCCAAAAAGATGGAGATAGAGAATGTAGAATTAGTATTTGAAAAGTGGAAAAATTCTTTATTTAAAAAAGTACAATTAATGCATCTATAATAACAAAAAGGTCAACACGTTTAAAACATTATTTCAAACAGCTCTAGTCACAATATAGGAGAATCAGATCATATGTTAATGCTTGTAGCTATGAGCAGGCTGGCTATGTGGTGTCTAGATTTGTGTGTTGGGTGGCTGCATCCCAGCTGTGCTGCCTAGGAGCACAATAGAGATAAAAGCCTAGCTGTTGACATGATTATGGGAGCATACACCACTTCATTTTATCTCCAGGAGAACTAAATTTAGTGTCTCTCAGAGGTACACTTTTTTTTTTCAGATGAAAGCTGCTTTTTATAATGATTCTGAATAATTCAAAAGTGGCAGAATCCTAATGAATAGATGCAACATAAACCAGAGGCCTTGGCTCTAACTTGTGGGGTTATTGAAGGTCTCAATTTCCTCTTAGGAAAACTTTCTTTACAGAAAGTCTGATTTTACACATAGACTCTTAGGCTAGGGTGAGTTTGATATTGTAACTCCCAGTTAATTTATTTCTACAATGATATAAATCGAAAGAAAACATTGATAACACAATTGTTTCATTCTAATCTCATATTCAGGTTTTACAGACATAAGCTCCTCTTCTGACCTTGTTACTCAACAGGGGGAAACAGGGACACATCTATCTACTGTCTTCATGCCTTATTATCCCAAATCTGAGCAAAGTGAGCTCACTTCTCTGTATGCATATGTACGTGTGACACACACACACTTGTGAGTGTGCGCGCATACACACAATCAAATAAACCAAATCCATATTTAAATACTTTTAAAAAGGATTATTGTAATAAGGGGAATGATACTATTGAAATAGGGGGAGGAGAGCTATGCAGTGTGGGGCTAGAATGTTCCTACCACAAGATCCTCAAGCATCTCAAAGGTGAAACAGAAAACATCTTTCTTTTATAGGGAGGGGCAAAGATGATTAGAAAGAACTGCATATGGGAGAGTGGGTGGCGTGATTCACCAATTGATCCTTACTTAAGGAAGGCCCTTTCTTGGGAAATGCCATTAATGAGAGACTGGGTGCTGGCCCAGATGGAGGGTGGGTCAAATTTCAGCGGCCTCAGAGGAAGAGAAAAGCTTAACTAAAGTCCAGCCCAAGTCAAGGTAGCAGGGATTTTATCCAGATTGCTTAGTGGATACAAACAATTCAGCTAATTACTTATGAGCTAGAAGGGGAATTTGGAGGGTCTGTGTCTGGCCTTGTCACAGGTAACACAGGAGGCACCCTGATGCTCAGCCAAGTCCTGTGTGGGAGGCGCCCCTTTGCAGTAAGTTGTTTTCTAGAAAACAAAAGACTGGTGGGGAGAGGGAATTTCTTAACTGCCACTGTTTTCTAGGAACACAGGGCTCAGGTAAAGTGTAATTTCAACATACACAGGTATGTAAATGTGTGTATGTAAAATGTTATATAGTGTGTATATATATATATATGTATATGTGTATATATGCATAAATGCAAATATCTAAAGGATGATTTGGGTTAAAATTAATGCAACTAGATGTTTCTCTTTTAAAGCTATTTAGAAAGATCCTAATAGGCAGAAGGAAATTTTCCCTCAATCAAGAAGTGGTTATTTTCCATTTTAATTAGACTTCCCTGATTTTAGGAAAATCCAGTATACTTAAACACCCATCATGTATGAGATTGCATATTCATAGTAATGGGTTGGGAAATAAACCTTTCTCTTCTTTGATTTGTCACTCACTTCTTACAAAACAATTTTTTATTAGTAATCGCTTTCCATATACTATTGCTATCTTAAGCATTTATAGTAAGTGAAGGTACCTATTTATCAAAAATCAGAATTACTAGGAACTGAATACTTCCTTGAAGGGAAAATCCATGGTTTTATGAAAGAGTAATTATAAGATTCTTTCAAAAAGAAATCCCCTCAGAATTTTAAAATAAATTTAGATTCATTAAAAAATTCAGTCATAACTGTTTAGAAAGCTGTTTGCATAAGGTAAGAAACAGACATCATCATTCAAATCATCATATTAAGGTTGAGAGAGGGTAACTTTTGGAAGAAAAGATTCCAGATCACAGATCAAGTTTAGACTTGAGTCTTAAACTTTTGCATAGTCAGATGATTTTATGGAAAGGTTGTAAAGTCATTAAGTTGCACTTTCAGATACAAAGAGAGTAGGTTTCTTTTTATCTGAGGAGAATCCTTATGATGCTGTGAAACACCAACCCTTCATGATTCGGTTTGTAAATCTGCCAAGGCAAAGCTATGTGTTCTAAAGATAGCTAAACTCTTTGAATGTTTATTTAAAAGATACTATTCTCAATGGACTTTTGAGTCAATCATACTCAGGGATGGAAAGTTCTTAAATTACTTTACAGTGTATTCCAGGATAAAAAAGATTGCCATCCAGATTTCTCAGCGGTATCCCTCAATCAGCTACATTTCCCAGTTGTCTGCTACTCAGCAGCTGGCATTATGAATCAACTAGAACAAAAGTGATTTGTGGATCCCTTTGTCTGGAATGTATCAATCTCTTGGGCCAAAGCAATGTTCCTGATCAATTACAAACAAATCTGATCTCAGAAGAATGTGTTAAAGGATTCTTTTCTCATATATATTTAAAATATACTACCATTATGGTTTGGATTTTAAATGGTCCCTGAAAGCCCATGTGCTAAAAATGCACATGTAGTGGGCTGGGGAGATAACTCAATTGGTAGAGTGCTTGCCTCGCAGGCACAAGGCCCTGGGTTCAATCCCCAGCACTGATTAAAAAAAAAAAAAAAAAAAAAAAATGCTTGGTAGTCAGCCTGTGGTGCTATTGGGAGGGGGTGGAAACTTTAGGGTGAGGGGCCTAATAGAAGGAGGTGAGGTCACTGGGGCATGCCCTTCATGGGAATTTGAGAACTCCGCCCCTCTCTTTCTCTCTATCTGTCTCTCTCTGTCTCTATCTCCTTCTTGGCCACATCGATGTGAGTAGCAACACTATCATGTTCTCCCGCTATGATGTTCTGTGCTGTCTCAGACCCAAAGCAATGAAGCCAAGTGACCATGAACTGAAACCTTTGAAATTATGAGCCAAAATAAATCTTTCCTTCTTTAAATTGTTTATCTCAGTTATTTTGTCTCAGAGACTGAAAACTGATTAACCCAACTGCATACCCTCAAGGGATATCCTGAGGTTCAGTGGAAATTCTAATTGCCTTGGGTCAGAAATATGGATCTATTTCACTGTGATTTTTTTTGTTTTGTTTTTGCAGATTTAATTAGACTTTACTTTTTTTCTTAATGCAAAAATATGTAGTGAGAGAAAGTTAAATGTTTCAGAATTAATTGTGTCCTCTAGTAGTACATTATTGAATCAGTAGTTTATTCCTTCAAACTGCTTAGCTGGTTGCAATTTCAACATATGCTGGAACAATCCTATAAACACTCAAGAGCTACATACAATTTGTTTGCTGGTCAAAATATGGCTTGTTGCACACCACTTTCTTATTCTGTTACCTTCCAGGTGGTTCTCTATTTTTACTACACATGTTGCAGGAAACTGGCTCTTGCATATTATGGGTTTGATACCAATCAAGAAACATATCTAAGACTGCTAAAAATGAAGCCAGCATGTGAATTCTTGTGTATGAAAAAGTATGTGTAAGTAGTAACTGTGTCATAGTATTAAATCTGAGTAAGTGGAACTAAAGATTCTTAACAATGTGTATTGTGTATCCTCTGAGTCAGCCCAAAGAGTCTTTCCATGTAATCTGAAACCAGAAAGGGAAAAAACAGCTACTTCCTTCCCACCCTCCTTTATCTGTAATACATTGTAGCCTGGGAGAGGAAGAATGCCATTGAAAGGAACAATCACATGTATATATAGTATGGGTATGTTATAACATAGGCCTGTTTCTTATATTAAACAACCCATTTCTTAACCCTACTTGTCAGCTCTGTGATAATAAATGTAGATAATGATAATACTAGAAGAATGACATTTTTCTCTAGTTTGGTTATCTAAATCATTCTCAGTTGTTACCATGAAAAATGAAAAAATGTAGATGCAATATAATTTGTAATTACCATCAGAGTGGAAATTCTAATTCTAAATTCTGGAAAACACATTCTTTGCCACTAAATCACAGTTCTTCCAACCAGACTGAATCATTTCTGTCGTCCTCTACTTAATAGCCATCACCTTAAAAATCATTACTTTCATCTCTAGAAATATAATTTTGTTCTAGACATTCTCATTAGGTTAGATGGAGAGAGAGCAAATAGTGAAGTGATTACTACTGTCCTTACTTTTTAGATAACTGCTCCCGGAAGTATCAATTCCTTTGGTTCCTTGATCAAGGATACACAGGAGGAATTTTCACAGGGATCCCTGAACTACAGTTGACCTTGGCAATTAATAATATGCCTTTGTGAATTTCATTGAAATTAAACATCAGTATAACCAATATGATCTTCTTAGAGTTCTTGGTTATACAATTCTTGGTTACACATTACACCATTTCTATTTTGCAGTTAAAGGTTTATCAATCTGATCCCTAAATTGACCAGAGTTGTGCATGCTACCTTGTGGACTGTGCACAGGTGCCATTCAGTTGAATCTATGTCACTGTTGCCTTCTAGATTTGTCATATAGCTGCCATAAAGTTGTTAGTCTAAGCATTTTTCTTTCTCTAGTCCTAGTCCATCAAGTTTTGTGTGTCTTTAACTATGGATATTAATTATTGGTAATATAGTGATATTTTTCCCTGTAAGATTAACCCTTGGGAAAAGTCTTTAATAATTTCAAAAGGACATGCGGCAGTGTGTCTTCTCATGAACTGGTTATTTATTTGTATATTGAAGCCCAGTACAGAAGCTTGGCAACACAGTGTGTCAGAGGAGGAAGGTTTCAACTATTGCTGTTCCGTCCTCAGTTGGACCGGATTTGACAACAAGGCATAGTCATTTCAGTTTTGACTCAATAGAAGAAACAGAAGATACCAGGAAAATAATACCTAATCCTTTTTAGCCTAATACAACTTCCTTGTAAGATAAATTTAATTGAAACTTTTTAATCTCTGAAAAAATACTTAAATACACTTAAGAGAATTAAAAGTAAACAAGCCCTAGTAGATTTGAGTGAGAGAAAGGATTTGATGTTTGTCCTTCAGCTCTAAGAAAAAAAATCTAAGTGCTTGGCCTGAATGGAAGGGGCTATGATGAGGCCTTTACAGTCTGGTCCTTTGCAGTGCAGGTTTCCCTCTCTCAGGGTCCCATCTCTTGGAAAATGCCAAGCAGTTCCATGATTCCACTCCTTCAAAGGTACTGCTCTTGCCCATTCTGATCTTCAGTCCCTTTTCAGTCACCTGACCAGCTCCTCTGTATCACTCATGTCCAGCATTGCTACCTTTCTAGGGTCACTTTTCTATGTCCTGTTGTTATAAGAACCAAATAATCCCCTTTTTATGTAATACCTGTAGCTAATACACAGTCTATCCCTGTGTTCACCACCCTGACTCACTGTATAATAATGACCTGTTCCTGTGTCTTTTTCTCATATAAAATCCAGCTTGTGCAGGCTGGAACTGTGCCTGAGCACAGTGCTGAGCTTTAGATAAGAAAAGAGAGACTTACAGAAGCTGTGAGATTTGTTCAAGAGCACATAACTAACTGGTAAGCAGTGGAGGAGGATGCAGACTTTGATCTGTGTGACTCCGGGGTCTGTTCTTAACATCCACCAATTGGATACCTATGTGCCGGTGTTGCTGCAATTCTTGGCAGCTCCACCTTCTCATGGGGTTGACATTATATTCTTATTTTCCTTTTTAAATTTTTTTATCCTCTATGGAGTTTAATTTTCACTCTTCTCCTCTTTTATTCAGTCTCATCTTTTCCTACCAGGATATTTTGTCTTTGCAGAGCACAGGCAAGCTCCCAAGTACACTGGACTCGACTTTTGATTTTAGCTTTTACTGTCAGTAGGCCCAAGCCCACTGTTGTTTTGTCTTCCTCTTGGTGGCCATCTTTTGACTATTCTCAGGATTATTTTGTAGAGTTGCACAGGTCTCTAGATCAGGGCTTTTGTTCTTTCCATTTTCCTTAGTTCATGCAGTGTCGGGCATGTGTATGGACACATACACAAATATTCTGAGTACATGTTACACGCAGTTTTTGGTGGCCCCATTTCATATTTTACAATTGTAGTGCTCACACTTAATTTTTCTTATTACAATAGAAAGAGCACTTGTTACGTGCTTGGCATGTTTGTTGAATTGACTTATATGAATAAACCTATAAAATATTAAAAACTGTCCCAGTGCAATAAGACTTTAGACACTTTTGCTTTAGTTGCTCATAAGAGAATTGGAGAAAGATACTTTTCATTCTCTTCAGGCTTTTTGTCTTTTCCAGTATGCTTTGAATATCATTAATAATACAAGTGACTGAAACTTAAGAGTTTTTTTATATAATCTCTTTTGAAAATCTGGGTAACATTATCTTTGAGTTCCTTCCTTTCTTTGTGAATTATCACTGTTTTCATCAGTGTCACTCTTTAAATATTTATCAAAAGTTCATCATATACTTCATGCTTTAAATATATGAAAATGTTTTAGGAAAATACTCCTTTCCTAGAATACCTTTAAGCCCAAACTGGCAAAACTTCTCTCTTTACACTCAGTTATACTTTTATAATAATCATTTCATCTTAAGATCATCATTATTTTTATCCAATAACTTATAGAATTATTGAAAAAAATCTTGAGCACACCAGAAAGAGATATTTTAAGAGAAATTAGAATATTTAATATAACACTGGGGTCAAGATTATCCCTGACTAAAATTGAGGCATTTGATTTTCTTTTGGAATATATTTTTAATATAGAATTACTTCAACTATAACAAATAATAATAGCTAGTAGTTATAAAGTACTCACCCTTTGCAGATGATGTTCCAAGTGCTTCATACTTAATAAATTAATTCTAAAAGCAACCATGTGATGCAGGTCCTATAATATTTTTGTTTTATACATAAGAAAACTGAGGAACATAAAGGTAGGTAGTAACTAATCTTTAACAAGATCAACTCGCTAATGAGGGTGAGGGTTAGGATTGAAACACTAGCAGCCTGGACCTGGTGTCCCTGTTCATAGCATACCCAGGACTGCACCACTGTTCCATGGCTATTCCATACACAGGAATGAAAAGCACATTAGCAATGGTAAAGTCATTCTTTGTAATAATAATTAAGCTACTAAATTTACAAATCTATAAACTTGGAGGGATCAATGCCCATTTCCAGATGGCAGGAAGGTTTTGTTATTCACAGTACAATAGGCAAACTATTCCCCAAACTCTAAACACAGAGGTTTCTGGTGTGGTTGAATACAGATAATAAGTGAACTTGAGACGGATGGCTGACTGTGATGGGCTGGATGGCGTCCCCCTCCCTTGCAAATTCATATGTTGTAGTCATAACTCTCAGTATCTCAGTCTGCGGCGGTATAAGACCCCAGGGATGTGTGCACACAGAGAACAGACCATGTGAGGACACAACAAGAAGGGGACATCTGCAAACTGAGGAGAGAAGCCTCTGAAGAAATCAACTCTGCTTAACACCTTAATAGGAGACTTCTAGCTTTCAGAATTGTGAGAAAATACATTTCTGTTGCTTAAGTTGCCCCATTGTTGGCACTCTTCACACTAATATGATGCCCCAGGAGGAGAAAGACTGAAGGCTAAAGTTTGAGTTTCCTCATACAAAACCCACCAGGAAAACAGAATTAAAACTCGCAATTTTGTCTTGATCATTAACTGAAAAGTATAATTTAACTAAAATGTGAAGTACAGGTACCTTTGGCCATGACTTGCTCTCAGTGTGGGCAGTCTCCTTGATGGTATGATTAGAATCCACTCTCTTGTTTCCACCAAATATACCTATTTTTACTCTCCTGACTCCTGTTTTCCCCAGATTTACCTGTTTATATTCCACCTGACACTAATATTACAAATTAGCATGATGGTCAGTCCCTTGATAATTTTGTCCAGAAATCTCTTGTTACAAAGGGCCTGAGTAAAAGGTAGAAGGTAATGTATTAGTTAGAAAAGGATGAGTTAAATATTGGGTGAGTTGACCATTCCTTGCCAGAATTAAGAAGTTGGAAAATGGGATTTTTCTCAAAGTGGACAGCCATGGCCCTGGGAAATTCTACCCTGAGGAAAATATATATTCAGTGGCACCCGATTTATTCTTTCATTCTTTCAAATATTCTCCTTAGGCTAGAACGCTTTGAAGCCTTGCTTTGGGAAAGGTCCTGTGCTAACTGTTCAGATACCATTGTGAACTTAACAGAAACAGCCACAGCACACAAACAGTCAATGTTCCTATGGGAGATGCGGATGTTGAAACATACCAGCATAATTAGTTATTTAATTGTAGCTGTGGCAACTGCTATGTCAGGAAAGAGCCTGCAGAGCGTGAAAAATAATTTTACTTAATTCACTGTATTGCTAAAGGTTGACGCCATCCCTTTCCATGCTGTCCAATGAGGAAAACATAAACTCCAGGTATCTATTTAAATACAAAATACATAATTAAAATGAAATAAAATTATGTATTCAGTTCTTCTGTGGCACTAATCATATTTCAAATGTTCACAGACTTCCATAGTGGACAGACTTCCATAGGGGGCAGCAGAATATTTCCTTCATTGTAGAGATTTTCACTGAGAATCCTGTCTGGGCTGTAGACTTATACCTGAGTTATAAAGGAACATGAGAGAGCCCTTAACTGTTATTTCCTTAGATAGCAGAAGATACACATATGTACCAAAATAGTCCACTTTTGGCTGCAGGCCACAGTACAAATCTCATCTTAGTCTGGCCTTCAACATGACAAATGAGGCTTGATTTTTAAATTAGAGGCAGATTTCCTTTTCTCTTAGTATACTGAATATTGAGGATTTATATTCTGTGCATGCTCACTTTTGTATGTTTGAGCAATTTATCCATAGTAACTAGGGGATTTTTGTATTTTTTCCTTTGATTTAGAAAACCTTATTACATAAATTAAATGTCATGTGGTGTACAGATATGAGAAGTCTTGGAGACCTTTACTTTAAAATAGTATAGCAATGTTTGGACTTCTACAGCTAAGAAAATTAAATTTGACTTCAGTATAGTCAATCTCTGTTTTTTTAGGTACAAGAGAAAATAATATGTGGGTGGAGAAAAAGGAAATCAGCTGTCATGTTTTAATGCCTTTGAAGTTGACATTACTGGAAGATTTTATTAAAACATGCAACCTGAAGCTATCATGGTGGGGGATTTGCTTTTGCTGCCACACCTAAAGGTCACCCTTTGAAGGGAGCTGAGATGGCCTCCAGGATCCATTGATTTCTTACTAGTACTGCACTGGGCTCTGGCAGGGGTCAGTCTGGCTATTGGAAATAGGGAATGCCAGAGAATGAGGAGGAGTGGCCCAAGGGATCCTGCTGTAGACTGGTTAGAAGGCTTCATTCAGTGTTTGCTCTGAATAGACTTATGTAAATTTTTACTTGAGCAGCATAATGCATATGACCATGTGAAGTATACAAATACTAACAAGAAATATTTTCCTTAGAGGAATACACTGCTCAAGTCTCTAGGGTAACAAAGTTTTAAATTCCTTTCTACGTGTATATAATTCCCTTAAATTGTTCCTAATGAGATTTCTCCTTCTTGTTAAGTGGCCATTTTCCTTAAGGACACACTTTCATTTTTCTCATATTAGTTTCCACCTATGCCCTATGCTCCAGCTTTGACAATCCCTCTGCAATTCTCCTAATATCTTGCCTCTGTTTTTGTGTATACCAATTTCCTTTGGCCCCTCCTCAAGTTCATAATCTATAAGATTCAGTCCAGACATGTCTTTAAACAAGAATTATATTTTTAAATTATAAATCTATGCCTGTACCACTGAAAACAATCCTATAATCTTCTGAGATGGTTTTGCTCAGTGACTAATCTTTAGATTGCTCTCTCTCTTTTTCTTCAAGGTTTTCAGAAAATGAAGAAAGATAGATCAAATGTTCTATTGCCCTGGATCAGTGGGATTGATCCTGACTGTATCAATTCCTCCCTGATCTTCTTCCCATTTGGGTTCCAGATCTGAAGTGCTAACATTCATTGGCATTATTAGAAAGTTAAATATGATAGAACTATTTCCAGAACATATTGACTGGTGAGGGGAACTGGTTTTAAGTAGTGTGGTGAATGAATGCATGTGGTGTGTGTGTGTGTGTGTGTGTGTGTGTGTATTCTGAGTCCTTTTGTATATTGACAGTTGTACGATTGAATTTTCTCTCTCCCCTATCAATCCTGAGTTGGCATTTCGTGTATAATAGGCTGGGTGAGAAGCAGAAAGGGAAGTATCTATGGGGGGCACCTTTCCAATTGCTCTCCAACTTGTATATTTTCCTTATGGTGACTATCAGTGCATAATGATAACGTTTTTCACATGCTTAGTCATGTTGTCAAATAAAGAACTTTGTCTTCTAACTACCAACAAATCACTCATGCCCAAGAGCTTTGCATAATATTAGTTTAAGTTGTATGTATTAAAATTCTCCAAACAGCTGACGATATTTTAATCCACTTATTTTTTATTATATAAAGCAAATTTTATTGGACCTATTTTTAAGTTGCCATTTTTATTTGCATTTACCAAATAGGAAGGCAAGTAGCTAGATGAGTATTCTGCCTTTGAAGATAAATGACAGTTTCAAGTTTTGCTGAGAGTTTTTTTTTTTATCTGAAAATTTGTATACAGTGTTTACTTCTAATTTAAAGATTTGCTTGTATAGGTCGGTGATACACCAGTGCTCTTTGATGACTTTGTAAGTTCTCAGAATTTATTTGAGTTCACTTTTACATACTTAGAATGATAGGGGTGCCGATCTACACGAAAGTGATTTTAGAGGTGTTTCTAACCATTTGGAGCACAAGCTTTTTGTGGACAGACCTGTGCTCTCTACTAAGCCCAAAACAGGGGAGCCACCTGCTGGACAGTGTGAGAATTCTTCATTTTCTGATGGTAGTGCACACATAGAATCCAGGAAATCCCTGCTTTTTTACTTTCAAGTTTAGGTAGATTTCCATATGTTTAAAAAAATATGATTTACATTTTTGTTTCTTGACTAAAATTTCCATTTCACAAAAATATAGGGGCTCCAAAATAAAGAGGAAACCCCCATTAGAATACTTTGGAAATCAAGTTGGAAGACCAGTCAACCCTAGAAGCAGAGACTTAGTTAATTTCATTTCATATTTGTTGGTTTTTTTCCCTTTCACAGTTCATAGTTTGGCATCACTGAATGTGTGTGTGTGTGTCTTACAAATCTTATGAAAGACTTTCAGCCCCCTCCAGCTACTCTCTTCCTCTCTCCTCTCTCCATTCTCTCCTCGCCTACACAGCAAACTTCTTAAGGAGGTTGTTTATTCTTGCTGCATTCACTTCCTTACTCCTACTCACTGCTCAGCCAACTTTAATCTATCTCCTTCCCCTGACACTCCATTAAATCCTCCTCATCAAGGTTACCAGAGCCTCCTCATCATGAAATCTCCTCAACACTTCTCAGCTTTTATCATACTTGACTACTTGGGACATCCTAATCACTCCCGCCTGGTAACACGGCCCGTCTCCATCATGCGTCCCTGTCCCCACTCTCTCCTGTCTTCTTCCTATATCTTTGGCTCTTTCTTCCCAGGATCCTTTGCAGGTCCCATTTCCTCTGTCCTACTATTAAATGCTGATGTTTTCTAGGGTTCTAGCCTAGGCTCTTTTCTCTTCTCATTCGACCCTCTCTCCCTGGGTGTTGACTGGGTGATTACCCTCCCTGTGCTGTCAGTCCAAATATGTATCTTTGGCCAGGCATCTCTCCTTATCTCTAGAAGACCCCTACTCACACTGCCACCACACAACACAGCAGCTTGGGTGGCCTTTCTAAATGTAAAACTGGTTCTGACCATTTTTATAGCTCTCTGCCTCCTTTATCCCCAAGGTTTCCCATGGCACTTCCTGCAAAGGAGCTGTTCCGCTCTTTGAGACCTGCCTTCCTATACCCCTCCTGCTTGCCAATTTTATCTCTCATTACCTTCCTCCTCCAAGTGCAAATCCAGGCCCTTTGAACTTCTTCTAGTTCCTCGGTGGCACCAGGGATGCTCTCAGGCTGTCCGGTATGCCTCAAAAACATGTTTTATACCTCAGCCTGGGAAGCCCCAGCCTATTCTTTCTCTACTGCATGGGGCAGTGTTACCTGTGCTTTGGGAGTTCGCTTAGATACCACCACAAGCTCAGGATGCCTTTGAGGACACCTCCTCTTCTCCTGCCCACCAGGGTTAGGTATTCCTGCCATGTGTTCTCATAGGACTCTCTTCCTCCCTGACCACAGCAATTTAATTGCTTCCTTATCTCCTTCCCACTAGTCTTTTAACAGACATGATGATGTCAACACAGCAATTTTAAGTCAAGCCCCAATTAATAAACTTTTAGTAGTTAAGATGAACTCAAAGAAGGTCTCATAGAATCCCCATATTTTGTAGGAAAGGAAACTGCAGTCCACAGTTAGGGACATTTCCAAGGTCAAACAGCCAATTCACAATTTATAAATCATTCTTCTCTGATGCAGCCACAACCTCTATTCTTTCTATCTTTCTGACTGATGCTGGTTTCCTTTACAAGAAGCTTAAAAAACCTTTGCTGGGACAAAAGCAGAGCTTAAATCTTATTTTGCCTTTGTTGTTAACCAATAAAATGGTATGATTAAAATTATATCAGGCTTGTCATCTATCACTTAAAATAATTTTTTTTCTTGCATGAGTTACATGGAACAGAAATGCACCTGGGCTTCTTTATTTGAAACTATATGTGACAATGCAGGAAACACATCTCCTGGAGAGAGGAAGAGCTGCAGAACCAGCAGCCTCCAGGCTAGAGGATTATTCACAATTCACACAGACATCAAGGGCTGTGCTATCTTTTCCTCTCCATTGAGAGCAAAGGTTCATGGATTTTTCACTCTGGTTGCTGTGACCTGAGAAGGCTCAGCTCTGCTTCTCTTTTTTTCCTCTGTGTATTTCCTAGCACCCCTTTCTGTTGGCAACTGGCTAAAGCTCTTTAAATTTCCCACTTTCAATCTCTGAAAGAGTTAATCATATTGGTTTGTCCACTGTCATTACTGCCTGGCATGAGGCCATTTCATAGGTCACTGGCTAGCTACTGATTGGCCACATGTGAATGCTCCTCGGTCTATCAGTTGTGGCTGGGGAGGGTCAGCTCATGTAGTACAGAGCAGGTCCATCCCAGCTCAAGGTCAGCCTGGGGCTGTTTTCTTTAGCAGCAGTCTGTGGCTTTGGAAAGTATCACACAGGCTTGTCAAATGGAGTTCTGGATTTTCTACATGGTGATCATTTAAGTTCCTTTAATTTTTTTTTTCTTTTTGGGTTCACATATGCAAGAATGCGAACCAAAAAGAAATATCGACTACTGACATATTAAGAAATTGAATATGAGTGTTCTCTTCCACTGGTTGCTGGTAGTTTCATTCTCACAGTAATCTATTCTGGGAAGAACACTGGGAGAGGGAGAGGGATTAGGTGGGTGTCAGCATGACACAAGACTGAGTGGGTTTGGTAAATGTATGGCGAATTTTTTCCAGGCCTATATATTTATAAAATTGATTTAAAAATAAGAATATAAGAGTGATGGTATTTGACATTTAGAAGAACTGTTTTGACGAGTGTATAAGATGACTTAATGGTGTGTATTCCATAAAGTCAGCAAGAGTGAAGCTTTAGGAATGTACATCTCCCTAGTAAAGGGTATTTACTGCTGTGAACTTGTGTTCAATTTCTCTGTCAGTTGAATTTTTATTTTTAATTCCCCATAAATGGATCGTTATTTTAAAAAATGCTAATAGTGTGTCGACCTTGATTGGATTTTGGTTTTAAAAAGCATGATAAAAGATGCTATGGGACATATGAACAAATTTAATAAACACAGTATATCAGATGGTGTACTTAATGAGTGTTAATTTCTTTTGGGGTTATGAGTACTGTTGTTATTGTAACAAATATAATGAAGAATGTCCTAATGTTCACATTATGCATCCTGAGGTATTTGAAATGATGTAAACATATACAGGTAGAGACAGATAAGACAACATGACAATATGAACAATTGTGAAATATGGATACCGTTCTTTCAACTTTCGTGTAGGGTTGAAATTTTTCAAATATATAAAAATTTGGAGTAAAATGTGTTGCTAGCAGTTTGATGTTGTGAATGGCTTGAGTTTGAGGTCTGAAACTTCAGTCACTCATGGATTAGGGAAAATAAGCCTTGACATTTCCTCAGACTAGCAGCTGACCTCATGTTTAAACAAATGCTCTGTTGGATGGATCTGAAACATCAAAAGTGAATCCTCATTAGTGGACCAAATCTCTATTATTGAGGAAACTGAGTTGATCACTTCCTCGATTTAACTATTAAGAAGAAGTAGCACATTTCATTTGATATCTGTCTTATCCTCATCATAAAAAGCGATTGATTGGTAGAGGGTATGGAGCCCTTGTCTCTTTGACCATGTCTTAGGAATAACTATTTGAACACTCCCAATGACACTGCTGGAATTAATGCCACCAGATGGGCCAGCTCCACACATGATATGATGAACTCAAAGGGGAAGGGGACAATTTCAGCCAAAGAAAACCATTACATTTTTTTTTTAGAGAATAAAGAATAAATGTTCTTGGTTAAGGAACATGTCTAGACCAGACCCTGTACTGTCATTGGGCTTCAGGGAATGCCACACTGTGGAAGGCAGTGTGAAAGGTGTTCCTGGAGTTGGGCAACATGGGACCAGATGTCACAAAACCTTTTGTTTGCTGAAACTCACAGCACAGTGGAGGCGGCAAAGCAACGGAAGCCACTCTGTGGTGTCAGTTCACCCTGATTGTGGGCTGTTGGTGTGCATTTGCACTCTTATTGTGGCATTTTTTGCAGAGTGATTTTTTGGATGGAGCAAGTAATCAGTAATTACTTAAGCCATGGAATCAGAAACTTGTCAAAGCAAACACCAGAATGCATTTAAAACGTATTCTAATATGAATGAGTATCTCTATAGGCTCTGTCTGCTCTGGGGTTTGGAGCGTCCTACATCTTTCAATCTGTTGTAAATGGTCGTTTTGAAATGGAAATAACAGAAACCTTCCTAGTCCATGTTTCTATTAGAAGCTCTTTCTGTGTTTGTCTTATGGCACTCAAGGCAGTAGTATGAATTCAGATTTCAGGGTCATTTATTATCCATACTAAGTTAATTTTGAGATTATTAGAACTTTGAAACAGTGTTTGTCTCTTGTGCTGATGACCATCCATTACTAAAGTTTCCTTTGAAATACAACTAATTTTGTCACCTTGCCAAAGATGCATATTAATTTTCTGTCTCTTCTTATTAGTTCTGTTGGCATGAGGCAGATGATCACAACAATGGAAGGAAAGAATAGAGCACAGGAAAATCAACAAACAGTGATTTCTAGTGTTTTACTGAATGGTTCTTTTGTCAAATGACTTCAAGGGAATTCTCAGGATACCAGTACCATCACACAAACCTAAATTCATAAAGCTTTCTGCAGTGGAATCATATTTTTAAAGTTTAGCTCAGAGTTTTCTATTATTCAGCTCACTGGTGTTGAAGCAATTTTGTTGACATTTCCGTAAGTGGATTAGGCTCACAGTAATTTGCCCAAAGCAGACAGATGGCTTCTCAAACAGAGCACCCTGGTAGGAACCTATCATAAGGTGTCTTCAGAAATGTAACAGGTCTGTCACAAAAGATAATGTTTGTCATTCATTTCTTTTGGTGACAGATTATTTCAGTTCATTTTTACTTTCTCATCTAGCTCAGATGAAATAGCTGTTTTAAAATTTTTATTCCAGGAGTGAACAAATGTTTCAGTGTTTTATATGAAACAGTGTTGTAACCTCTAAATTACCAGGGAGAAAATGAGCTTTTGGAGTGAGGCAGATGACACATTCTGGGGTTCCCCAAGGAAAGTTTCCACATCAATTCAATTGTTACTTTTTAAAAATTGTAAGCATTATGAGGTCTTTTCATAGGATTAAACAGTGATGCAATCCTGGCTTTCATTCTTGTGACATTTTATCCACCCCCTTACCAGTGTGTCTTTGCCAACATGTCTTTTTAAGTTTCAAGGTGGTTTTTTATTTCCTGATATTTTATAAGGTAAAATATAGTAGACTTTTCTATTATTTTGTCATTTATGATAGCAAAACATTGCATTTACAGAAACCCTTTAATTTTCCATTTATAGAATAGGAACTAACAGTCAATAGAGTTTGCCACGTGTGCCAGGCATTGTTCTAAATGATTTCATGTATTAGCTTTCTTAATCTCACAACAGACCTATGAGATGGGTACAATTATTACAGTCATCTTAAGTATGAAGAAACTGAAACACCTAGTGATATTGTCCAAATTTTAAAAATCTAGTAAATGGTGCTGTCCTATTTGAACCCAGGTGGTCTGACGATGGAGCTCACAGTGTAAGAATAGCAACATGGTTATAATTCAAAACCTGTAGGTCAAATTGTTGCCATATGAAATAAATGGGAATCCCTAGAATCCAATTTATTCCTTTATTATTTTGAGAGTTCTGGTTCTGCTCTTCAGCTTGTGTGTGCTGCCATCCTGGGTAGCCAATTTCTGTGGGATATGTGTTTATTGGTACTGTAAGGAGAAATCAGTTGTCTCAAGGATCTGAGAATTGCCATTGGATCCTCACATGAAGAGCACCATTTAAAATGTTCAGCTGGTATCTCTAATGGATTTGATTCTTTAATAATCTCTCTAGATCTGATCTATTAGGGCTTATGATGGTATCTTTAAATTTAAAACCATTCATTTTCTCCAGCATTTCCCTCACTCATGAACCTTCTACCATTGCCTTCATATTTTAGTTTTCTGAAAAATTGGCTCAGACTAAACTTATTAAATGCTTCCAAACTCCTCCTACTTTGAAGAAAAAGGTCAGAAATTAAAGTATCAGCATAAAGGTAGTATTATTATACCTGAGACATTTATAAGATTTTTTAAAGAATTTTTTCTTTTATACACCAAAGAGGACTTAAACTATTTTTTTCTTCTCTATAGTTCTAAGATCTATTGGGTAACATATGCAACATATGTAATATGCCTGTTTTAGTCTGTTTTCCATTGCTTTAACAAAAAACCTGAAATTGGATATTTTATGAATTTTAAAAAGTCTATTTAGCTTAAGGTTTTCAAGATTCAAGAACATGACTCCAGCTTTTGTGAAGTTCTCCCTGGTTGCATCATATCATAACACTTGAAATCATGGCAGGAATATATGCTAGGATTACATGGCAAGACAGAAAGCCAGAGAGACTGGGGAGGAACTGGTCTTTTTAAAAAAAATTTTCCTGCTGTATCGGGGAATTGAACCTAGGGACACCCTATCACTGAGTACATCCCCAGCCCTTTTTCAAATTTAATTTTCATTTTGAGACAGTGTCTTACTAAGTTACCCAAAGTGATCAAACTTGCAATCCTCCTGCCTGAGCCTCCCACATAACTGGGATTACAAGCATGTACCACCATGCCTGGCTCAGTCTTGTGACTATAACAACCCTCTCTTGAGGTCAAACCAGGGTTCCATGATACCTATATTAATTACTTCTAAAAACACATCCCCAGTGATCTAAAAACCACCCACCAGATCCCACCGCTTCTTAACATTGCTACTGAGGACCAATCTTCCAATACGTGACCACATGGGAGACAAACTCAAACCATATACAAAACCACAGCAGTATCTAAATGCAAAGAAAAACAATTCAGTGATGAAAAGGCACCTATTGGCCTGAAAAAGCAGGCGTTTTCTATTATTTCCTTCCCACTCATTTTCTATATGAACCTGGGTAATATATTTCTTTAGCTTTCTTGGGTCCATTTCTTTATCTGCAAAATTATGAAAACAGTATAGCTGTCCTCCAATATCTCTAAAACTCAATTACTAAGCAAAACTAAGCAATACTGTCACTAAGTGATATTTTATCATCTTCTACTTGCAGTATATAAAGTTTAAATTTTAAGGCAATAAAGAGAGAAAATATCAGGAAAAATGGTCTGTATTAGGCAGTTTTGCTTCTGGGCTATAGAGGCAGTGCTCTTCCAGAACACTCTGCCATATCATCTGTCTATCTGTGAAGCTGTAGAGGATTGAGGACTCAAGGCAATCATCAAAAGATCCTTATGCCATGTTTCACTGACTGTAAGATGCCAAGAAAGTAATGCAGATGCCTGCTCATCTTTCAGATTGTGGCTCTGCTGTCCCTTTCCTGGGGATGACTTGCCCGATTCCTAGATTACCTGTCCCTACAGCAACACATTGCTTTCCTCAATCACAGCTGCAAGCACAGCTGTAATTAGACATAACTGTATTTGTATGGTTATTTGTTATATGCCTGTATTCTCCCAAGACAGGTTCTGTGGGGGCAGGGATAGTGCCCGTGCTCACCATTGACCCCCTGGAGGCTAGCGCTGTGGTTCTAAATGAACGGGGCAGTACTGCCCCCAACAGGTGAATTGGGAAATAGTAGAGGTGATTAGAAGGACTCTCCTGGCATTCAGTGGAAGTGGCAAGGAATGCTGAATGTCCTGCACTGTGCAGGACGTTGCTACATAATGAAGAAGCACCCTGTGCAAGGAGTTTTTCATTTCCGCATATTTTATGCAAAAGCACAGTAGACTTATCTATAACATTGCCATTATTGATAGTGAAACATTGCATTTACTAAATCTTTAATTTTCTATTTGCAGAATAATAATAGTTAACAGTCAATAGAGTTTGCCTGTATGCCAGGCACTTGTTTTAAGTCTTACCTGACTAAACTTCCCAAAATACAAATTTAAGTATTTTAGTACACTATTATTTTGTTACAAGAAGTTTTGTGAAGGACCCAGGACTTGAGAATAAAGCTGGTACTGAGAGGAAAACCTAGATGAAATCCAGACATTGCTTCCAAATTATTGACTAACTTTTTTTTTTTTTTTTGCTGTGGAAATTTTAACCTCCTTCTTCTAAAAAAATTATCATACAGTAATATTGGCTCAAGCTAGGAGATGAGATAATGATTTAAATTTGATTCTTTGTTAGTTATTGTTGCCAGTACATGGTAGGCATCTCATAGGGCCCCGTGAAATAGACAATAATATTATCAATCACGAGAAAATGTCCTTTGAGGTACTTTTGAAGACTTGGCAATTTGGGTGTGGTACGTGGACATTATTTACTTTCTCACTTGTGGGTTTATCGGATTTGCCCTCCATGGTGAAAGTCTACTTATCTTAGAATGTTATCCCTGCCTTTATTAAGGTATGTCCTTCCTTTTCCTTCCTTTTTATTATATGTCAGTAAGTCTGGTTGGTTTCCTTTATTTGTTTTTTACTAGTGTCTACCTGGTACATCAGCACTATCATTTTCCTGTGTGTGTGTGTGTGTGTGTGTGTGTGTGTGTGTGAGAGAGAGAGAGAGAGAGAGAGAGAGAGAGAAGCAGAGAGAGAGAGAGAGAGAGAGAGACATGGCATCTGATCTTCTATTTTAAATCTAAATGCATTCATATTAAGTATAGGCATCTGTCTACTTCACTAGGATTTCTATATGCCTGCCTAAGCATTTATATATTGCAATACATATTATTTTAAATGAATGGTTTCTTATTTCTCCTAATTTAACACTAAAATTAAGGTACTGTATTTACTTTATTTTTAATAATTAATACATTATAATATCTGTGAATTCTATTTTAAGCTAATAAAGGGAAACATAGTTATTTATTTTAAAAAGTCTTAGTTCCAGTGGGGTGAAGAACCAGAGGCCAAAGACAAGTCTGGTATATAGTCAGTGTTTTATAAACATTTATCTGATGGAGTTTGATGGACAGATGAAGAAGGCAAAAATTAAAGCCCAAATCCTCATCAATGGCTAAAAGAGACCACATTGTTCCTAAAGCAAAGGGAGGAAGCAAGTATGTCTCACTCACAGATAACTTAGAATGAACTACAACAGAGACAATGAATGAGAAATTGAGACAGTACCTTTCATGCTTCTTTTTAAAACTCTGGTCAACAAATGGTCTCAATGTAGTAGATTTTACTGAGCAATGTAGTATTATCCATTGTTATCAGTAACTGTAGTTAGCAATGTTACTAGTGGATTATTAATAATTTTGTTATTTTTATACTGGTCTTGAGTAGCATTTAAACAATGTTACACTAACTGCTAGGCAGTGGTGCACTCCTGTAATCCCAGGGGCTCAGGAGGCTGAGGCAGGAGGATTGCAAGTTTGGGATGTGGCTTAGTAGTTAAGGGTCCCTGAGTTCAATCCCTGGTACCAAAACCAACCAACCAAACAAACAAAAACTCCACAATGTTATACTACTTCATTTTTGTAATGTATTCTGCAAATACAAGGACTTAAAAATGGACTCCCGATTGTTTCTTTTGTTTCGATTTCGTTGATTTCGGCTCTGATTTTAACTATTTCCTGTCTTCTACTACTTTTGGTATTGGTCTGCTCTTCTTTTTCTAGTGCTTTGAGCTGTAGTGTTAACTCGTTTATTTGTTGATTTCTACTTCTTTTTTGAATGCACCCCATGAAATAAATCTTCCTCTAAGTACTGCTTTCATAGTGTCCCAGAGATTTTGATATGATGTGTCTTTGTTCTCGTTTACTTCTAAGAATTTTTTAATTTCCCTCCTGATGTCTTCTGTTATCCATTCATCATATAATAGTGTATTATTTAGTCTCCAGGTATTGGAGAAGTTTCTGTTTTTTTATTCTGTCATTTATTCTAATTTCAATCCATTATGATCTGATAGAGTACAAGGTAGTATCTCTATCTTCTTGTATTTGCTAACAGTAGCTTTGTGGCATAAAATATGGTCTATTTTAGAGAAGGATCCATGTGCTGCTGAGAAGAAAGTGTATTCGTTCTTTGTTGGATGGTATATTCTATATATGTCCGTTAAGTCTAAATTGCTGATTGTGTTGTTGAGATCTATAGTTTCTTTATTCAATTTTTGTTTGGACGATCTATCCAGTGGTGAGAGAGGTGTGTTAAAATCGCCTAGTATTATTGTGTTGTGGTCTATTTGATTTCTGGAATTGAGAAGGATTTGTTTGACGTACGTGGATGAGCCAATGTTCGGGGCATAGATATTTATGATTGTTATGTCTTGCTGATTTATGCTTCCCTTAAGCAGCATGTAGTGTCCTTCTTTATCCCTTCTGACTAGATGTCCTTCAGTTGATGAATGGATAAAGAAACTGTGGCATATTTATACAATGGAATATTACTCCGCAATGAAGAATGATAAAATTATGGCATTTGTAGGCAAATGGTCGAAATTGGAGAATATCATGCTAAGTGAGATAAGCCAATCTCAAAAAACTAAAGGACGAATGATCTCGCTGATAAGCGGATGAGGACATATAATGGGGGGTGGGAGGGGCTAGCATTAGGTTAGGGTTAGGTTTAGAGTTAGGCTAAGGAGAGCAGTAAGAATGAAGGAAAGAAGGACTGTGTAGAGGGAAAAGAGGGGTGGGAGGGGTGGGAGGGGTGGGAGGGGTGGGGGGGAGGGGAAAATATAATAAACATCATTACCCTATGTAAACGTAAAAAAAAAAAAAAAAAAAAAAAAAAAAAAAAAAATGGACTCCCGTAGATTTAAAACTATTTCTGTTGGTGCATATTAATAATGCAGAACAATTTTGAATGAAAAGATTCATTTTAAAAAACATGGTTAATATAAAGGTTTTCCAATTAAAATGCAGTTAATTTGCCATGTTGAAGTTACTAAGTCCCTCATTCCTTTAACATTCAAGTTAACCAAGATGTCCTGATGAGAAAGCTATTATAAAAATGCAGGATGTTATTTGAGAAATGTGGAAAAATTTTCAAATTTAATTTTCATCATGTCGAATTTTAGCAGTATAACTTCAGTTTTTCCAGAGCTTTTATATGGTTGTATTTATTAAACATGGTCTGCTGCATTTTGCAACTCTATATGAACTCCTTGGCATTTAATTATTCTTAAAATTTCTTTAAATTATCTTCTATCCTTTATAAATTATTTTTCTTTGAGTACTGGATTCTCAGGTCTTAGAAAGCCTTATTTACATTCTGTTTCCATTGTCTTCAGACATATTCTATTAACTGGAGTTAATGACCAATTCTAAATGTATCAGTCATCAGAATAATTTTTATATAAAATAAAAAAAAAACGAATGGCTCAGTTGAGCTTGCCAAATGTAATTCTTTTATTATAAAAATTATCTGGGCATGGTGGCACCTGCCTGTAATCCCAGTGGTTAGGAAGGCTGATGCAGGAGCATCACAAATTCGAAAACAACCTCAGCAACTCAGTGAGGTGCTAAGCAACTTAGTGAGACCCTGTCTCTAAATAAAATATTTAAAAAAGGACTGGGGATGTGGCTCAGTGGTTGAGGACTCTGGATTCAATATTCCCGGTACCAGAAAAAAAAAAAAAATGTAACTGTTGTTTCTACTGCTTTGGAGCAAATCATCTAACTTCTTTAAATGATAGAGAGATTCCCAAAAGCATGGTTTTTGAACTAGGAGGGTATTGGTTGTGTCCAGCCCACCATGATATGGTCCACTGTGGTACCTGGAAAGCATAAAGAGCTGCTGGTTCCACAGTGGTGTCTGTGGCCAACTCTTATGGCAGTGCCATCCATATCTGAGTCTAGCTGTGGATGTAGACTCCCCCATGGAATGAGTGTCGAGGAAGCCTCTCTGTCATTGAGCGTGTGCTCAGAGATCCTTGCAGGATTAGCCTGGAGACAGAGCTCTGTTTGTTTATTGTACTTGTGCACATGTGAGGGTCTTTCCCTTCCCAGACTCCAAGTTAGCTGCTTTAAATATTTGTGGTGTGTTCTGCAGCGGCCCACACATTTGCTTCACACGTGATAAGCACACTGGTTATGATGTCCCACTGCTCTTTTGTGCACTAACATCACAAGGGATAGTGCAGTTCATGGGAAAATGGGCATGAAGGGGCCATGGATGTCTTTTGTGAGTTACTCTGCCAGACCGTAGTCAAAATTATTTTCAAACAGTGGAGGGGAACTGCATTTCTTGGTAAGAACAGGAATAGCTAGAACCCTAATGTCTTCTGATAGATCATAAGATATATAACTAATTAATAATATATATTTAGTATTCTAGCCTCTTTTGTGGTTATGATATAATGAGATAATGTGTGCACATTGGTTCATACTTAGTATACTATTTTCATTGCATATTAACTACTCTCAATGTTGTGTTATCTTTTTAGTAATCAATTTATTAGAAATAATCGAAATTGTGGTGAGAAGGTACAGCAGCTCAGTCTACAGTGTAAATTGCATAGGACAGTTTCTGATTTCAAGTAATGTACTTTAATTGCAATTTAACATAATTGGAAGGATGTAGCAAAGAATGCTCATTTTAATAATATTCATTAATTATTATTTATTTTTAGACTCAGACTTCTATGATGATCTCTTTGTGGTTTTCCATGATTCCAGCTATTGCTTTCTACATGCGTTGGAATTGCCATGGAATCTTAATTCAGAAACCAGATGACTGTGGAGGATGAATGGTGGCCATCATGCCAGGACTCTTAGTCTTTTCATCCTATGAACTCCCCTAGGCCAGAGATGCCCTATATTACCCTTTGGGTTAAAGAAGCAGTCCTTCTCGTTTTTTCCCTGAGGCTTCCCCAGTATCACAGGAGAAAAGCTATGTGTCCCCATGGAATTGCTAGTGTAGAAAAACCGGCAGCAGCTTGACATTTCTTTCAAGTTGAATGTTTTGTGGTCAAATAGTGCATTAATTTTGCATTCCATGCTGTAACAGTCCCAGACTTATTTTAGTATGCAAGAAGTGTTTCAATTTATGTACCACTAAGTAAAACAAATTCTCCTGGGCTCCTTTTCTCCTCCCACAAGACCTCTGTTTGAAGAGAATAGAATTAAAACAATTTTAAGAATGCCGTGTTAGGAGACACCTTATATACACACAACGTAATGAATATTTTGCCTAATATATCTTGGAGGAAATGCTACACAGGACAGAGATGTTAGGAGGAGGATATCTGGTATAACATGGTCAGTTAGTGTAACAGGAGAGAGAGAGAGATTACTAGATGACTGGGGAAAATTTTCTGCATGTAAAATGGGGGAAAGTCAGCAGTAAAAAGAAGTGCTAAGTTGCTAAGTGTACCCACCTATGGTTTGTCTACTTGTTCTGGGGTCTTAATTGGGAGGATCCAAAGAAAAGAGACAGTATGGAATTCCTTGAAACAAAACAAAAGGTGACCTCTATTCCTCCTCTTAAAAGAAAACAAAATTCTATAGAAATATTTCTATGTAAGCTGCTCATAAGCTCTTTATAGCCTTTTCAGCTTTGCTTACTTTATTAATTCATAGTTTAACTTCTGAACTTTCTGTTTGTTTGTTTGTTTTCTGCCTGGAGTGCAGCTAGCATGTATTGTCTCCTGGGTTATCATCAGGAGATGATGTAGTTGTGTTCTTGTGTACTGGTACAAACTGTTTTCTCCATTGGCCATTGTTTTCCAGAGAGACTGACTTTACCAGAACTGGCACAGTCTGGCATTTAGGCTTGGATGCCACCCCTTAGAACTGATGACATTTTGACTGATTGAAATACATTTTCTAACCTGTTGTAGGAAAAGGGATATGAGAATGTTAATAGTATCAAGCTTGATATTTTTGTATGTTTTGCTGTTCCCTTACAGTTGGGGAAGATGCCAATTTTGCTTCTAAAATGCTTGAATAAAATAAGTGAAAAGGGGACACTTGTAAGCAATTCTCTGAAAATGAACATGAATAATCTCATTGTTAATATAGCTTGTTTTTAAAGGAAACTTTCCATTCGTAAAATCAGAAGCAATAGACATATTTCTGTAAAACAGACTCTTGTAGATACATTTTAAAACAGGTTTAGTCAAATCTATATTTCAATATAGTACAAAAATATTTATTATTGTAGCAGAAAATGTTAACTGTTTTCCAAGTAATCTTATAGAACAGTTTACCTGTTATTATTTAAATCATAAGTGGCTTAACATGCTTTCTTTAATATTAGAACTATTGAGGAAGGTCCAGAAATATTTTTATCATTTTTACAGAAGAGAAAGTGGTCCAGGTTGAAAATGGTAGAAGATACCTGACTTTCATCCCTGCCAGCACATTCTTGTTGCACCCTGACCCCAGATCTCATCTCTAAGTTCTGCCAGGCTGTTTCATATGGGCAATGATTTTTTCTATCTATGTTGTTGCCATGGGTAACAATAAATAGGTGGCTTTACTGTGCTCTGAAGAGAGTGCATGATTTGCCTTTAAAAGATGCCATAACATGAAGTGGTGCTGACCTCAGACCCTTGAGCAACTCAGCTCTATTATGTCTGTATGACTTTGGGAAAGGTGATCACTCTGGACCTCAGTTTTCTCATCAGTGACTTGAGACTAAGAAAAGTGCCTACCTTATAGATGTTGTGACAATTTAACAAATGAATGTAAGTAAAGCACAAAGAAGAGTGCCTGCACAGAGTAAGCAATTTATGTGTATTATTATTACTTCAGAATTGCATTTTCCAAGGTGGATGTAACTTCACTTTCCAGTATCTAGAGGGGACTCACTCATTCATTGTCCATATTGTTAGCAAGAGACTCCTGAAATTCTGCTGGTGGTGTGAATATTTCAGAAAATACATCTCTCCCTGACGGTCCTCAGTCTGTCGCCTTTAGATTATCCACATGGGGTGTGGAAAGAACACTGAACTTGGAGACCAAAGACCTGAACTTTAGTCCAGCTCAGGCTTTAGCCAGCTGTGATCTTGAGCCAATCATTTAACCTCACCCTGCTCAGCTTCATTTCCCCTCATGAGAAGGCTAAACTGTATCCTCCAGGTCCACTTCTAAAATCCCATTCTGTGAATGGGAAGTTCATTTTAACACAAACATTAGGCAAAGCCCAGTTACCCATCCCATATTGTTAAAGGCTATTAGGAGAGGTTAGCTATCTTTCATAAGATAGATTTGCCATGTGCCTGTATAAATTTTGGGGAATTAAATATTCCAAGGCATGTTTAATCACACATTTCCTCATGCAATTTAAGGAAAAAGCATTCATCAAATTAAAGAGGCATAGCAAGGCATCGTGGAGTACTGTGCATATAACAGGCGAATTAGTCTTCCTCTGAAACACTGCTTTGTAGAAGAATGCTCCAGCAATCCCATGTTGCCCTTCACAATTTTGTGGTCATACTTGCAGACATTGTCATGAGAATGAAGAGGGGAGAGTGGGAAACTATTTCATACTCTTTTGTCCACACACTATAGAAACGTGTTCCTACTTCTGTGCCTTTCCCCTCACTGTAACAGTGAACTGAAATAAAAAATACAAATTGTGGGAAAAACGTGTTTCTCAGGCACCGATGTAAATGATAGCTAATGTGTTCCTGCAGTCTTCTACTTTTTGTTCTACTTTTGTTTTGATTGATGTGTTGAGCCTCTGGAGAGTCTTCTTCTCCATTAGCCAGATGGGAGCATTGTCCTCTGGATAATGGAAAACACAGAAGGAATGCGGGTAACTAAAAATTTATCAACAGGCAGATTGCAAGATAACTCAATATATTAATAACCAGCTCAGCAAGCGTAAGGTTGTGTGATTTACTGTAGTGAAGATGCTTTGCTTTGTAAGGTCTGATACACTGAGAACTGAGGACTGATTTAATTTTCAGTTCTTTAAGGAAAGACATCTTTCCTTGTTTTCTCCCAAGCTTAGGAATGCTGTCTGGATGGGTAGAAATTGCAGCAGTATCTCAGAGCACCATGATGGAAGGATCAACTGTCCTCAGTGCATAAAGAAGGGGGTTCCCCACTCTCAAGGAATCTCAAGGGTCTGCCAGCAACCACAGAATCAATTGAGAAGAGTTAGGTTAAGGTCTTGGGATTGAAGTCTTTTCATCAATCAAGCAAAGACCCTTGGGTAGACCCTGGAAAGGTTAGTTTGCAGGTCTGGGTCTATTTCCTCATTTAGAAATAACTCTCAGGATATACAGTAATGCCACTCAGCATAAGCCTGGCCCATAATTGTCTTCTTTGGTGTCAATTTCTACCTGTTTGTAGGGACAAGGAGACCTGTTGAAGAATGCCAAGAATGAAGCTATAGAAAACATGAAGCAGATCCAGTTGGCATGCTTGTCTTGTGGACTGAGTAAAGCCCCCGGCAGCAGTGCCGAAGCCAAGGGCAAGCGCAGCCTGGAAGCTATCGAGGAGAAGGACGGTAGCGAGGAGAACGGGAAGCTGTGACCCTGGCAAAACCGACATGCTCATCTGTCCTCCTCAAGGACTCTGGTTTCTCATTCTTGTATTCTTGTTTTCTTTCTTTGAGTTTTTTAGAAGTTCACAAAGAGATAACCTTCTGTGGAGTATTGGGACATAAACATTTATTTTCACACTGTCAGTATTTTAATGTAATTTATCTAAGTTGAAACCTTTAGTAACAATGTTTTAAATTCTGAAATGTGTATACACACCCACATGTGTGTGGATACCTTTGGAGAAAGTGTGTGTGTGTGTGTGTGTGTGTGTGTGTGTGTGTGAGAGAGAGAGAGAGAGAGAGAGAGAGAGAGAGAGATCCTGTTAAAATGTAAAATTTATTCCATGTTGCATTATTCATTTAGTAAGTTATTCCTCTATCGTTATCATCATTTTGGGACAAATTGTTAATCTGAAATTCTAACGAGCACTTACTATAACCTGATGCTGTGTTTAATTTTACTTCTCTGCTGTTGTCATTTAATTTAGAGATGTTAGCATAGCCTATTATTGAAGAAAACCAAATTTATCAAAGCATAGATGTTTTGAGAGATTAAATATAGATTAAAAAATTCCTAAGAATCATAGTCAAAATACAAGTAAATAAAAGATTAAATGAATGTTCAGAATTTCTGGAAAGATCAACGAAGTTATTTCTTTAGTTAGCAAACTCTTTAAAATATTTATTAAAAAAATCAATTTTTAGGAAGTTTTTTGATAGGTGTTTACTAAATATACAGTTTCAGTGGGAAACCTGATCATAAGTGAATTTACACCCACATGTGTGGTACTCTTAAACACACTGAAGGCTCTAGTAATAGGATTTTAATGTGTAATTAACATTCAGTTAAGAATTTCAAGATTTGTAGGAAGGGCTTACTTCCAAACTGGCCGTCTAGCATTCATTTTTCTATAAGAGACATGACAACTGAGAGATCTTAGCTTCCATGGGATTTAACATAGGTACTAAATTTAAATTTGAAGACATCATTGTACCAATACCATAGCATCACATTGAGCTGATATAAATTCTGTATCAGAGAACATCTTTATGATTTAAGAACTGATTACAAAGCATCTATAATACAATTTTAACAAATACAAAAAATACTCACAAAACAGCAAATGGCTAATTAGAGTACACTTATCATTGCCTCTCAATCATTTTTACCCTAATGTCTTCATAAAGTACTTGAGTGTAATGTTCATTACCTCCAACAGAACTAAATGTTCTATGGTTATGAAAGAATATATTTATTTAAAACATTGCTTTTATTTTGAAAGCTTCTTAATTAATTTGATTAACAAATGTGCTAATTGGGGGGAACTTGGAGAAGATAATTGTTGAAATTTTGCAAATATAAACATCTTCTATAGCTATTGTGTTATTTCTGACTTCTTCTTAACACTATTATGTTCACATTGCACATTACTGAGACAGTAAAGATATGAAAAAAAGCACTTTTCTTGTTCCTTGTTTTCTTTTATTGTGAATTAATTGAAAAAGGAGAGATAATGAAAATGATTTGGTATATGAAAATATCTTAAGGGATATGCTATTTCTGCAACCAGATATGATAAAATTACTCAGAGAGTTTAAAACTGGGCACTTGGGAAGGAGATGACTGAATTGATTTGAAGATAAATTTCTTTATTCCCCCCACTTTGGTACTGGGGGTACTCTACAACTGAGTTACATCTCACCTCCCCCCTCCCTTTTTATTTTTTGAGACAGGATCTCACAAAGATACTTAGGGTCTCACTAAGTTGCTGACACTGTCTTTGAACCTGGATCCTCCTGCTTCAGCCTCCTGAGTTGCTGGGATCACAGGTGTGCACCACTGGGCCCAGCTTGAAGACAATCTTCTAATAGTTCTACGAGGCCTAAAAAATTTCTTCACCTTCCATTGTATTAACTTTTCAGTAGAAGGAATAAAAAAAATGCAGGTATCTGTGTCCTTATGATGAAAAAGAGATAAAAATACACAGAAATAAACCTACCTTCCATCAACTTGTTACCAGGGGACCTCTTTACCTCTGTGAGTTCCACTGGACTAATCCCACCTTACTGGTGGTACAGATGGGGAGGGAAGACAAAGGTTGGAAATTTAATATTTATACATTTCTTCACTTTGGGTCAAATCTAATCTTTGGAAGTAGCTTCCCTACTTTATTCCTTTTGACTAGAGCTTCAGTCACCCTTAGAATCTACTCAAATATTCCTGAAAACACGATATGTGCTCTCTGCCTCATCTGGTGCTAATTCTAGCCATGGGCTGTTGGCCAGCCCTACTCCATTCCATGGAGTTTTGCTGCTAGATAGGAAGTGAGATGTGGAGTAGAAAGGAGCGTTAGAATCTGGATAGAGGAGTTGATGGTCTCATCTATACAACAAAAAGTTAAAAGAGAAGACAAAACTCTAGCCAGAGCAATTAGACAGACCAAAGAAATTAAAGGGATACGAATAGGAAAAGAAGAACTCAAACAATCCCTATTCGCTGATGATATGATTATATACTTGGAGGAACCAGGAAACTCCACCAGAAAACTTTTATATCTCATAAGTGAATTCAGTAAAGTAGCGGGATATAAGATCAATGCACATAAATCTAATGCATTTTTATACATAAGTGATGAATCTTCAGAAAGAGAAATTAGGAAAACTACCCCATTCACAATAACATCGAAAAAAATAAAATACTTGGGAATCAATCTCACAAAAGAGGTGAAAGACCTCTACAATGAGAACTACAGAACACTAAAGAAAGAAATTAAAGAAAACCTTAGAAGATGGAAAGATCTCCCATGTTCTTGGATAGGAAGAATTAATATTGTCAAAATGGCCATACTACCAAAAGTGCTATACAGATTCAATGCAATTCCAATTAAAATCCCAATGATGTATTTTACAGAAATAGAGCAAGCAATTATGAAATTCATCTGGAAGAATAAAAAACCCAGAATAGCTAAAGCAATCCTCAGTAGCAAGAGTGAAGCAGGGGGTATTGCAATACCAGATCTTCAACTCTACTACAAAGCAATAGTAACAAAAACAGCATGGTATTGGTACCAAAATAGAAAGGTGGATCAATGGTACAGAATAGAGGACATGGACACAAACCCAAATAAATACAATTTTCTCATACTAGACAAAGGGGCCAAAAATATGCAATGGAGAAAAGATAGCCTCTTCAACAAATGGTGCTGGGACAATTGGAAATCCATATACAACAGAATGAAACTAAACCCATATCTCTCACCATGCACGAAACTAAACTCAAAATGGATTAAGGACCTCAGAATCAGACCAGATACCTTGCATCTTATAGAAGAAAAAGTAGGTCCAGAGCTTCAACATGTCGGCTTAGGACCAGACTTCCTTAACAGGACTCCCATAGCACAAGAAATAAAACCAAGAATCAATAACTAGGATAGATTCAAAATAAAAAGCTTTCTCTCAGCAAAGGAAACTATCAGCAATGCGAAGAAAGAGCCTACAGAGTGTGAGAAAATTTTACCAATCATACTTCAGGTAGACCACTAATCTCCAAAATCTATAAAGAACTCAAAAAACTCTACACCAAGAATGCAAATAATCCAATTGACAAATGGGCTAAGGAAATGAATAGACACTTCACAGAAGAAGATCTACAAGCAATCAACAAACATATGGAAAAATGTTCAACATCTCTAGTAATAAGGGAAATGCAAATCAAAACCACCCTAAGATTCCATCTCGCCCAAATAGAATGGCGATTATCAAGAATACAAGCAACAACAGGTGTTGGCGAGGATGTGGGGAGAAAGGTACACTCATACATTGCTGGTGGGGCTGCAAATTAGTGCAGCCACTTTGGAAAGCAGTGTGGAGACTCCTTAGAAAACTTGGAATGGAACCACCATTGACCCAGCTATCCCACTCCTTGGCCTATACCCAAAGGACTTAAAATCAGCATATTACAGAGATACAGCCACATCAATGTTCATAGCTGCTCAGTTCACAATAGCCAGATTGTGGAACCAACCTAGATGTCCTTCAATTGATGAATGGATAAAGAAAATGTGGTATATATATACAATGGAATATTACTCAGCCATAAAGAATGATAAAATTATGGCATTTGCAGGCAAATGGATGAAATTGGAGAATATCATGCTAAGTGAGATAAGCCAATCTCAAAAAACCAAAGGATGAATGATATCGCTAATAAGTGGATGAGGACACATAATGGGGGGTGGGAGGGGTTGGTGTTAGGGTTTAGAGTTAGGGTTAGGGAGGGGGGCAAGAATGGAGGAAGGAAGGACTGTATATAGGGAAAAGAGGAGTGGGAGGGGTGGGGGGAAGGGAAAAAATAACAGAATGAATCAAACAACATTACCCTATGTAAATTTATGATTACACAAATGGTATGCCTTTATGCCATGTACAAACAGAGAAACAACATGTATCCCATTTATTTACAATAAAAAAAAGAGAAGACAAAGACTTTTGTTTATCATGCTCCCACAACATTATTACATTCTATGAGTATCTCTCCTTTGAACTGTTGAGGATTAAGTGCCCTTCTGTCCACTAACTTTGGGTGATGCTAGGACAGTTGTGAGTTAATATATATATCAACTCTGTATTTATTCATTTTTACATGGCCAAGGGGATTTGAGGCAGAGATGGCAAGTATTACCATGGACATTTTATAGGTGAGAAAGCCCGAAGCCAATGAGATAGTAAATAAAAGAAATTAGTTTGAACTCAAGTCTATCTGATGTCATGTGCAAGAGTATTTATTTGGTTATTTTTACTTTAAATTTATTCTCAAAACTTTAGACTTATACTATTAACTCCTTTTTTATAATCACAAAACAAAGATATATGTGTGTGCATGTGTGTGTGTGTGTGTGTGTGTGTGTGTAGTCTGAGAATACTAATGACCAGCATTAAAGTAAAAAAGAGAAACAGAAATATATAAAAAGAAAAATCACTGTTGATATTTTGATTTATAGCTCTTCAAATACTGTTTTAGAGTTTATAAATATAAATTTGTTCTCATTTTTTTAAAGAAAGACATCATATTATATAAACTGTTTTGTAAAAAGATTTTAAAAACTTTAAAAATATATCATGGATATCATTCTGTGTGAATACTTACATAGAATCATTGGAGGTCCTAGAGTTTGAACTGAATCTAGCCCACTAATGATGTATTTTATTTGGCCATTGAATCTTTTTCCAAAAAAAATTTAATCAATATACAACTTTTAAAAATCGAGAAATTTCCTTTAAGATTCAATTTCTTGTTTCTTTTAAAATACTGTATATCTTGATAACCCAAGACAGTCTCCCTTCCCTGTCATCGCATACACCCCTCTTGCTTGACGTCAGTTCATTGGAGCTGCCTCTCTAACAGGGGCACATGCTATCCAGTTTGCAAAGTGACTCTTCACTGGTTATGTTACATCTGGTCCCAGTGGATATATTAGGTAGTGATCCTGGATCCAAATCATCATTTATGATAATATACAGTCTTATTATGTGATTAACTATAAAATACTTAGTAAATCCCCTACTGTTATTTTCTCTCCCAATTTCTTATTATGTGAACATTGCAGTGATGAAATCCATTTTTATAGAGTTGTTTAACTTATTCTTTAGGATAAATTTTTAGATGTGGAATTGATGAATCAAAGGACACTAGAATTTTAGGAATTTTGAGAAATATTGTCAAATAGTCTCTGGAAAACTCATCCAACTTAAATTCCTACCAAGAATTTATGAGAGTGCGCAAATCTTTACTAATAGTGGATTTAATTTTTAAAATTCTCAATCAACTAGTTTTTTTTTTTTTTTTTAACAATCTTAGTTTCCCTTATCTTTAACCTCTGGTAAGAGATATATTAATATGTTCATTGAATGTGAATGAACTCATTAAAATTAACTTTTGTACTCCAGAGGTCACGATCATGAAAGTGACATGACACAGAATAGACAGGGATCCATAATATATAAAGAATTATTGCAACTCATTAAAAAGACAAACCACTTTTGAAAAATGGACGAAAGATCTGAATAGGCTTTTTTTTTTTTTTTTTTTTTTTTGTACTGGGAATTGAACTCAGGGGCATTTGACCACTGAGCCACATCCCCAGCCCTATTTTGCATTTTATTTAGAGACAGGGTCTCACTGAATTGCTTAGTGGCCTCATTTTTGCTAAGACTGGCTTTGAACTCTCAATCCTCCTGCTTCAGCCTACTGAGCCACTAGGATTACAGGCATGCTCCACTGCACCCAGTTGGATTTTCTTCAAAGAAGATATGCAAATGGGAAATAAACGCATGGAAAGATGCTCAACATCTGTAAAAAAAATCAAAACTACAATGAGATATGACTTCATATCACCTATAAGAATAATAAGGTTAATAAGAACTTGTAGTGAGGATGTGAAGAAATTGAAATCATTTCATACTGCCACTGAGAATGTAAAATTGTGCAGCTAGTCTGGAAAATACCTTGGCATTTACTTTTGAGATTAAATATAGAGTTGCCCTATACCCTAACAATTCTACTCCTGGATTTATACCAAAGAGAAATGAAAATATATGTCTACACAAAATCTTGTACACAAATGTTCATAGCAGCATTATTTGTAATAGTCAAAATATCCAGCAGCTGATGAAAAAGGGTCCACAAAATTGTATACACATACAATGGTTTATTCAACAATAAAAATAAATGAAGTACTGAGTCATGCTGCCAAATGAATGAACCTTGAAAACATTAAGTTAAGTGAAGCCAGGCACAAAGGTCACATATTATATGAATCAATTTTTATAAAACCAGAACAGAGAAATTCATAGACAAAAAGTAGATTAATATTTGCCAGGGACTGGTGAAACTGAAGTTTTGAGACAAAACTTGATTCTTTGCTTCTGCTGCCAGGTAAGACTGGAGATTCTCCACTTTGGCTGCTTGTGGGCCTCTGCAGCTGGGAAGTATTGCAGCTCTTAATGGTGGGCTATGCCCTCCAGTTTTACTGCAGTCACCAGAAACTCATGGTCGATTTCTTCTTTCTGGGTTCCTATCTCGTGAACTGGAAGAATGAAATCCACAGACAAGATGAGTGAGTGTAGGAGTAGGCTTATTCACATATAAGAAACAACTCCCACAGAGCAAGAGGGGACCCAGGAGAGGATGCTGTCTGCTATTCTCAGGATACATATAGCATTTGGGTCAAGGCTATTGGTCCAAACTTATGCTAATTAGGGTTTGGAACAGTACTAATGCTATTGGTTAGCCCTGAATCCCACTCAGGATTGCCTTACTTCCATTTTCTCCCCGCTTCTCAGGAAGTTGGAGGTTGAATCAGTGAATTATAGTGTTCTGGAGCTGCAGTGCTGTGTGGGGCCCCAGGAAGCCTTGTTGGGCTGACAGGTCAGTGCACCTTGGCTCACCTACAGTGCTGGCCCTCCCCGCCTCAGGCCTTTGCTGGCTACCTGCACTCCAGCTCACCCTCTCTGCTGCTCTGCTGCCCATCTCAGCAGGGACCAGTGGTCCAGATGTGCTGCTTGGTGGTCAGGGAGCCGTCCCTGGGAGGAGGGGCACTGGGTACTGACAGATAATATGTATGAGTTTTCTTTTGGGGGAAAGAAGGTACTCTGGATTTAGATGACAATGATGATTTCACGAATTTGTGAAGGTACTACAAGTTATCAAATTGTATACTTTAAAATGGTGAATTTTCTGGTATGTAAATCATACCACACTAAAAGTAAAAGTATTAAGAAAGAAAACAGATAAAGGAGAATTTGCATAATGAACAGTACATCAGTGAGCAGTGAAATAACTTCAAGAAGTTAATATATGTGAAATTGGAGAGAAGGGGGAAGAGGATATTTGAAAAAAATAATGGCTAAAAAATTCTCATATTTTTATGAAAACTATAAACCCCACAGATCCAAGAGTCTCTGAAAATCCGAAAGACAAGAAGCATGAAGAAAACGAGGTTCACCATAGTCAAATTTTTCAAAAGGCTTGATAATGAGACAATCTTAAAAATAGTGAAGAAGACATTATAAATAAATAAAATAAGAAAGCCAATGGATTTCTTATAAACTATGTAATGAGATGACAGTGCAGCAGCTTCTTTAAAGTACTGAAAGAGAAGTAGAAATTGTACCCTAGAGTTTTTACACCTAATGAAAGTACCTTTCAAAATGAACATTATACAAAAAATTTCAAGATCTGAATTCATCATCGGTAAACATGCATGAGGAAACATTAAAGGAAATCCTTCAGGCTGAAGAAAATGATGCCAAAAGAAAATACGGATCTACCCGGAGAGCTGGTGAGCACTATAGGGACAAATAAATTAAAAAGTGTGTTGCTTAAATTTCTTAAAAAGATACTTGACTGTTTAAATAATATAACAAAGAAATGGAAAATAATATAACAAAGAAATGGAAATATAACAAATTAAAAAAAATGTATGAAAAGAATAGCACCAGGTAGGTAGGAAATGTTCTGGTACCAAGTGTGGAGGAGTATAGCGTCACTTGAAGGTAGACTGTAGTAGGTTAGTTCATACTAGGAGCCCCAAAGCTACCGCTATGGAAATAGCAAAGCAAAATGTGGCAACTAAAAAGTCAATGAAGGGAGGTAAAATTGAATCAGAAAAGAATGTATTCCATTAATCCAAAAAAGGGCAGAGATAGAAAGGGAGGGAAAAACAGATGGGAACATAAAAAAAACAAATAGCAGCATAATTGTCTTAAAAACAACCATATCAATAATCCACATTAAGTGTAAATTGTATAAATACTGGAAATAAAGGCAGAAAATTTCAGATTGGATCAAATAAAAACAATAAGCAATATACCATTTACAAGAATTACACTTTGAATACAAGGAGGCCAAAATAGGTAGAAAGTAAAAGGATATGAAAAGACATATTATGATTAGCACAAATTGAAAGAAAGCTGTGGTGGTTATTAATATCAGTGAAGTAGATTTCAGGGCAATGAATATTACCAGAGACAAAGAAGTTTATTTTAAAATGATGAAATTTCATCAAGAAAATGTGATATTCCTAAATATTTATGCAGATATCATAGATTTGCAAACACATGAAGCAAAAACAAACAAAAAAACCTGATAGAATTACCAGGAGAAATACACAATTATAAATCAGAATTTTCAAAATCATTTCTCAATAATTGACAAGAAGCTAGAAAGAAAATCATTGAGAACCTAGGAGATTTAAATAATATAATTCAACCCCCTGGTATAATGCACATTTAGAGAACACATACACAACAGCATCAGAATACATACTATTTTTCAAGTATGACTAAAACAGTTAATAAGATAGGTCATATTCTGTGTCAGAAAACAAGTCTCAATATATTTGAAAGGATTAAACTTATACAAAACATGTTCTCTGACCACAAGTGAATTAAGTTAGAGATCAATAATAGGATTAATAATAGGAATAGAGATCAATAATAGGAATAATCTTCGAATATTTGAAAATGAAATAATTCACATCTAAATAAGTCATGAGTTAAAGAAGAAACCAAGAAGGAAATTAATATTTTAAGCTTAAGTGTCAGAATGTCAAGGTTCTTGGGATTATACTAAAGCTATATTTAGAAGAAAACATAAAGCACATGTAATAGAAAAGAAGAAATTTCTTAAAGTCTTAGTTTCTGTTTAAGAAACTAGAAAAAAGAAAAAAAATAAATTTGAAATAGAATAAAGATCAGAACAGAGATCAATGAAATAGGAAACAGAAAAACAATAGAGAAAATCAATAAAGCCAAAAGTTCATTCGTTAGATCAATAAAATAAATAAACATTCAGTCAAACAAATGAGGGAAAGAGACAAATTACGAACATCGAAGGTGAGAAAGGGACATCAAGTCAGATTTTAAGGCTATCGAAGAATAATAAGGGGCTATTTATGCCTATACATTCTACAATTTCAATGAAATGGGCAACACATTGGTAGACATGAACTGCCAAATCTGAAAACAATTATGACAAGCAAAAGAAACCAGGTACATGTTGTATGTTCAAGAATATGAAGTTTTGGAAGTGAACCCTAATGAAGAGAGTCAGAAAGCAGACCAGTGGTTGCCTGGGAATAGCACAGAATAGGGAAGGTGAGATACCACCCCAAGGGCACCAAGGGAGGTGTTATGGTTTGGATGTGAGGTGTCCCCCAAAGCTCACGAGTGAGACAATGCAAGAAGATTCAGAGGGGGACTGATTGAATCTTGAGAGTCTTAACCTATCAGTGAATTAGTCCCTGATGGAATTAACTGAGTGGTAAATGGAGGGCAGGTGGGGTTTACTGGAGGAACTGGTTAACTGGAGGTGTGGCTATGGGGCATATATTTTGTATCTAGAGGGTGGAGTCTCTCTCTCTGCTTTCTGATCACCATGTGAGCTGTTTCCTTCTGCCACACTCTTCCGCCATGATGTTCTGCCTCACCTGGAGACCAGAGGAATAGAGTCGGCTGTCAATGGACCGAGACCTCTGAAACTGTGAGTTCTCAAATAAACCTTTCCTTCTCTTATAGTTGTGCTGGTTGGGTCTTTAAGTCACAGCAGCGAAAAAACTGACTAAAATAGGAGGTGATGTTCATTAGCTTGGTTTTGGTGATGGTTTCTCATGTCATACATGTGTCAAAACAAATTGTGTATTTTACATACAGTTTATGTTATGGAATTATTCCACAGTAAAGCTCATAAGATACATAGTAGTGCTCTTAGTAATAATTTTGAGGCAGCTTTACTTCTTTAATTTAGAGGTATACCTTTCCCCAACTTGTATGCTTGCAGTTTCTTTATTTTTTTAATATTAAAGACTTCATCTCTGGTTGGTGATGTACTCAGTGGTAGAGCACTTGCCTAACATGCTGAGAGGCCCTGGATTGAATCTCAGCACCAACAAACAAACGAACATAATTTACCTTTAGATAGTTCAATTTTCCTTTTATCTGGAAAATGGTGAATTTGTACAGTTAGATTTTTATTTTTATTTTTAGATTTTTGTGTTTCTATAGTATGCTTGGGTGTGTTTAGAGACATATTTGTGTTTGTTGTAACTGTTCCAGACTCTTCAGGAACAATTGCATCATATCCTTTCCCTCATTTTTTTTTTCTATAATCATGTTGTTTTTCTGCACTTTTCTTTGTATCACAGGAGATTTCTTAACCTTTTATTTCAAATAAATAATTTATACATTGCCAATTTTATTTTTAAAATTTGATTACTTTTTCCATTTCAAACCATTTCATTATCTCATCCAATCCTTTGGTTTTTTTCCTTGTGCTCTATTGCTTATCACATCTTGAACAGTTAATGTTTACTATACCAGATGTTTATATGCATAATGTCATTTAGTTCTTGAAACGATCTTACAAATTGGTATTAACCTTGTTTTATCTGTTGTTACATAACAAATTACCCCCAAACCTCAACTCCATTTATTTTGTTCAAAATATGCAACTTAAGTAGGATTCAACAGGGGTACTTGGCATCGGGTGGGATGATTTGAAGACTATGGACTAAAATCACCTGCAGACTTGCTCCTGCTCAGGTGAATTCTGGTTGTTGGCTGAGACCTTAACTGGGCGACCTATGTGTAGCGTCTGCATATAGCATGGACTTCCTTAAAATGTAGTGGCCAGGTCTTGAGAATGAGTGTCCCTGGAGAACGCAAGCTGGGGAGGAGCTCATCACCTCTTATGATCTACCTAACCTTGTAAATAACACAGCATAATTTTTACCACATTGTATATGTTAAAGCAGCCACAAAGGCACTCTCAGTGTCAAGGAGGAAGGGTGCAATAGATTTTGACTATTGATAAAGTATGGGAAGTTTCTGGAAGAGTGTGTGAAACCAGAAACATTGCTGTTACCACTTTTGAAAATTATGGTCTTCAACTGATAAATTAAGCAATGTTCTCAAGGTCATATCACAATAACAGAGGTAGAATTTCTTTTTCATAGAAATCAGGTTTTAATTTTTATTGAAAATAAAACAGACAATATCTCAAATCTTAAAATTTTGGAAGCATGACCTTCCATTAGTCTGTGATCCTCCATGTTCATATATTATATGAGATTTATATATTATAGTTTCTTCCTTCATTTTATAAAATATTTCCATGACATTCATTCTAATTTTCTTTTCCAATTATTACTTTTGTAATGTTGAAGTCAGAATTAAAGATAGGCAGTTAGTGCAGAATAGGTAATCTGGTTGAAGTAAGAAAATGGAGGCCAGTTTGAATCCTGGAAGTTGGAGACCTCCCCTGGGAGACTGGAATGTCAATGTCTCCAGAGCCCTTTGATCACCAAGGTTATCTGCCTATACTACCCCTCCCAAAAGACTGCAGACAGAGAGTTATTAATTAATGCCCCCTGGGCTGCTACCTGCCTGGATCACTCCATTTGGCCCTTCCCTCTGCCCATCTGCTGCCCACCTTTTGGTCATCCCACCAGCATCTCCTGGGTCTAGTCACCAGGCAGGAAGGTGGGAGATAAGCAGGGAGAGAGCAGGAGAACAAAGGAAACTTTAGTCTATAAAAGGGGCAGGGCACTCTCATTTCTTGGGATACCAGAACACCAGCCATGGCCCCCTTCTCCCTCTTGGGAGAAGTCTATTACTATCTTTAAATAAAATCTGCTTTATATACTTGCCTCGGAGTGCTTCTCTAATGTTCAAACTTCAACAATTGAGGAAGCAGAACTCAGCACCGATAACTGGTAGTATGAATGTTTTATCCAAACCTGTTTTTTAAGAAATAGCATGTGCTTATCCTTATGAGATTGCTTTACTTCCACCTTGGATGTTGTTAAAACTCTTATTTAAAATTTAAGAGAAGAAGTAAATCCTTAGTCTTAAGCTGCAGCTTCTGTTGTTACTTATTTTTTGATCTTACTATCTTTTGGTTAAAGGGCTCAAGACTTAGGAAAGTCTCAAATGTTCCAATTCCTAATAAAGAGACAACTGTGCTAATAAATGGGAATGATTTTATGATTTTAAAAATTAATTTCATTCCTACTAAGTGATGTAGTGTTTTGTTTTGCAACATTCCTGTTTTACAACAGATTTCATGATCCTCATTTGACTGTTGGGGAAACCAAGTCATATTTTTTTGCCTAGCCAGTTCTAGGAGTTGCACTTACAGGCTCCCAATTTGGTGATCTTTCATTTCTCCACATGAATTAATTTTACCAGTATCTTGTCAACAAGATAAAGGAAACCAAAATGAAAAGTCATTTAAAATATGTTCAGGTCACTGTTGATTTAAGCTTAAACTCAAGGACGTTTTAAGGATTCAATGGTAGGTTTTTGGATGCTTTCCTAAGTCTTTTTATTATGGTGAGCATGTTACTAACATCTGGATAGCATTATGCACAAATGGACTTCTGGGCTCTAAATTGTTTCTAATTTCTTTGAATTTCCACAGACTCTGATTGGAAAAAAAATATAAATATTATAGATATTGAAATATATACATATATAGAAATATATTGAAATATATATTTATACAGGAATATCTATGAATATATATAGAGAAAGAACACACACACACACACACACACACACATATATATATATATATATATATATATATATATATATAGAGAGAGAGAGAGAGAGAGAGAGAGAGAGAGAGAGATGTAGTTTGACAGTATGTTGTCTATTATTTGGTAGATTTGATGCTGCTGTACTGACTTTCTGTGTCTGCATTTAACGATTTTCAAATGTGCCACATAAATAGTGTTATCTCTTTTGTAAAATCTCTTTATAAAATAAATCATATAAATGTTTAGATTTTAGGATTGCTAGAACAAACAAACATACAGTTCCTGGCACAGTGTAAAAAGTCCTTTTTATCTGTCTTTTACTTAAATAACCACAAAAATCTCCACAAGGAATTCACAATTACTTGATGAATAAAACAAACCACTGACATAGGAAAGGATAACAATAGCTTTCAAAAGAATATTGTACAGCACTTCTTATCTCTAAAGAAAATAATGAGACACAGCTGAGGAAAAGAATGTTATTCATATAAAATCTCAAGGGCATTCTAACTGTTCATTGATGAGAAATTTTGCTCAGTAGCTAATATTAATGTCCTATATTCTTAAAGTTCTCTTTATCTGTTTTACTGAGAAGATGCAGCTTCCACTAGTCAGCACATTCAGTATAAGTAATTTGACCTTAAAAGCTGAAGAGTCCCCATTTCAGTTTCTGCAGTGTCCTTCAGCAGTGTATCCACATTTGAGACACTGTGTATTCTGAATTTTACTTCATAAAATACAATCCTGCCAGACATAGCCAGAAGAGTATATAAATAATAGCACTTAGATAAGGAAGACTGAGTAAGAGACTAGGTTTGCAATAATTTAACATCCTTGTCAGGATATTTGGGTCAAGTTTCAGTGGTTAGTGCCTTTTAAGGCCTTTATAAAGCCTTTTGGCAGAACAATGGCCAGACATGTGGTAAAAGATCCCTGGATTTCTTTGCCTTTTTCATACAAGTCTTCCTGCTGCTGCCCCTGAGGTGGCTTCTCCACTAATTCACATCCACCACTACCCTTGCTCCAACCAGTTAAGTGTTTGACTCCCTTGTGCAGTTCTTGTTCTTACTTCTAGCTTTTTAACTGTTTAATTCTCCTATTTGGTTAGGAACCACACATTTTTGAGCCTGTTATACACCAGATGGCCCATGGTAAACCCCACTCCATTGTGAAAACAAAGAGCTTTCACACCAAGCTGTGTATGGTAACAGTCACCAAATCAGAAGATTTTCCTTTCCTTCTTTGATCAAAATATCACAGGAATTCCTTATAATCCATTACTTTTTCTGTGTCATTGATTCAAATTTAGTTGTAAGTGGGCATTCAACATGACAATTTAAGGAGTTTTAATTCTGTTATTTTAAAAGTCAAATTGTAAGAGAAAATGCTATTAAAATTGGGTTCTATCAATTCATCTGTTGAAGGGCATCTAGGTTGGTTCCACAATCTAGCTATTCTGACTTGAACTGTTATAAACATTGCTGTGGCTGCGTTACTGTAGTTTGCTAATTTTAAGTCTTTTGGGTATAAACCAAGGAGTGGGATAACTGGGTCAAAAGGTGGGTCCACTCCAAGTTTTCTGAGGAATCTTCATAATCTACATCATGTACAACCAAAGAAGCAAAAAGTTGTACCCCATTTGTTTACAATGAATCAAAATGCAGTCTCTAAAAATAAAAAATGAAAAAAAAATTGGGTTCTATGTTTGCTCACTTGTTAATAGTGTCAGATTTTACCAGAACATTTTTGTAGAGAACATTTTGACACCTCTGAGATTTAAAATAAATCCCAGAATAAGAAAATATTCATTCATTCTCTCTTACAGTTTCTAAATAATCATGAAAAATATACTCAACAGATAGGAAAGCTTTATGGATTATGAACTCATTTTTCAGTCAGTGATAAATAGATTGTATTCTTTCCTTAAGGTATGTGCAAGGAATCATAATATGGCAAGACCTCTTTGTTACAATTGACAAAACAATACTTTATTTCTTAGGTCACACATATGCCTGTGGTATTCTCCACCATTATAACTAGTAGAAGTTTAAAGTGAAATTACTATGTAAAAAATCCTTCATTTCTCAACCCCCTTATCTCTCTCACCACCTGTTCTTTCCCTAATCTTCTCCTTCCTACTAACTTAAGCATTTCATCTTCCCAGAAGCTGAAGGCAAAATCCCAGGAGGTCATCTCCACCTGACACACTCATAGACTCTCTCTCTCCCTCTCTCTCTCTCTCTCTCTCTCTCTCTCTCTCTCTCTCTCTCCCTCTCTCTCTCTCTCCCTCCCCCACAGCTGTCTCTAACCAACTCCTGTTAGCATCTCCTCCCAAATATGTCTACAATCTTCCTACCTCTTTCCATCTCTAGCTCTATTACCTAACATCCTTCATTATCTTGCCAAGATAACTAAAATAACTTCCAAATAAATACACTTTTTTTCCCATTAGTCCTATAGTAGTCAAAATGAATGAAAAAATAAATATGTATATCAGCGTATACCCCATCTGCTTATAAATGTGTATATTGTTTTATCATGTTTCTACTTAAAATCATCAAATGGCCTCTGATTTCATGTAAAATAAAAATTCCCAGGCAGGATCCTTATGACCCACATGCCCTGACCCTGACATTTGCTGTCTGTATTTTCTGCTGGCCCCTTTGCCACTCTCAGTCCAACCTCAAATCCGCCATGCTTATTCCTGCTTTTGTGTTAGGTCACTTTCCAGGGACTCATTTCTTTGTGTCATTCTGATCTCAAATGCGTTCTTTTCAGAAAGATCTTCCCTGGTCATACAATCTGACCTAAGGTCCCCAAATACCCTCCCCAAATATTCTGCAGCCCATTAATGTCCTATTTCTTTAGAGTATTGTGTTTATTTTGGCTTGTTTACTATCAGCCTCTTCCAACAAAATATAAACTCTATGAGAGCAGAGACCTCATCTGTCTCATTCTCCACTCTAACTCTGGCTTTAGCACAGTGCCTGGCACATAGGATATGCTCTAAAAATATTTCATAAGTTTTATGAAGGAACTGACATAACATAATATAATAGCAATTAGAAATTGCATTGGGAAGATCATATGTACTTGACTCAGGAAAAGCTTTGACTTTTAATAAAGGATTCATTCTGGGCTTCTTTCCTCTCCATTGGAATATTCTTCCAGGTCAAATAATTCCACATTTTAAGACTGAACTTCGAGGCGGCTCTGCCCACTCCGGCTGCAGGCTCTCTTCACGGGGCGATCCAAGATGGCGGCCTAGAGGGAGACTGCACCCCCAGTCGCTCCAGAACCCAGGAGTTAAGAAGGGGAGGCATTGAGAAACTCGGACTGAAATAGAGCCACAGGTGAGTCTGCCCACTGGGTAAAGCTCAGCCCGGGTGGCAGGCCCAGATAGAGGTGGCTTATTGGAGCCGGGCAGGGCAGCTAGAGTCATCCACAGGCAGCCCTGCGCACTCCGGCGGTGGGCCCCGCCCACACAGCCAGCTTCTCCAGGTTCTCAGAACGGAAATGGCCCGCTAGTGAGAGCCTTTCTGACCAGAACAAGCTCTGAGTCCTGGAGCCAGTGCAGCGCAACGTACTCCGGCACACAAGCAGCTTCAGGACCAGGATAGGGCAGCCAGAGACCTCCCCAAGTAGCCTGGACCCCTGCGGTGGAAGGTGCCTTCCAAGGCTAGCTTCTCAGACCAGACCGCCCAGTGAGAGGTTTTCTACATAGAACCAGCCACAAGTCCCCGAACCAACGGAGAGCTTCGATCTGCAAGCAGCCTCTGGGATCAGGGCAGGGCAGCCAGAGACCTCTTCAGGCGGCTCTGCCCACTCCGGCTGCAGGCTCTCTTCACGGGGCGATCCAAGATGGCGGCCTAGAGGGAGACTGCACCCCCAGTTGCTCCAGAACCCAGGAGTTAAGAAGGGGAGGCATTGAGAGACTCGGACTGAAATAGAGCCACAGGTGAGTCTGCCCACTGGGTAAAGCTTGGCCCGGGTGGCAGGCCCAGATAGAGGTGGCTTATTGGAGCCGGGCAGGGCAGCTAGAGTCTTCCCAAGGTAGCCTTCCACACTCCGGCAGTGGGCTCCTCCCACAAGGCCAGCTGCACGGTGCAGGCCCACAGTGAGAGCATTTCCGCACAGAACCAGTTCCAAACCGTGGAACCAGTAGGGGGCTAGGGGCAGTTTTCTTCGGATGCGCTGCTTTATCAGATTCCTCCAAGACATCAGGCTACTGAAGGCTGGGAGGTGATACACTGGAAATCTACAGGGATACTATAAGCCAATAGTGGAAAACTGCAATATCTCAGGGTCCCACTGACAACTGACCAATATGAGAAAACAAGGGAAGAAAATGTCCCAAACACCTAGATACTACATCAATAAAACCCAATGACAGCACAGCAGAAGAAATGTCAGAAAGGGAGTTCAGAATGTACGTAATTAAAAAGATCAGGGAAGCTAATGAGGAGATGAAAGAGCAAATGCAGGCATTGAAGGAGGAGATGAAAGAGCAAATGCAGGCATTAAATGATCGCACCAATCAACAGTTAAAAGACCAAATACGGGAAGCAAGAGATCATTTCAATAAAGAGTTAGAGATACTGAAAAAAAACCAAACTGAAATCCTTGAAATGAAGGAAACAATAAACCAAGTTAAAAACTCCATAGAAAGCATAACCAATAGGATAGAACACCTGGAAGACAGAACCTCAGACATTGAAGACAAAGTATTTAATCTTGAAAGCAAAGTTGGCCAAACAGAAAAGATGGTAAGAAATCATGAACAGAATCTACAAGAATTATGGGATATCATGAAAAGGCCAAATTTAAGAATTATTGGGATTGAGGAAGGCTTAGAGAAACAAACCAAAGGAATGAACAATCTATTCAATGAAATAATAACAGAAAATTTCCCAAATCTGAAGAATGAAATGGAAAACCAAGTACAAGAGGCTTATAGAACTCCAAACATACAAAATTACAACAGACCCACACCAAGGCACATTATTATGAAAATACCTAACATACAAAATAAAGACAGAATTTTAAAGGCCGCGAGAGAAAAGAATCAAATTACATTCAGAGGGAAACCAATAAGAATATCAGCAGATTTTTCAATCCAGACCCTAAAAGCTAGAAGGGCCTGGAACAACATATACCAAGCCCTGAAAGAAAACGGATGCCAACCAAGAATCTTATACCCAGCAAAACTTACCTTCAGATTTGACGATGAAATAAGATCCTTCCATGATAAACAAAAGCTCAAGGAATTTACAAAAAGAAAGCCAGCATTACAGAACATTCTCAGCAAAATATTCCATGAGGAAGAGATGAAAAACAACGATGCAAATCAGCAACAGGAGGCGCTAGCCTAAAGGAATAGCCAAATAAAGGAGAAACCAAATCATGTCAAAAACAAATATGAGTCAATTGACTGGGAATACAAATCATATCACAATAATAACCCTGAATGTCAATGGCCTGAATTCATCAATCAAAAGACACAGACTGGCAGATTGGATTAAAAAGAAAAATCCAACAATATGCTGCCTGCAAGAGACTCATCTCATAGAAAGAGACACCCATAGACGAAAGGTGAAAGAATGGGGAAAAACATACCATGCACACGGACACAGCAAAAAAGCTGGAGTATCCATCCTCATCTCAGATAATGTGGACTTCAAACCAAAACTAGTCAGAAGGGATAAAGAAGGACATTACATGCTGCTTAAGGGAAGCATAAATCAGCAAGACATAACAATCATAAATATCTATGCCCCGAACATTGGCTCATCCACGTACGTCAAACAAATCCTTCTCAATTCCAGAAATCAAATAGACCACAACACAATAATACTAGGCGATTTTAACACACCTCTCTCACCACTGGATAGATCGTCCAAACAAAAATTGAATAAAGAAACTATAGATCTCAACAACACAATCAACAATTTAGACTTAACGGACATATATAGAATATACCATCCAACAAAGAATGAATACACTTTCTTCTCAGCAGCACATGGATCCTTCTCTAAAATAGACCATATGTTATGCCACAAAGCTACTGTTAGCAAATACAAGAAGATAGAGATACTACCTTGTACTCTATCAGATCATAATGGATTGAAATTAGAAATAAATGACAGAATAAAAAACAGAAACTTCTCCAATACCTGGAGATTAAATAATACACTATTATATGATGAATGGATAACAGAAGACATCAGGAGGGAAATAAAAAAATTCTTAGAAGTAAATGAGAACAAAGACACATCATATCAAAATCTCTGGGACACTATGAAAGCAGTACTTAGAGGAAGATTTATTTCATGGGGTGCATTCAAAAAAAGAAGTAGAAATCAACAAATAAACGAGTTAACACTACAGCTCAAAGCACTAGAAAAAGAAGAGCAGACCAATACCAAAAGTAGTAGAAGACAGGAAATAGTTAAAATCAGAGCCGAAATCAACGAAATCGAAACAAAAGAAACAATCGGGAAAATTAACAAAATAAATAGTTGGTTCTTTGAAAAAATAAATAAAATTGATAAACCCTTAGCCACACTAACAAAGAGAAAGAGGGAGAAAACTCAAATTACTAAAATTCGGAATGACCAGGGAAACATCACAACAGACACGAGTGAAATACAAAACATAATTAGAAGCTATTTCGAAAATCTATACTCCAACAAAACAGAAAACCTCGAAGACATCAACAAATTTCTAGAGACATATGAACTACCTAAACTGAACGAGGAGGACATACACAACTTAAATAAACCAATTTCAAGCAATGAAATAGAAGAGGTCATCAAAAGCCTACCAACAAAGAAAAGTCCAGGACCAGATGGGTTCTCAGCCGAGTTCTACAAAACCTTTAAAGAAGAGCTCATTCCAATACTCCTCAAACTATTCCATGAAATAGAAGAGGAGGGAACCCTACCAAACTCGTTCTATGAAGCCAATATCACCCTGATACCTAAACCAGACAGAGACACATCAAGGAAAGAAAATTTCAGACCAATATCCTTAATGAACATCGACGCAAAAATTCTCAACAAAATTTTAGCAAATCGCATACAAATATACATTAAAAAGATAGTGCACCACGATCAAGTGGGTTTTATCCCAGGGATGCAAGGTTGGTTCAACATTCGGAAATCAATAAATGTCATTCACCATGTCAACAGACTTAAAGTTAAGAATCACATGATTATTTCAATAGATGCAGAAAAAGCATTCGATAAAATACAGCATCCCTTCATGCTCAAAACACTAGAAAAAATTGGGGTAGTGGGAACATTCCTTAACATTATAAAGGCAATCTACGCTAAGCCCATGGCTAATATCATTCTAAATGGTGAAAAACTGAAAGCGTTCCCCCTAAAATCTGGAACAAGGCAGGGATGCCCTCTTTCACCGCTTCTATTCAACATCGTCCTTGAGACTCTAGCCAGAGCAATCAGAAAAAACAAAGAAATTAAAGGGATACGAATAGGAAAAGAAGAACTCAAACTATCCCTGTTCGCTGATGACATGATTATATATTTAGAGGAACCTGGAAATTCCACCAGAAAACTTTTAGAACTCATAAGTGAATTCAGTAAAGTAGCAGGTTACAAGATCAATGCTCATAAATCCAATGCATTTTATACATAAGTGATGAATCTTCAGAAAGAGAAATTAGGAAAACTACCCCATTCACAATAGCATCGAAGAAAATAAAATACTTGGGAATCAATCTCACAAAAGAGGTGAAAGACCTCTACAATGAGAACTACAGAACACTAAAGAAAGAAATTCAAGAAAACCTTAGAAGATGGAAAGATCTCCCATGTTCCTGGATAGGCAGAATTAATATCATCAAAATGGCTATACTACCTAAAGTGCTATACAGATTCAATGCAATTCCAATTAAAATCCCAATGATGTATTTTACAGAAATAGAGCAAGCAATTATGAAATTCATCTGGAAGAATAAAAAACCTAGAATAGCTAAAGCAATCCTCAGTAGCAAGAGCGAAGCAGGGGGTATTGCAATACCAGATCTTCAACTCTACTACAAAGCAATAGTAACAAAAACGGCATGGTATTGGTACCAAAATAGACAGGTAGGTCAATGGTACAGAATAGAGGACATGGACACAAACCCAAATAAATACAATTTTATCATACTAGACAAAGGTTCCAAAAATATGCAATGGAGAAAAGATAGCCTCTTCAACAAATGGTGCTGGGAAAACTGGAAAACATATGCAATAGAATGAAATTAAACCCCTATCTCTCACCCTACACAAAACTCAACTCAAAATGGATCAAGGACCTCGGAATCAGACCAGAGACCCTGCATCTTATAGAAGAAAAAGTAGGTCCAAATCTTCAACTTGTTGGCTTAGGATCAGACTTCCTTAACAGGACTCCCATAGCACAAGAAATAAAAGCAAGAATCAACAACTGGGATAGATTCAAACTAAAAAGCTTTCTCTCAGCAAAGGAAACTATCAGAAATGTGAAGAGAGAGCCTACGGAGTGGGAGAATATCTTTGCCATCCATACCTCAGATAGAGCGCTAATTTCCAGAATCTATAAAGAACTCAAAAAACTCTACACCAAGAATACAAATAATCCAATCAACAAATGGTCTAAGGAAATGAACAGACACTTCACAGAAGAAGATGTACAAGTAATCAACAGATATATGAAGAAATGTTCAACATCCCTAGTAATAAGGGAAATGCAAATCAAAACTACCCTAAGATTTCATCTCACCCCAATTAGAATGGCAATTATCAAGAATACAAGCAACAATAGGTGTTGGCGAGGATGTGGTGAAAAAGGAACACTCATACATTGCTGGTGGGGTTGCAAATTAGTGCAGCCACTCTGGAAAGCAGTGTGGAGATTCCTCAGAAAGCTTGGAATGGAAACACCATTTGACCCAGCTATCCCACTCCTTGGCCTATACCCAAAGGACTTAAAATCAGCATACTACAGAGATACAGCCACATCAATGTTCATTGCTGCTCAATTCACCATAGCCAGATTGTGGAACCAACCTAGATGCCCTTCAGTTGATGAATGGATAAAGAAACTGTGGCATATTTATACAATGGAATATTACTCCGCAATGAAGAATGATAAAATTATGGCATTTGTAGGCAAATGGATGAAATTGGAGAATATCATGCTAAGTGAGATAAGCCAATCTCAAAAAACTAAAGGACGAATGATCTCGCTGATAAGCGGATGAGGACATATAATGGGGGGTGGGAGGGGTTAGCATTAGGTTTAGGGTTAGGTTTAGTGTTAGGGATAAGGAGAGCGGTAAGAATGAAGGAAAGAAGGACTGTATAGAGGGAAAAGAGGGATGGGAGGGGTGGGGGGGAAGGGAAACAAAAATAAACATCATTGCCCTATGTAAACGTATGATTACACAAATGTTATGCCTTGACTCTATGTACAAATAGAGAAACAACATGTATCCCATTTGTATACAATTAAAAAAAATATGAACAATAAAGGAATTCAACAAAGCCAAAAAAAAAAAAAAAAAAGACTGAACTTCTTCCCAAACATATCCACTGTGACCAGTGCGTCCTACCTCTGTTACCAGTGTGCTATTATATTATGATCCAAGTTCAGTACAGTAGGCTGACCTTTTATAGCAAGTGAAGCTAATAGTTTTCATATTTATTTAATCTATATCTCTTTCTCTTGTTTCTAGATGTGGTACCTTGGAATAATGGCTAATGTTAACAAATTAATTTTCTTTGATTGTATGTATTAGCTCTGAACTTCCTGATAACTTTGGCCAAAAGTTTGACTTAGTGAAAAATAAAGCTCTCATATAAAGCAATGAAATATAGTAATTCATAGTAGAGAACACATTCACAGCTCTGACCCAAAGAAAAATCTTAATATAATAATATTAAAAAATATTAACTGAATACTTTTTATGGGTTAGGTACATTTATTGTATATACATCACTGAAAATGTAAGCTGTGCAAGGTGTTGTATTTCATTGATCTAAGACACCATAAAATGATAAGATTTTTTATTTTATGCCCTACTTTAAAAAATCAACAATAATAACTTAACTACAAGAAACAGTCTGAGTAAAAAGAAAAATTAGGGTGAAGAGGTATTTCAAGAGTTTACAACCAAGCAGGGAAAACAGTTTCCAAATAAAAGTACAATTTGATAGTACAACAATAAAAATATGTGCAAACTCCTGTAGTAGCAGAGGGTAGGGACAATGGACCGCTGGTGCACTGGGTGTATCAGAGAAGTTTCTTGAAAAAGGCATTTGATCTCCAATAGAGAAATAAGAGTTTTTTAGATAAAAGAATGTAGGAACAAATGTTGCAAGCTTAATGAAGTCCAAGGTTATAAACAGTTGAGTATTGTAAAATGCAGTGCTTGTGGGTTTTTTTTTAAGAATTAAAAAAAAATTTTCATTGTAGATGGGTATAATACTTTTATTTTTTAAATTTATTTTTATGTGGTGCTTGTAATATACAAAGCTGCTCCCCCGCCTGGTGCAGCCATTTTCCCCGCCTCCCAACCACTTGTCAACCTGTGAACATCCTAGCTGGCTATTGGTTCATCAGTCAGCTTGCAAGTATCCTTCTCTGATACTGGTCCCCTGTTAGCCCGGTGGAATTCGATTGCTTTACTGTAGCTACCCCGCCATCTTTCCTCATCTTTCTCTCCTCCTCATTTTCTCTATCCTCCTCGCTTCACACTTTCTTGCATGCGCCCTTTCTTGTTCCCTCTCATTTTCTCTCTTACACTGCAGGGAGACACTCTGTTTGCTTAATAAACTCCCTTATGTGATTTCCCGTTTCCGGCGTGGTTTCCGTGGGATCCCTTACATTGGTGCCCCAACTCGGGATGGGATCTTCCACTGTCTCTTAAGTAAGTGGAACCCCATCTGAGCCCCACTGCCCCCGGACATCCCCACCTTCCATTCTGCCCGGACGCTCTGCTCTGCATTCATCACCGGACTTCAAATTGGTGAGTCCTCTAGGCCGGTTCTCCTAGGCCAATTTATCCGGGACCCTCGAGGCAGCTGAGGGGTGGAGGTACCCCCAGCCACAATTTTTATAGTTACGGCTGGCCCCTTGGTCTTATCTGCTGGGTGGCTTCCTGATTTTATGGTGGAGATTCTCTCTCAGGGTTGAGGCTCATCTCGTACTTGCATTCGCAATCGAAAACCCTGATATCAGGTCCTCAACTCTTCTCAGCTTTGGCCTGGCCCCACATTGATGTTTGTGTGACAACACCATCTATGTGCCGCCTTCTCATCTCCAGTTGACTACTCTGTGGCCTCAGGACGCCGGGGCACAGACTCGGCTATATCAGTCTCCACCATGGGATCTGGGTCCTCCAATCTGGCAGATTCAACCCTGGGAACCCTTTGCCTGACTCCAGGCTTATATTTGGCCACAGTACCCTTTAGATAATCAATCAAAAATGGCTGTGTATGCCCTGGTCACAGACTCGGCTGTATCAGTTCCCACCATGGGATCTAGGTCCTCCAATCTGGCAGATTCAACCCTGGGAACCCTTCGCCCGACCCCCGGTACTTAAAGCCATCAAAATCTGTTTGTGTAATGGCACACAGCTTCTGTGAGCGAGCAGGCAGATGGAAAGGGATTCCTTATCTTCAAGTCTCTTCTTTCTTGCTTCTTGGCTCTTCCTGCAGGCTCAAGCGCCTCCAGACCCTGCTTCTCCATCTTCCCCTGCTTCCCCATATAACATAAGCTCCTAACATTGCACTTTGCAGCTCTGAAAAAAGTTAGGTTAATGTCCTAGTCTCTGTAACTTTCCTGAAAACAAAGAATAATGCTTACATACATATATAAAGATTACTCACATAACTCTTTAGATCTGCATTTCCATCAGAGAACAGAACTCCATCTAATCTCAGCTTAATCTTCAAAATCTGTGTTTATAAACCTTTATTTGCCCCTCATTGAACTTGAGAATTTGGTCATGCTGGTCATGGCAAAAGAGGAAAAATTAGCTTCAGGATTAGAACATTTTACCTAAGATTTGTAAAAAGTCCCATCTTATCTGCGATAAGGCTCCGCCTCACAACCCTGCAACCCTGCTGCACATTAGAATGGCTCCAAAATAAGCCAGACTTTAACTCATTTAAAGTTGTATTCAATAAATGCCCATTTGTGGCACATACATACAAGTAGCATATATGGTTTTATCCTTTGCTACTCAAAATATGAATGTACGATGTCGAGTAGAGTTACATCAGAGACACGTCTAATTGAATACATGAGACCAGTCAAGAGGAGTCCATAGGGACAATAACATGAAGCCTTGTGATAATGCCACTAACTTGAATGCATGCCCGCAAGTGAGCCTGGACCAGTACTGTACATCTGCTCCTGCTTCAGTCATCATCTTTTCACATCTGCCTCTTATCCAGCAAGCATCCTGTAGGGCTAAGTGTGATTCTAATATTTAAAAGAATGTGCTTTTTATACACAATTGTCCCCAGACCACCACCATCAATGGAATTTGTTGTGTTAACTCATTTAAAGTTGTGTTCAAAAGTTTGATGTGTGTTATAAAGATTACTTTAATCTCAAACAGGGGATATAATAAATAACTCAGCCAAAATTCAAGATAGCTATTACACAAACTGAATGTTTTACTGTTAGTAATTCCATATTGTACTTTCCTTATAAACTCTAATTGTTGCCTAATCAATATTTTGCAGAAGTACTCCTTCAAGAGCGAACATCGTAAATTAACTTGGAATAGTAAGCCATCACCTATAGTACAGATAATGTAAACCCCGATTGGATAAAAGGGGGTAAATAACTGTAAAGTCATAGACATTTGAGTTAAAACCCAGTACTCTTACTTTATGACTGGTGAGACTGACTTGCTTGTTGGTTAAGATCAAACTTAGAGATTGAGATTAAATACAGAGGTCAATACAAAGTCCATATTTGGGTCTTGCCCTCAAAGTCAGCCTGAACCCAGGGAACAAGAGGACTTCTCTAAGGAGGTTTGCAACTCTGGGTCACACAACCTCCTGATCAAGGAGACTGATGAGGCCACTAGAGGAAAAGCCACTTAGTGCACCTGCTGCAGAGGAGGGTCAAGGAAAAAGGGAGACATCCCTGGTGCTTTCAAGGGAAGCCACCTTATCGAGTAGACCCTGCCTAACCAATGGCACTAATGGAGCTAAGAAGCTGCTCTTAAGTTCTCTATGAGTGACCCCTGTGGGAGCTCAGCTGACTCTTTAACAGATAGGAACAGGTCACTTTGACCAGCTTGATCTTAAACACCTAGCAAAACAGTTAAAACCAAAATATAGCCATTCTTGGGCATTTAAAAGAACTAATACTTAAATGTAACTTAAGATGTACACTTGTGTTAGCCCACTAGAATAAAGACTAAAAGCTACAAAAGAGATTCTTAGGCAAATGTGCCTGATAACTATCAAGAGGAACTGCCAGAGTCAGAAGTTTTAGTCAGTTTAAAGCCTACAGACACGGGTAGGCTTAATCTATGTTTGCTAGTAACAGAAGTATAGAGATCTCTACTAAATGTTGTGTTTACATTCCTGATAACCTGGACAATGTTAAAGTTCCCAAATAAAGGCCTTGTCCTCTCCAGTCTTTGCTAGGCCTTGTTATGGGTACAACTTTTCAGTTCTTCCACCCCCTGGTGAGGAATTATTGACTTCTGTCATCTTTATAATATGCATTGGCATGTTCCAGATTCTGCAACATTTATATTGTATCAATCTCATTTCAGTACTCATGTCTTTTTGTTCTTCTCTCATAGAAGCACCCTTTCTTTTCCTCTCATTTTCTCTCTTACCCTGCAGGGAGACACTCTGTTTGCTTAATAAACTCCCTTATGTAATTTCCCATGTCCGGTGTGGTTTCTGTGGGATCCCTTACAGTGCTAAAGATGGAACCCAGTGCCTCATATGTGCTAAGAAAGTGCTCTACCACTGAGCAACAACCCTAGTCCCCAGTGCTTGTGGTTTAAGTGAGAAAAAGAAAAGTAGGAAGGCCTGGCTCCAGACAGACAAGGAAGGATGATGGATCCTGCTCTGATTAAGTGGATCCCTTTCAAGGGTCTAATAGCTTGCAAAAAGTCTTTAAGCAGAGTGTGACATGGTCTGATTATGCGATCCATCAATTAATTAGTTAATTCGATAATGATTCTTAAAGCAACTATGACGTAGCAGGCAGTGGAATAGGTCCAGAAATCCAGTGGTGGGCAAAGTAGAGTTATTCCTTGTCCAGCTGATACTAAGTAAGGAAGACAAATAGTTGAATAAAGCAATTATTATAAATGTTCTTAAGAAAGTTTATTAATACAAAAAAGAAAGCAATGCAGCACAAAGAACTGGATCAGATTTACTTGGTTCATGTCTTTGCTCACCTACTTACTGGAAAATGGGGTTTCATCAGCTGTGAAATAATAATAATCATTTCTCATGAGCCTGTTGTGTGATTTTAATGATTCATATCTGGCACATACTAAGCACTAAATAAACATGAATTTTTGTAAGTGCCATAAAGGAGGAAGTGCAGGATGACAACAAGCTCATAGGTATTTCCTAAACTAATTTAGAGGGAGTCTGGCAAGACATCTCACAGGAAGGGTGGCCTAGGTGACAGCCTAAGGATGAGGAACCAAATGCATGGGGTTGTTTCTTAAGAATGTTCCAGAAAAGAGAGTGGGATTAGAGGGTTTATTCATAAAGAAATTACTGATATGTAAAGAACTATTACAACTCAACAATAAAAACACAACTCAGCTTTTAAAATGGACAGAACTTCTGAATAGATATTTCATCAAAGAAGATATTCATATGGCCAACAAGCATGTAGAAAGAAGATCTTACCTTCATTAGCCATCAGGGAAAACCAAAATCAAAACCACAATGAGATATCACTTTATAATCCTAGCATGGCTGCTATCACAAAGCAAAAATAACAAGTGTTGGTAAGGTTGTAGAGAAATTGAAATCCTCATAAACTACTGGTGGGAATGTCAATAGCAGGTCTGCTTTGGAAAACAGCTTGACACTTTTTTAAAACATTAAACACAGTTACCACGTAGCTCAGCAATTCTATTCCTAGATATACCCAAGAGAAATAAAAACATATGTCCACACACAAATTGTACATGAATACTCTCAGCAGCATTATTCATAATAGCCAAAAGGTGGAAATAATCCTGTGCTGGCTGATTTTATGTCAATTTAACTGAGCCATAGGATGCTCTGATATTTGGTCAAATAGTATTCTGAGTATTTCAGTGTGGATGTTTTTGAATGAGATTAACATTTAAACTGGTTGACTGAGCAAAGAAGATTGTCTTCCATGATGTGTGTGGGTCTCATGCAGTCAGTGGGAAGCCTGAGTAGAACAAAAGGCTGACCCTCCTTTGAATAAGATTCTTCCTGCTGATGGTCTTTGAACTAAAACAGCAGCTTTTCTCTTGTCTTCAGATCCAAACTGAAACATGAGCTCTTCCTGGTCTCCAGGATGATGGTCTTTGGACTAGAACTAAACCACTGGCTCTCCTGAATCCCCAGCTTGCTGCCTTACCCTGCAGATCATGGGACTTGTCAGTCTCCACAACAGCATGATTATATACATATGTGTATATATACACACAAACACATACACATATATATACACATATATTTCTGTTTCTCTGGAAAACTCTGAATGATACAAATCCAACTGTCCACTACCTGATGAATGAATAAATGAAGTATGGTATAATTTTAGAGTGGAATTAAATCATAAAAAGAAATGAAATACTGGTAGATGCTGCAATATGGATGAGCTTTGCAAGCATTTTTCTAGGTGAAAAAAATCTGGACACAAAAGACCACATATTATGTGGATTCTTTTATATCAAATGACCTGAAGAGATAAACCCAGAGACAAAAAGTAGATTAGGCTTGCTAGGTGCTGGATGAAGGAAAGAATGAGTAATTGCTAAAGGGTACTGGGTTTCTATTTGGAAGAAGAAAATGTTCTAAAATTAGACAACGGTGATAACTGGATACCGTTATCACTAATCGTGTATCATTGATTTGCGAATATACTCAAAACTGAAATTATCAATAATTTGTAAGGGTGACTTTTGTGCTACGTGGGTTATGACTTAATTTTAAAAATTAAGGATAAACTCCAGCTTTGAGCATGTTTGAATGGGAAGAGAGATCTGGGGAAGAGAGATCTGGGGAAGAAGGAAAGGAAGAACACTTATGAGCAGGTTATGGAGGAATCTAATTACTATCATGTAGGATCTGGTACACAAGAGGAAGGCTCAACCTCAGATTGGATCAGAAACATTTATTTCCTCTGCTGAAAAAGGAGGAAAACATACAAACAGGTGCCAATGAAGGAAGATTTTCATGTTTGTTGTTAAGAATGTGAGAAAATTTCTTTTTAGATAATTTCTTCTTTTTCTGTGAAATGGGAGATGAAGGCTAGCTTAAGAAGTTGAATTAAAGTTATTTGGATGGCTGCCATGTAGAATGGAGATAAGGACTGAGGAAGGAAACCTGGTGTAGATGTGTCCTTCTGGGCCCAGTGGATAAATGAAGTGTATGTATGGATTGAGGGGTGTGCACAGAGATAAAACTACAGAGAGGAACTATTTCGATGTAGACAAGAGATGACAAGGACTTGGACATAGGCAATAGCAGTGGGTACAAGAATAGTAAGCAGATTTGAGAGAGATTGTAGGGGATGGAATTTAAAAGACTGAAAGATTAGATGTGTGCATGATTCCCAGGTTTTCAGCTTGAAAGACTGTATGGATTGTGATGTCATAAACCAACTTGTAGAGGAGCAGGTTTAGGGGAAAGAATAAATTTTGTTCAGACACGATGAGCTCCAAGTTCTAGTGGAGAGATCCAAGCAGCTGTTATATGTTTACCTGAAGCCTGGGAGAGGTAAATTGCACTGTGGTCAACACTGGGTGATGTGTGGATTTATAATGGAGTTGAAATCTTGGAAATAGGAAATCTAAGAAGGGTTCCAAATAACTCATTTTAGGTGTAGGTAATGACCTTCATGCTGTCTTACCCAAGTTTGTGCAGAACAAGAATAGATGGAACTTCTTTGGGGAGTTTGGGGGAAAGGTCATATCAAATATATATACAGGTCATTAAAATTATAATATCTGCAATTTATGATTATTACAATTATTTTATTTATATTATCATAATTATGTTAATTCATTATAATTAAAATTATAATATCCACAATCCATAAAACTCAGAGCAGTTATTCTTATGGTGAAACTATGATAAAACTTAGAGGCATGCTGGGCTTGGTAGTGCACTCCTGTAATCCAAGTGGCTCCAGAGGCTGAGATAGGAGGATTGCAAGTTAAAAGCCATCTTCAGCAAAACTGAGGCCCTAAGCAACTCAGTGAGACCCTGTTTTCTAAATAAAATACAAAATAGGGCTGGCAATGTGGCTCAGTAGTCAAGTGCCCCTGAGTCCAATCCCCTGTACCCAACCCCACAAAAAAAATCCTTAGAGGCATATTGTTAAAAATGTGTCTTTGTGCAGGGATTTCTGTAAACATTGTATTCTAGATAATTCTGCTAAGGCTTGATACTCGAACAGAGAATTTAGAGGAAAGAATGGTTAGCTGCATATCAGATGCTCACTGCAGCCCAACCTCACATCCTTTTGGTCATGGATTTGATGCTATGGGATGACGTTCCATGCTTGCTCTGATTCCATTCATGCTGATGGAGGCTTGTCTCAGGCAGACATGGCTGTCTTCAATCCCTGCTCCAGGGTTTCTCTGATGCCTCCCCATTGGTGGGAGTTTGGGCAGTTGAGTGTGCAGCTGGAAATGTGGGGGAGTCAGTTATAGACATTCAACCAATGGGAGGTGGAGACTCGTGAATAAATGCTTCCACCTCTAGCTCCTCCAGAGGACAAATTTGGGGGGCACTTTCCATGCTGCTCAGATAGTCATTGTGAAATTAAACCCTTGTGTCCAGAGTTGCAGTCAATAATTCAACAATGTTCTCAATGTTGTTTTTCCTCTTTCTGCTCATCCCGTTGGTTCACTCCAGATCCTAAATTAACTACCTACACACAAGTCTTGTCTAAGGCACGGATTTTGGGGGAACTCATGACAAGCCAATTGGTATCATGAATAACTGTAGAAACAGAGCTTTAGGATGGGATTCTGGAACACTCACTCATCAAATAGCAACACCTATTGCTGGTGGTAAGTGGTTGGTTCCTGATAGTGTCTCCACAAACAGACTCACCTGGGGTAGATCAGGATGAGGTACAAGAGAAGGATTCTCTAGCACCTTAGTTCTGGCACCTGAATGGGCTGATATAATGGTGATTTAAAGGATTATGGCCTTGCCTATGGCCATCTTCAAGAAGATGGAAATCTTCAAGAAGGAAAATAATAGGCTCAGTTCAGGCAAATGTAGTGGGGTCAGAGTGAGGTGTAAAATACGAAAGTCCTCCAGCGTAGCAGTTGAAGAGATTTCTTTTCTCATGAAGCCACAGGGCAGGCTGCAATGAATATCTGGCCTACATAGTAGAGCAAATTGGAGACTGTATGCACAGATGTGACAGGTTTGCAAAATGAGAGGCCTGGTAAAGAAGACTCAGGATGTGAATATTTGGATTGCTGCACCCCAAAACACTTGAGCCTCCAGATGATTCTGAACTTATTGGGTGTGCAGAAGCAGCCTCTTTACATGCTTTATCAGAGGTGGTAACAGCCTTCACCTTTAGCTTCAGCTGCCAGTCAGTTCCATTTCAGCTGTCATTTTGCTCCCATTTTGTCCCCGAGTCTTTTCCATAGGCCCTTTTTTTTTAATTAAAGTATTTTTTATTTTTGCAGACTGCATTTTGATTCATTGTACACAAATAGGGTACAACTTTTCATTTCTATGGTTGTACACAATGTAGACTCACACCATTCATGTAATCATACATATACATAGGGTAATAACTGTTTCATTCTACTATCTTTCCGTCCCCCACCCCCTCCCACCCCATTTTCCTCTACACTATCCAAAGTTCCTTCATTCTTCTCTCCCCCTGCCATTCCCCCTTCGTTGTCCATAGGCCCTTTTTATATGCAGGCCAAACAAAAGGCACTCAGCCAACAGGTTCCATAAGGGGACACATGCTCAGAAGTTCATGTTTATGATCATGAGTATAAACACTGAATCAGTGTTTCTGGCTTTGACTAACCATAACATAGCAGGTTCCCAGCCCTGGCTACACACTAAAAACATAACATAGTCTTCCAGAAGTCTTGGCAAGGGAGTCTACAGCCATTTTGGGGCCTGCCCCAATACCTACTCTTAATGGCTGAAGTGCCTGGTCAGGCCACAAGACTTGGGGAGCCCCCTTGCCCTCTCTAAACAGGCCAAAGTGCTCTATTCCCATTGCTTCATCATAAATTTCACTTGATAAGAGACTTCTGCTGCTGTTGGGGAAAAAAAAAAATTAGAAGCTCTGCAAGGCCCTTCCCAGCCTTGCCATAGGACCCTGGCTGCATAATCTCTGGAGTCCACTCCCCACGATCAAATCTGGCTTCACCTCCTCCAGGGTATAATACCTAGAATAGGGTACTTTACCTGCTTTGGCTTCAATTCAATCTTTAAGTCAGCTAATAATTGTATCTAACTTATAGAGTTAGTGCCTTAAATTATAAGGCATGGGACTTAGTGCAGTACCTCACACATTGTAAATGCACAATACTCTTTATAACAATCCGAAAGTAAATTCCTTTAGCCAGGTTAGATGCCGCAGAGATGAATGGTGTAGTTACATCTATACATATTTAAATAGATTTTAAACCATGCAGGATTCTAAATGTCAAATATAAGTGTTTAATATTTGCATTCTAAGTAGAGACTGGCAAAATAACAATATATTTTTGTAAGACCTTGCCATTTTATAGGTCAAAAATGGTTGAAAATTGGCAATTTCACTTTCTTAAGCCTAATAAAAAATAAATAAAGCAACAGCCTTTGGACAAGGATGAACCCTCCTTGGTGCAGACTGATGGGGGAAGGTGGTCCACATCTGTGAGTTCAGAGCAAAACTGTTTCTTGGTGATGACCTCTCAGTGTCCCCTGGCTGCTAACAGACCAGCTTTATCTTGATTTTTCTGATGTGGATTCCATGATAAAGAACAGAGAATTCAGCGAGTCAGATGACTTCCTGATTGTTTCTGTTGCAGCAAAAACAGTTCACTAAATTCTTAGGAGGTTTATATAAAGCCAGATGACAAAATATGCATGAAGGTAGACAACTGAGTGACTCCACTCAAACCTGTTGGTCCAAGACTGCATGAACAGTAAAGCTTATTACTTGTCATGCAAGTAAAGCATAACTTGTCATGGGGTGAATTTGATGTGTAAAAAAAGTTTACTGGAGTTGTAAGTTTTGTTATTCCATACATTATTCTTCAGGATTTAATGGGATTAAAATTTGGGCCAGTCACTATTGTTTTCTCTCATTTTGCTTTTTTGCAGTTTGTATACCAGCTAAAAATATATTTTTTTCAGATAGAAATCTTATAATGCCTGACTAACATAACTGACTACTTAAATATTCCTTTCATCTTGAGTTTTTCCTTACCCAGAGTTTTACCAGGTAATATATGAACATGAAGTTTGTGTCAAAAAGGCATCCATCCATTTAGCTCCTGTGGTCCCAAGAAATGTCATAGACTCTTTGGATTCATTCCCATGGCAACAGGAAACTATCACCAAGGACACTGCTAGCTCTTCTCTTTAAGAAGTTCTGCACTGTATTTGAGATTCGAAGCTATCTTCTTTACTAATATTTATTTTTGAATGCATTGTGATACACTGTGACTACAGAAATGACATGTGTTACATACGCTTGAACTCGGAAGACAATCGATGCCTCTTCACCAAGGAAACAAAATGCGGGTTCTGCTAAAGAGCTTTGCAGTGCATTATGGGAAGGTTTTATGTGGCTAGGCACAGGAATAACTGAAGGAATGGGGATAAACAGGAAATAACAAATTAGGTACCATTGTCTGGAAATACCCACATGTACATAAACATCAAAAAAATGAAGATACCATGGTATAATAAACAGTGACTCTGCATATGTAACCATTGATGCAGAAGGAAGGTTTTATTTTCAGTCATCTTGACTGTAATTTGTCATGGGAATGAAGGCCATAATCAGTGGTGTCTTTTCCATCAAATGTCTGTACTATTAGGGATATTAGCAAGGGTCACTGTTTGGGGCATGGCTGCTTTTCTTTGTTTGAACCCTCATTCTTTTATCACATTTTCTGTGATGTGACATGAGGGAAGCCAATTATTGGAGACATCACAAGATATGCTCTATTAAAAGAAGCATGACTTGTGAAATGGAATCCAATTTCAAAGGTTACACAAAGGAGAGACTTCTAAAAAATTACCAATGCCACCCAACTCCCAGAGGCTAGACCCGGGTGGGAATCAAAAATATCTCCAGGTGATTTCAATGTGCTACCAAGACTGATTAGCTTAATCACCTTAGAGATTATTAGCTATTAATTTGATAAATTTTTTTTGTATCTTATCACTCTGGCACATGGTCCTACATTCCAGGTTTAGTCAAGGTACACTGGGTCATTCATAAATATTTCAAGATATCCCATTGTAGGGCAGGCCCAAGATGGCTATAGTAGCTCCTTCAGGAGGCTTATGGTGGGCTATGTTTTTAGTATGTAGCCAAGGTCAGGAACTCCCTGATTCGGCTTATGTATTCAAGGTCATTAATATTTGCTTGTGAGCATGTGCCTACTTACGTAACCTGCTGGCAATGTGCCTTTTTTGTCTGACCTGCATATTTTAAAAAGTTCCATGGAAGAACTCAGGGGGCAAAATGAGGCTGGGACTGGGGGCTGCTACTTTCTGAATAAAGGATGTCTAATATCCGAACTGCACCTCACATCTTCCTTCACCTGCTAGGATCCAGAATCTGTTTCCCCGAGTGTGAGCCTCTACCTGACACCCATACATATCTCATTAAATTCTTGGATTAGCTCATTGGTAGGGAACATGCTACTTCCCCTTAACAGACAAGGGAAGTGGTCTATCAGGTAACATGGTAACTTGGTTACATTTATGGCACACAACCTGATTCTAGAACTGATGTTCTTTTCTAAGTTTCCAGACCATCTTCATCCATATCAGTCAAGCAAAACCTATACCAGAGACCTGGTAGTACACAGGTTAGGTCAAAGGTATGGAAAAACATGAAAAGAGGTTTGGGGCACATTAGGGTTGATTATTTCTCTGCATTTTAGTTTCTTAAGGTTACTGTAACTAAGTCCCACAAAGTGGGTGACATAAAACAACAAAAAATTATTCTCATACTGTTCTGAAGGCCAGAAGTTCAAGTCTCCCAGCATACTCCCTGGCCTTCTGTGCCTTGCAGCTGTACCATTCTGCTCTCTGCCTTTGTCTCCACTTAGCCCTTTTCCTTTCATGGTTTTTGTTTGTTTGTTTGTTTTTTGTTTTTGTTTTTGTTTTTTGCCTGCATTCCTTTTGGAGAGAAATAAATTTAGTCATTGTATTCAGGGTTCACCATATGTTTGGGATAGTTTCATCTCCAGATTCTCAACTAATTATACCTGTGAGACCGTATTTCCAAATAAAGTCTGTCTGAGGTTCAGATGAACATAAATTTTAGGGAAACACTATTCAACCCACTAGGCTCGACAATTGACATTCGGAGATACTAATCATTGCTCAGTGAGAAAACTCATGCTCCTGTGTCTTGTGAGATTTATACAGAAAGAGAGGATTAGTGGAAACAGGTGACTGAGGGCAACTCTTATGGGAGCCCTGGAGGACACATGAAGGTCTGAGGAACATTTTTAGGAGAACTTCTATAGGATTCCCAGGGAGGAGCAAAAGTTCTGGGGTTGGTCACTCATAGGTCGCAGCATAAGGAGGCTTGCCTTCCCATTTGTTCTAGTTGACTCAACAGGGAATAATGGCTACTTGGTTTTTGTAGGCATTTAACAAGATTTGAGGGCTGAAAGGAAAACCCCCAGGCTCTGGTCTGGAGAGTTGACTACCTGGAATGGGAGGTAGGCCTGTCTCCTTCCAGAAGTGCTATAAAGGCTCAGGCTTAGTCGACCATCTTTATCCCCTGGTGGAAGAGTTACTCTATACATACAGCTGTTTGCTGAAGATGGTGAAGGTGGAGAAGGTATAAATGCCTGGGCTAGTTAGAAACTGTCTGACGTGGGATCAAAAGTCTCCTGAGGCTTATAAGCTCAATAAAGCATAATTTTACCAATTGTCAATGAAGATCAGATAATTGACCCAAGTTCAGTGACCTTTCTGTAGTCTGCAGTTGAAGAAGAATGTGCAAATACATCATAACTCATCCTCTCAAAAGTTCTTGCTTATTAAGGTTAAGTTAAAATTAAAGTTAAATTTGCTTATAAAAATTTTTTGAAAGAAAAAATTGAATTCAATTTTTCCAGAAAAGTTTTATTCTCTTGTTACCTGAAAGTCAAGAATATAGACTATTTCTCTATATCTGTCAGATTCCCATCAATTTAAAGTCATTGCAGTCAAAGAAATACCCTAACCTAGCCATGGCTACTACATGGATGGAGGTATTACTCTTCGCCCTCCCATGCTGTCAGATCTCTCTACTTGACACCCACCCTAGGCTTTCTGCAGGCCTATTCAATGCTCCATGTTTCCATTTGCCTATAATAGTATCCTGTTGGAATATCCTTGTAGAGACAGAGAATAAACCACTTAAGCTGATAGTGTCAGTTCAAATAGTACAGGTTTTTCCACAGGGGCATTTAATTACCATATCAAGATTCAGAGTTGGTGGTGGATATATTTTCTTCCTAATTAAAATACACTCAGGGAAGGTGACTTTGAAAGGATTTGACCTAATTCACTTTGGAAGTCTGCTGAGGAACCTCAACAGATTTTTCTGAAAGTTGAATATGCCAGGCTGGGGTGTGTGTTTCATCAGCGTTGTTTCTCTTTGCAGCGTACTCCGCCACAGTATCAAAGACAAGAGGAAGTGCTACAGGTGTCAGAATTTTCTTCCAGCTTGCACAGCTTCTGAATACAAATGGAGTACCATTAAGGCACTGTCCCTGTCTTGCTGTCTCTTGCCCTTACAGTTGACTTAGGAATTGCAGACTCACTGGATGCAAACATCACTTGTTATTTCTGGGTCTTCAGAGAATATCCCATAAGCTCACAAAAACCTTTCTCATTATCTTGCATTCTGACCCTTCTCTCCATAATTTTTTGGGGGGTGGGGAGCAGGGGATGCATCAAGTAACACAGTTATTGGAACAGATTGTTATATGTTCACTGTCATAGTAACTTGTACAGTGGTGGTTGCTCCAATGTGGCGTGGGTTTCCTTCTGAAAATCAAGACTTGGTTTAGACTAAGGCATAAATACAGTTTTCTTCATCCAAAATTATTTTTGTTGATTTAAGAAATGTGCTATAAGGTGCAAGGTGCATGTGTAAATTTCCTAACTTCAGTAATTTGTTTAGTATTTGATATTTCCATATTTAAAACATTATTGAAACAAAATTGTTTTGCCTTTAAGTTTAAAAAGAATAAGTACTTGTAAATGTTGGTAGTATCTGAAACCAGGTTTAATTTTATATCAGAAGGAAAGTAGGATAACTGAAATTCAAGGTATTGATTCCTTTTTTGGGGGAGTATCAGGGATTGAACTCAGGGCCCTCCACTACTGAGTCATATCCCTAGCCCTATTTTAGACAGAATATCACTAAGTTGCTTAGGGCCTCACTTTTTGCTGAGATCGAGTTTGAACTCTCCATCCTCCTGCCTCTGCCTCCTGAGCCACTGGAATTACAGGTGTCCCCCACCGTGCCTGGCAAGGCATTGATTCTTATACCCATACTTCTCAGCTGGCCTTTCAAAGTTCCATTAACAAGTTTTTTCCTTTTAAGCTACTCAGGATTTTTAGAATTGTGATGTTATGTTGTATAATTTATTGTTGCAAAGCCATTTTATTTTGACTTGAACTTTAGTATGTTTCTCTGGAACAGAGACTGCCATAGGGCTACTCTCCTCTTATATTTGCAGTCCCAGAGGTTTGGGAAGGAACTTGAGTTCCCAAGATCATCAGCTTGGCTGTGGCAAAGTCACTTTGCAGCCAGGTCTGGCAGTGTCCCTGTGTGGCCGTTAGTAGTGTGAGTACAAGCATTCCTTTTCCTATGTGCTCAGTATCTGGGAATTCTTTCTACAGGGATGTCCAGGCTGGTGTGCAAGGGAGAACACACGACTATCTTAGTTCATGGTTCTTTGTCTTGAAGAAAAGAAACGAATTGTTCAGAGTCCCGCATGTGCCAAGGATCCAACAGTTCTGCTTGAAGATACCCCTATAAAGTAGATATCATCACTAGGTTTTACAAATGAGTTAGAGATTCAGAGAGGTTTAACTTGCTCCAGGTCTCATCCAGGGGTTGGGAAAAATCAGAATTTAGTTCCAGACCTTCTTGTTCTTTCTCTGTATCAGTTGCATCTTCAATGTGTTTAGAGGGAATAAAACATTAAAGAGAGACAGGAAAAAGAGTCATGGAAAGAAAATAGTGTCCTCATGATGAGAGGAGGAGATGGAAGGTTCTTCCTGCTGATGTGAATTTTACATAGTGAAGGTTAAATTCTGGGCTCTCCTGACCCCTAGGCATTTTCATGGCTTACATTGTGTGAGAGTCCCTGGAAGACTTCTCAACAGTTGAAAAATGTTTCCCCTACCTGCGTGCAAGAAACTGTCTTGAAGTTATTTTTTATTTCTCCAAATGCTTCTAGAAGGATCATATACATTGGCGTTAATTTGTTTAACTACAGATCCCTGAAGGTTAAAAAGGGCAGAGCAGGTGTGTGGGAGAGAGATTGATGAATGGGAGCTAAGGGGGGAACCCAAAGAGAGGATGGAAGAGAGGAAGAGGAGCCAGTGCTGCCAGGGACCAAGCCCCATGGGAGGCTGTGGAAGAAACAGATGGACTGGAGAGAAGACACCAGAGGCCCATTTGTGCCTATTTTACTGCTTATTTCACCTCCAGCACTACTGATACTTGACTCCTGAGTTCATATCCATGGAAATTGTAGAAGTTTCCTCCAGCATTAAAAGCAAGGCATTTTATTTCATAGACCAGCATTTCAAATGTTCTAAGAATTCTGATTCACTATTTTTCCGCCTTCTGCAACTGCTATCACTCCACAGCAAAAAACATTATCACTGGATTAATAAATTTTCTCCTGACAATTCATTTTTGAGAAATACTGATTCATAGTCACTTCTATTCTTGATACTGTAGCATACTTTTTGCTCTTAGTATTTGACAAAAATCTTACTACTACAGCATCGGTTCCCTGAAATTCTCTTGTTAATCGCAGACCTGACAGCCGACGTGCCTCCTGCTGTTTCTGCTGACACCCATTTTAAGTTCCATGCACCATAAATAGGATTCTCATCCTCTGCTGGCTGAGTCGTTATCTTCCTTCAATTTCTTCCCACGTTACACCTATCTGGTTTCCTACACCAGTCAGTCATACCTGTAATTAATGTATAGTTCTCAACTTCATTTTTCTGAATGCAATAGTTTCTTATTTCTTTTTCCTTTCTAGGTAACTGATGTCTGCCACTCAACGTCAACTCCCACAATGTGATAAAGCTTGGACATCTTGGGCAGCACATAAAAGGCATGAAAGAGAAATTAGTGATCTTGATCTGCTTGTAATTCAGGGAACTAATTTCTTTTCCTGTGCTTTGGGTTTCCTGTCTAGCAGATCTTTATCTATTTGCAGACCACATTTATATTTTGCATACTGAGTTTTTCTTTTTGCCTGAGTTGTTCAGTGACAAATTATCATAACATAACTATCTTAAGTCACCCTGACTCTACATCAGTCAGGTGAGAGACAGGACAGTATCTAGCCATCAACCCCTTCAGGCCAGTCTCCGCTACAATGAATTAGATTCACTATTTTTCTGTCTTCTGCAAATGCTATCACTCAACAGCAAAATATTGTCACTGTATTAAATAAACTTTCTCCTGACAGTTTGTTTGAGGTGCTCAGTCAACCCACAGCCTTCCCGGAACAGTCCCACCTGTGAGTGGGCGTGACAGAATAAAGAGCCAATCATCTGGATCTGACTGGTCATCTCTGACAGGAATACTCCAGAGTTTCCCTCCAAACAGACCAAGGTTTGCTAGGCCTTGGTCACAGTTTGATTATCCCTCTGCCCAATTCTGCATCTACCTCTTCCCTTTCATAGTTTGGTCCCTGAGAAACATCATGAGCCCAATCCAGTTTCAGTATTTGCTTCTGGAGAATCCAACTTGTGACAGTGACAGACACTCATTATTTGAGATAAGTCCACACTCCTTTGGCTTCTTGGAATCTATGTACAGAGGTGACTAGGCTTCTCTCTGGACTTCTGAGAGGCTTCGCCTAGGCCAGGTGAGGGGCAAGCGCAGTAGACCCATTCCTGGGGAGGCTCACACCCTGGCTCTGGTGCTTGCAGAGAGGTCCTGTGAAGAGACAGCTTTGTCCTCCCAACAACCCCACCCCCAAGATGAGAGCGTCTGGGGTTGAGCACTTCAGACTGTCTTTCACAGGGTCAGTGGTCAGGCTCTTCATGATGTAGCTCCTCTGTCATGGGAGTGAAAGCAGAGCATTGTGGGGGAAATATATGAACATTGAACTCATGGAAGTCCGGGTTTTGACAATTTTATTTTATATAATAAACTACACATTTTCAGAGTTTGATGAAACCATCACCATAATCAAGATGAAGACCAAACCCAGCAACCCTAAAATTTCCTCTTGCCTGTTTATGATCTTTGCCTTTTGTACCTCCGCAGTCAATCCTGCCATCTCCATGCAGACTGGTTTTCACTTTGTCACTGTAGATGATTTGCTATTTTCTGAAACTTTATATAATTGGAAATATTCAATATGTACTTTTTGGTCTGCCTTCTTTCCCTCAGCATAATTAGTTTTAAGAATTACTTATGTTGTTGTGTTAAAGAAATTATTCATTTCTTTTTATTCTTGAGTAAAATTCCATTGTACAGATTTACTACAGTTTGTTCATCCCTTCATTCACTGAAGGACCTCTGGGTTATTTCCAGTTATTTTGTAATTATATATAAAGCTACTCTGAACATTTGTGTTCAGTGTTTTTTTTGAAAACCTGTGTTCATTCCTCTAGAAAGAGGTCAGTAAACCATTTCTGTAGAGGGATAGATAATATTTTGTTCTTTTCTGGGCATAATTCTCTGTTGCGGTTCAACTTTACTACTGAACAAGAACCACAGACCTTACATAAACAAATAGGTGCAACTGCGTTCCAATAAACTTCAATTTCAAAATGTGTGACTCTTGTTCTAGGTTAAATACTTAAAATTGGAGTTGAAAGCATATCTTTAACTGTTAAAACAACTGCTGAACTATTTTCAAGGGCAGCTCTATTCTTTTGCGATCTCACTGTGTATGAGGGTTTCAGTTGCTCCTCATTCTTGTCAACACTTGGTCTGGGTAGTTTTTTGTAATTTGCTATTGTTTCATTTAGCCGTTCTAACAGGTTTATGGTGACTTTATATTGTGATCTTAATTCACAAGTTCTGATGACAGACGTTTCATTTACTTATTTTCCATTGGCATACCATCTTTGGTGAAGTGTCTGTTCAAATTTTTTTGTCCATTTAAAAAAAAACTTGAGCTGTGAATTTCCTATGTGTCTTGAGAATTCTTTATCCTGGGTGCAAGTGTTCTGGCAAGTGGTGGTTTGAAGATTCCCTGCAGTCACTAGCTTATCCTTTCATAAGAGCCTTTTGCAGAGCAACAGTTCCAGGTTTTTATGAAATTTAGTTTGCTATTTAAAAGGTTATTACAGACTGTGTTTCTGCTGTTATAGCTAAGAACTCTTTGCCTAATCAAGGTCACAAAGATTTTTTTCTATATTTTCTATTAAAATTAGGTTTATATTTCATACTTAGATTTATGATCAATTTTGAGTTAATTGTTATGTAAGATGCAAGTCATAGATTGAGGATCCTGAATCATTTGTTGAAAAGAATGTCCTTTCTCTATTAGATTGCTGTTGCATCTTTGTCAAAAGTCAATTTATCCTATCTGCAAAGTCCCATTTCTGAATTTTATATTTCATTCCACTGTTCTGTGTCTATCTTTTGACTAATATATTATTATTAAATATTACTGGGACTTCACACTAAGTCTTAAGATCAGGGAGTGTGAATCTTCCAACTTTGTTCTTCATCAAAATGACTCGGGTTATTAAAACCACCCTAAGATTTCATCTAACTCCAATTAGAATGGCTATTATCAAGAATACAAGCAATAAGTTTTGGCATGGATGTGGGGAAAAAGGCACACTCATACATTGCTGGTGGAGTTGCAAATTGGTTTAACCACTCTGGAAAGCAGTATGGAGATTCCTCAGAAAGCTTGGAATGGACCCACCATTTGTCCCAGCTATCCCACTCCTCAGTTTGTACCCAAAGGACTTAAAATCAGCATACTACAGTGATGCAGCCACATTAATGTTCATAGCAGTTCAATTCACAATAGCTAGATTGTGGAACCAATCTAGATGCCCTTCAATTGACAAATGGATAAAGAAACTGTGGTATGGGGCCAAGATGGCGGACTAGAGGGCGGCTGCATTTCACGCTGCTCCAGGACGCAAGATTCAAAAGAGGAGATAGTGAGAGACTTGGGACCAACTCAAAGCTGCCGGGTGAGTCTCCCCTGTTGGGGAGGCGTCCCGGATGGGGCGGTAGCCCCGTAACGCAGGGAATTTGTGAAGTGGAGTTGCTCGGCGAGACGCCCCTCCCCCCGCTGGAGCGGTAAACACGGACAACTGGGATCATCGTAGAGGAGGCGGCTCAGCATAGCGCTTGGACTCGAGCAGCCGCTGGGGCTCCGGGTGGCTGCCTGGGGAGGAGCTGCGTGGCGAGCTGTTTGGACCCAGAGTGACCGCTTCCGAACACCGGGGGATTCCCCGGAGGAGGAGGAGAGGCCCGGCGGGTCGCTTGGGTCTAGGAGTGACTGCATCAGAGCCACGGGCGGTTGCCAGAGGAGGAGCTGCGTGGTGAGCTGTTTGAACTCAGAGTGGGCGCTCCTGAGCGCCGGGGGACTGCCCGGAGGAAGAGGAGGAGCGCGGCGGGACACTTGGTCTGGGAGTGACTGCATCAGAACCACAGGCGGTTGCCAGAAGAGGAGCTGCGTGGTAAACTGTTTGAACCCAGAGCGAGCGCTCCTGAGTGCCGGGAGGTTGCCCGGAGGAGGAGGAGGAGCGCAGCGTGTTGCTTGACCTGGGAGTGACTGCATCAGAACCACAGGCGGTTGCCAGAGGAGGAGGCGAGTGGTGAGCTGATTGGACTAAAAGCAACCGCTCCTGAACACTGGTGGCCTGCCTGGAGGAGGAGCGTGGTGAGTCACCTGGTCTCGGAGCCACCGTTCCTGAACACCTGGGGGGCTACCCCAAGGAGGAGGAGGAGGAACAGGGCGGGTCACTTGGACTTGGAGTGACTGCCTAGGGCTACGGGTGGTTGGCGGGAGGAGGAGACCCGAAGTGAGTTGTTTGGATTCCTAGTGACTGCGTCGGAAACCGGGCGGCTGTCCGGAGGAGGAGGTGTGTGGCGGGTCTCTGTGTCTCCGAGCTATTGTACGGGGCTCCAGGTGGTGGCTCAGGGGAGGGGCCGCATAGCCAGGCGATTGGTGCAGAGCAGGGTCCCAGGAGCTAGGTGGCTTCTTGCTGGAAGAGCCGCACAGAGACACGCCTAGGGGCGGAGCGAAGTTTCCAGGGCTGCGGGCAGATTCTCTGGGAGAGGCAGCCTAAGGAGACTCGCCTGCGAAGGGTGAGGCTCCCAGGCCCAGGACGTAGGTCCGGGCCCCTGGGATCGTTGCAGAAGAAGACAGCCTAGCCCAGAAGGTAGTTGTAGATTGAGGGGAACCTCTAGGAGGGCAACTGACTAGCGAGACGTCCCCACCGAGTGACTCTTCCCGGCCGGGGGAGGTTTTCCCACAGGGACGGTAAAGCCAGAGACATAGGCACAAACAGGCCTTGCCTCAGCCCACAGTCTACTTCCCCATTGGATGACCATTGGTCAACAAGTGGAGGCACCTCCGCCCACTAGCAGGGAATATACGCCACCTGAGGGTTACCACACCTAGAGAGGCAGCTTCTTCGTGGAGCTCTGCATTATCAACCTCCTCCAAGACTTCAGGCTACTGAAGGATAAGAGGGGATATACTAGCAATCTTCAGGGACATTATAAGTTGATAGAGGAAATCTGCAATATCTTAATGACCCACTGATCCCTGAACAATATGAGAAAACAAGGGAAGAAAATGCCCCAAACAAATCTAGATGTTACATCAATAAAATCCAACGACAGCATGGCAGAAGAAATGACAGAAAGGGAGTTCAGAATGTACATAATTAAAATGATTAGGGAAGCAAACGATGAGATGAAAGAGCAAATTCAGGCATTGAACGATCGCACCAATCGACAGTTAACAGAGCAAATTCAGGAAGCAAAAGATCATTTCAATAAAGAGTTAGAGATATTGAAAAAAAACCAAACAGAAATCCTTGAAATGAAGGAAACAATAAACCAAATTAAGAACTCCATAGAAAGCATAACCAATAGGATAGAACACCTGGAAGACAGAACTTCAGATATTGAAGACAAGATATTTAACCTCGAAAACAAAGTTGAACAAACAGAGAAGATGGTGAGAAATCATGAACAGAATCTCCAAGAACTATGGGATATCATGAAAAGGCCAAATTTGAGAATTATTGGGATTGAGGAAGGTTTAGAGAAACAAACCAAAGGAATGAACAATCTATTTGAAGAAATAATATCAGAAAATTTCCCAAATCTGAAGAATGAAATGGAAAATCAAGTCCAAGAGGCTTATAGGACTCCAAATACACAAAATTACAACAGACCCACACCAAGGCACATTATAATGAAAATACCTAACATACAAAATAAAGACAGAATTTTAAAGGCTGTGAGAGAAAAGAACCAAATTACATTCAGGGGGAAGCCAATACGGATATCAGCAGATTTTTCAATCCAGACCCTAAAAGCTAGAAGGGCCTGGAACAACATTTTTCAAGCTCTGAAAGAAAATGGATGCCAACCAAGAATCTTATACCCAGCAAAACTTACCTTCAAATTTGACGATGAAATAAGATCATTCCACGATAAACAAAAGCTAAAAGAATTTACAAAAAGAAAGCCAGCATTACAGAACATTCTCAGCAAAATATTTCATGAGGAAGAGATAAAAAACAAAGAAGCAAATCAGCAAAGGGAGGAATTATCCTAAAGGAACTGTCAAATAAAGGAGGAACCAAGATGTGTCAAAAATTTTAAATATGAACCAAATGACTGGGAATACAAATCATATCTCAATAATAACCCTGAATGTTAATGGCCTGAATTCATCAATCAAAAGACATAGACTGGCAGATTGGATTAAAAAGAAAGATCCAACAATATGTTGCCTGCAAGAGACTCACCTCATAGAAAGAGATACCCATAGACTAAAGGTGAAAGGATGGGGAAAAACATACCATGCACATGGGCTCAGCAAAAAGCTGGAGTATCCATCCTCATTTCAGATAATGTGGACTTCAAGCCAATGTTAGTTAGAAGGGATAAAGAAGGACATTTCATACTGCTTAAGGGAAGCATAAATCAGCAAGATATAACAATCATAAACATCTATGCCCCAAACAGTGGCTCATCCATGTATGTTAAACAAATCCTTCTCAATTTTAGAAACCAAATAGACCATAACACAATAATACTAGGTGATTTTAACACGCCTCTTTCACCACTGGACAGATCTTCCAAACAAAAATTGAACAAAGAAACCATAGATCTCAATAACACAATCAATAATTTGGACTTAACAGACATTTATAGAATATACCATCCAACCAAGAGTGAATACACTTTCTTCTCAGCAGCACATGGATCCTTCTCTAAAATAGACCATATATTATGCCACAAAGCTAATGTCAGCAAATACAAGAAGATAGAGACACTACCTTGTATTCTATCAGATCATAATGGATTGAAGTTACAAATTAATGAAAGAGTAAAAAACAGAAACTACTCCAACACCTGGAGATTAAACAATATGCTACTATATGATGAATAGATAACAGAAGATATTAGGAATGAAATTAAAAAATTCTTAGAGGTAAACGAGAACAAAGAAACAACATATCAAAATCTCTGGGACACTATGAAAGCGGTACTTAGAGGAAGATTTATTTCATGGAGCGCATTTAATAAAAGAAGTAAAACTCAAAAAATAAATGACCTAACACTACAGCTCAAAGCCCTAGAAAAAGAAGAACAGACCAACACCAAAAGTAGTAGAAGACAGGAAATAGTCAAACTGAGAGCTGAAATCAACGAAATTGAAACGAAAGAAACAATACAAAAAATTGACAAAATAAATAGTTGGTTCTTCGAAAAAATAAACAAAATTGATAAACCTTTAGCCACACTAACAAAGAGAAGACGAGAGAAAACCCAAATCACTAAAATTCGGAATGAACAAGGAAATATCACAACAGACACGACCGAAATACAAAACATAATTAGAAGCTATTTTGAAAAGCTATACTCCAACAAAATAGAAAATTTCGAAGACATCAACAGGTTTCTAGAGACATATGAATTGCCTAAACTGAACGAGGAGGACATACACAATTTAAATAGACCAATTTCAAGTAATGAAATAGAAGAAGTCATCAAAAGCCTACCAACAAAGAAAAGTCCAGGACCAGATGGGTTCTCAGCCGAGTTCTACAAAACTTTTAAAGAAGAACTCATTCCAATACTTCTCAAAGTATTCCAGAAAATAGAAGAGGAGGGAACTCTCCCAAACTCATTCTATGAAGCCAATATTACCCTGATTCCTAAACCAGACAGAGACACATCGAGGAAAGAAAATTTCAGACCAATATCCTTAATGAACATCGACGCAAAAATTCTAAACAAAATTTTAGCAAATCGCATACAAAAACATATTAAAAAGATAGTGCACCATGATCAAGTGGGTTTCATCCCAGGGATGCAAGGTTGGTTCAACATCAGAAAATCAATAAATGTCATTCACCATATCAATAGACTTAAAGTCAAGAATCACATGATTATTTCGATAGATGCAGAAAAAGCATTTGATAAAATACAGCACCCCTTCATGCTCAAAACACTAGAAAAAATAGGGATAGTGGGAACATTCCTTAACATTGTAAAGGCCATCTACGCTAAACCCATGGCTAATATCATTCTAAATGGTGAAAAACTGAAAGCATTCCCTCTAAAAACTGGAACAAGGCAGGGATGCCCTCTTTCACCACTTCTATTCAATATCGTCCTTGAAACTCTAGCCAGAGCAATTAGACAGACCAAAGAAATTAAAGGGATACGAATTGGAAAAGAAGAACTCAAACAATCCCTATTTGCTGATGATATGATGGTATACTTAGAGGAACCAGGAAATTCCACCAGAAAACTTTTAGATCTCATAAGTGAATTCAGTAAAGTAGCGGAATATAAGATCAATGCACATAAATCTAAGTCATTTTTACATAAGCGATGAATCTTCAGAAAGAGAAATTAGGAAAACTACCCCATTCACAATAGCATCGAAAAAAATAAAGTATTTGGGAATCAATCTCACAAAAGAGGTGAAAGACCTCTACAATGAGAACTACAGAACACTAAAGAAAGAAATTCAAGAAAACCTTAGAAGATGGAAAGACCTCCCATGTTCTTGGATAGGAAGAATTAATATTGTCAAAATGGCCATACTACCAAAAGTGCTATACAGATTCAATGCAATTCCAATTAAAATCCCTCTGATGTACCTTATAGAAATAGAGCAAGCAATTATGAAATTCATCTGGAAGAATAAAAAACCCAGAATAGCTAAAGCAATCCTTGGCAGAAAGAATGAAGCAGGGGGTATCGCAATACCAGATCTTCAACTCTACTACAAAGCAATAGTAACAAAAACGGCATGGTATTGGCACCAAAATAGAAAGGTGGATCAATGGTACAGAATAGAGGACACGGACACAAACCCAAATAAATACAATTTTCTCATACTAGACAAAGGGACCAAAAATATGCAATGGAGAAAAGAGAGCCTCTTCAACAAATGGTGCTGGGAGAATTGGAAATCCATATGCAACAGAATGAAACTAAACCCATATCTCTCACCATGCACGAAACTAAACTCAAAATGGATTAAGGATCTCGGAATCAGACCAGAGACCTTGCATCTTATAGAAGAAAAAGTAGGTCCAGAGCTTCAACATGTCGGCTTAGGACCAGACTTCCTCAACAGGACTCCCATAGCACAAGAAATAAAAGCAAGAATTAATAACTGGGATAGATTCAAATTAAAAAGCTTTCTCTCAGCAAAGGAAACTATCAGCAATGCAAAGAAAGAGCCTACAGAGTGGGAGAAAATCTTTGCCAATCATACTTCAGATAGAGCGCTAATCTCCAGAATCTATAAAGAACTCAAAAAACTCTACACCAAGAATGTAAATAATCCAATCGACAAATGGGCTAACGAAATGAATAGATACTTCACAGAAGAAGATATACAAGCAATCAACAAACATATGGAAAAATGTTCAACATCTCTAGTAATAAGAGAAATGCAAATCAAAACCACCCTAAGATTCCATCTCACCCCAATTAGAATGGCAATTATCAAGAATACAACCAACAACAGGTGTTGGCGAGGATGTGGGGAGAAAGGTACACTCTTACATTGCTGGTGGGGCTGCAAATTAGTGCAGCCACTCTGGAAAGCAGTGTGGAGATTCCTTAGAAAACTTGGAATGGAAACACCATTTGACCCATCTATCCCACTCCTTGGCCTATACCCAAAGGACTTAAAATCAGCATATTACAGAGATACAGCCACATCAATGTTCATAGCTGCTCAGTTCACAATAGCCAGATTGTGGAACCAACCTAGATGTCCTTCAATTGATGAATGGATAAAGAAAATGTGGTATATATATACAATGGAATATTACTCAGCCATAAAGAATGATAAAATTATGGCATTTGCAGGCAAATGGATGAAACTGGAGAATATCATGCTAAGTGAGATAAGCCAATCTTAAAAAACCAAAGGAAGAATGATATCGCTAATAAGTGGATGATGACACATAATGGGGGGTGGGAAGGGTTAGTGTTGGGGTTGGAGTTGGGTTTAGGGAGGGGGGCAGGAATGGAGGAAGGAAGGACTGTATAGATGGAGGGGAAGGGTGGGAGGGGAGGGGGGGAAGGGGAAAAAATGGCAGAATGAATCAAACAACATTACCCTATGTAGATTTATGATTACACAAATGGTATGCCTTTATGCCATGTACAGACAGAGAAACAACATGTATCCCATTTGTTTACAATTTTATAATAAAAAAAAAAAGAAGACAAAAAAAAAAAAAAGAAACTGTGGTATATATACATAATGGAATATTACTCTGCCATAAAGAAGAATAAAATTATGGCATTTGCTGGTAAATGAATGAAGTTGGAAAATATCATGCTAAGTGAAATAGGCCAAGCCCAAAAAACCAAAGGTCGAATATTTTCTCTGATAAGTGCATGACAATATATAATGATGAGGGGTGGCGGGGGGAAGAGAAGAATGAAGGAACTTTGGATGGTGTAGAGGAAAAAGGGGTGGGATGGGGTGGGAATGGAAAAACAGTAGAATGAAACAGTATTACCCTATATATATGTATGATTACATGAATGGCATGAATATACATTGTGTACAACAATAGAAATGAAAAGTTGTACCCCATTTGTGTACAATGAATCAAAATGTCTGTAAAAATAAAAAAATATTTTAATAATAAAAAAATGACTCAGGTAATTATAGTTGTTTTACCTTTCCATATGCATTTTAAATTGACTTGTCTGTATTTACAAATACTTTTGAGATTTTGGTTAGAATTACACTGAATATGTAGATCAACTTAAATCATTTACATGTTAACTATATCGAATCTTCCAATTTATGAAGTTATCTTTGATTTCTTTCACTGGCATTTCATATGTGTATGCTCCACATATAGATATTCCATGTGATTTGTTAGATTTATATGCATGTTTCACTTTTGGAGCTAATTGTTTTATATTTAGTTCATTGCTTATATACAGAAAGATGATTGATATTTGTATATTGATTTTTGTATCCTGTGATCTTGCTAGACAGACATTAATTTTAAGAGTTTATTTGTAGATTTCTTAGGGTTTTCTATCTTACAAACAACCTTTCAGTTGCAGATAGACAGTTTCATTTCTTTTCTATCCTTATTATGCTGTCTAGGACTTCCTGTATGATGTTGAGTAGGAGTGGGTAAAATTGACATCCTTACCTTGGACTTGATCTCAGAAAAAAGGGTTTAGTCCTTGACCATTAAGAATGATGTCAGCTACAGGGTTTTTTATAGATGTCCTTTTATCAGTTTAAGGAAATTCCCTCTTAGTACTAGTTTGTGAGAGCTTATTTTTTGTTTTAATTGTGAATAGATGTTAATTTTTTCAATATTTTCCCTGAATCCATTCATATTATTTGTTTTTACAAATATGATGGTTTATATTGATTGATTTTGTAACATTGAACTATCTTGTTCTTCTGAGATCAGTCCCACTTGGTGGTGATGTATTGCTCTTTTGATGGAGTATTGGATTTAATTTGTTCATTTTCTGTTGATGATTGTTGCATCTATATTCATAAGATATAATGGTTCATAGTTGTCCTTTTATGCTGTCTTCATCTAATTTTGGCAGTGCTACTTCCTAACATGAATTGGCAAGTGATCTTTCTTTTTTCTGAAAGAGAGAATGGAATTAATATCATTTACATTTTCATGTTTTAATTAGTGCATTATAGTTGCATGTAATGGGTTCATTTTTGACATATTCATACATGTATACAATATAATTTGCTCTATTTCAATCCCCAGTATTTCCTCTTTCCCCTCCTCCCTCCTTGATCTCCTTTCTCTACTCTATTGGACTTCTGTTAATTTTTTTTTTATATATAACCATGTCACATTCAGTTTTTTTTAAAGTACCTGTGATTCTATTAGCAAAAATTTGCCAATAAAATCATGGCTTCATTGTGTAAAGACAAATTGTAATATATTAAACTTGCAGAACTCATTAAATCTCTCAGTCTATGAATGAAACCTTTTAAGGACATAGGTGGTATATTTCTTAATAACTTCACTATAACAGCCATAATAAGATGGTCACTTTTTTTTAGTAGCAGTCTTTCTAGTCATCTGTTTTTGAATTTTTTTATTTTTTAATTTGTTCTAATCAGTTATATGTGACAGTAGAATGCATTTTGACACATTGTATACAAATGGAGCACAACTTCTCCGTCCTCTGGCTGTACACAACGCAGTCACACCAGTCATTTAATCATACATGTATATAGGGTAGTTATGTCCATCTCATTCCACTGTCCTTCCAATCCCCACAGTTCCTCCCTTTCCCTCAATCCCCTCTGCACAATCCAAAGTTCCTTCATTCTTCCCTACCCCCTTTCCATTATGGATCAGTATCCCCTTATTAGAGAAAACATTTGGCCTTTGGTTTTTTGAATTTGACTTATTTCACTTAGCATGATATTCTCTAACTACCAGGGATATGCTCACACAAAGGAGCAGCCCTGCAAAGAGGCAGTCAGATGGCGGCAACTAGCACACCCAGCAGGAAGACCTCAGGTGCAACCAGACCTGCAGGTACCCCAACAGTAGAACTCTAGGCCCTGACTGGTATCCCCAGACTGAGGCGGCCATGTTATGAGATGGTGGTGGTGGTGGTAAACCTACAAGTCTCTTGGTCCTGGACTTTCAGGCCCTGGCCAGTGACCCAAGATGGTGGTGACCGCATGTAACTAAACCTGAGGGCATCCTGACAATGAGCTTTTAGGCAGTAGTGGGCAGCAGGTGATCCCCAGGTGGTCTGTCAGCAAACGGCTGGTGATTGGTGGGTGGTCACCAGCAGGTGATGGGCAGGTGGAAGATAGGTGGGTGATGGGCAGGCAAAAGGTGTGCAAACAGGCAATCCATGGGTGGTTGGAAGTGGTCAGTGAGAAATTTGTGTGCAAAAGGCAGGCAATGTGCTGGCAATTGGTAGATGAAGTGGGGGATGGGGTGTGCGGGGGTTGGGGGATGGAAAGAGCAGGGGATTGGTGGGCAGGGATGGCTGCCTCGCAGAGAATCAGAGAAACAGTATTTCCTCTGCTTGAATCCCAAGTCACTGATCTACAAGGAATGCAGCCTCCCTCTAGTCTGCCATCTTGGACTCCTCAGGTGGTCACTTTTATAAAACAGAAAACCCGTGTCTTGTAAAGATTTCCTCCCATCAGAAGATGCAGAAATATTTCCACCCCCTGGAGCAAATGAACGCATTTCTCATGAACCCTCAGTATCTTCCCTGCTTTTTCCCAGGCACGGGTGTCAACAGCCAGTGTGGACTTTTTTCCAGAGGTGAGAAGTGGAAATGTGCAGTTTATCGGGAGTGAGTACTCTTTCCCCCAGTCTTCCCTTTGCTCTGCCTCCAAGATTGTCTGTTAATAGGTTTTTTTGTTGGTGCTTTAAGAAATACATAATGGTGGAATTATGATATATTCATACATGTACGTAGCATAGTTGGGTCAATTTCTTTCTCCCTTTCTCATTAATCCCCCCTCCCTCTTGATTCTCTTCTTCTACTCTACTGTTCTCTCTTCTATAGTCATGGGAACCTCATCCATTTTTTCCAAATTCCTTATTTCTCTCTAGCTTTTGCATATGAGAGAAAACATTGAACCACTGACTTTCTGAATCTGGCTTATTTCACTTGGCATGCTGTTCTCCAGTTCCATCCATTTACTGGCAAATGACATCATTTCATTCTTCTTTATGGCCGAGTAAAACTACTGTGTGTACCACTTATCCAGTCATCTGTTGACAGGCTCATGGACTGGTTCCATAACTTGGCTATTATGAATTGTGTTGCTATAAACATTGGTATACCTGGGTTACCGTGTTATGCTGATTTTAGTTATTTTGGATAAATATCAAGAAGTGGAATAGCTGGATCATATGGTGGTTCCATTCCTTATCTTTTGAGGAATCTTTATACTGCTTTCCAAAGTGGTTATACTAATTTACATTCCCCTCAACAATGTGTGAGTACTTTCCCCCCACATCCTCACCACTATTTATTGTTGTTTGTATTCTTCCTGATTGCCATTCTATTTTTGTTCTTTTAAAATAAAATTTATTGTATATATTTTAGGTTTACAACATGAGGGATACACAAATAAAAAGTGGTTATAGTAGTAAAGATAATTAACATTTGTTTTTTTCACATGACTACTCCTTTGGTGAAAAGAGCAACTAAAAACTACTTGTTTAACAATGATACAATGTTATTGACCATAGTCCTCATGAGGTTAGCTCTAAAGATTTGTTCATCCCACATGTCTCCTACTTTGTATCCTTCATTCTACATCCCCCACCCCCATTTCCTGCCCATGGTATCTGCTGTTGTATTATGTAGTATTGTTTATAATGTCTTACGGTCACATTCATGTTGTGGTCAATGGCAGGATTCTTCATTATAAAGGCTGGATAATGTTCCTTGGTGTGCACATGCATGCACCCACACACACACCACACCTTCCTTGTTCATCCATCTGTCGATAGACGGTGAACATAGTGTTCCCAGATCTTGGGGCTGTTGTGAATAATGCTGCAAAGCATATGGGAGTGCAGTTATCTTTACAAGGTGGTGATTCTTCCTCCTTTGAGTATTTATTTAGAAGAGGGATTGTTGGTTCAAATGGTAGTTCTATTTTTAATGTCCTTAGGAAACTCTATCAGTATTTCATAAGGGTTTTACTAGTATACGTTCTCAACAGTGAATGCACTAGATTTTTTTTTTTCACATCCTCATCAACAATTTGTTTAATTGATGGTCTGTTCATCTTTTTTCAATCAATTTTATCTTTGTGTTTCATTTTGGATGATTTCTATTGCTATGTATTCAAGTTCACTAATCTTTTCCTCACAATGCCTTATTTGCTATTGGACAGTGTATTTTCATCTCAGACATCTCTGACAAATTCATATTGGGTCTTCTTTACATCTTCCATGCCTCTATTTTGTTTAATTTACTAATTTTGTTGGAATACAATTAATAATTACAGTTAGAAAATAATGGAATAATACTGTTTAATGACTTTCATTGTCTACATAATTTTTGAATCAGTTTTGACTCATTTTCTTATTATGGATTACACTTTTTTCTTCTTTAGCTGCTTGGCAACTGTTGATTGAATGCTAGACATTGTTGTTATATCTTGGTGAACATGGTAGTTAGCTTTTCATTAGTGTGACTAAAATACCTGACCTGAACAGCTTAGAAGAAGAAAAGTTTATTTTGGATACATGCTTTCAGAGGTCTTAGTCCATGGTCAGCAAGCTCCATTGTTCTGGGCCTGAGGTGAGGCAGAAGATCATTGTGGAAAAGTATGCCAAAGGACAACTAAGCTCATGGAAGCCAGGAAGCAGAGAGGAAAAGGGGCAGGGAGGGAAAGGGGGAAGGAGCCAGGAGCCAGGGATAAGATATAATCCTCCAGGACACATCCCCTGTGACCTTCTTACTCCAGCCATACCCAACCTGCCTACAGTTACCTTTCAGTAGCCCATTCAAGTTATTAATCCATCATTCAATTAATCCACTGATGAGGTTACAACTCTCATCATGAGCTCTTTGGGGAATTTTTAGTTCCAAACCACAATACTGGTACTGAATATTTCTGTATTTCTTTATACATTCTAGAATATTTTACAAGACAGTCAAGTTCTTAGAAACAGATTGATCATTCTTGTGTTTTGCCCTTATTTTTCATTAGAGTGAGTATTTGGTTAGGGTTAAATTTTCCCTACTCTTTAGGCAAGAGAGTTCTCAGTTTTTAACCAATGTGCCATGTCAGAAGCAGGCAGTTCTCAATCCTGTGTATTCTTTGGAAACTGCTTCCTATATTCCTTTTTAGATGCTCCCCACCCTAACCCCAGCCCCAAGCCTCTGGTAAGTTTCCTCAAATATATGTGAATTGATATTCAACTGAGTACTTGAGAAGACCCTCTGCATATCCTTTGGCGTCTCTCTGTGTGTAGCTATTGCTCTCCCATTACTTTGCCCTTCAAACTGTAGCTGACTCATGCTGCTTAGATTCCCAACCATCTCCTCAATTGAAGGAGACCACTGGACTTTAGCCGAGTTCCAGCTTCTTGTATCACAGGCTGGAAGCTTCCTCTAGGCGATATGCTGGGTGCATTCATATGACTCACCTCATTTATTTCCTATCTTTCAGACATCACTGTTCTCTGTTGCCTGATGTGCAATGTCATCTGGGTTATGGTTTCACAAATTTTGCTTGCCTTTTTAGTTGTTTTCTGCAAGAAGATAGGTCTAGTTTTTATCACTTTGTATTGGTCAGAAGTTTACCATTTCTCTTCACTTTTTCAAGTCACAAGTCTTAAATACTGCCATATTCTTAGGTATGAAATTGAAAGGTGTTTTAGTCAGTTTTTTTGCATCTGTGACCAAAAGACCTGACAAGAACAATTTTCAAGAAGGAAAAGTTTATTTGGGGGCTCACAGTTTAGAGGTCTCAATCCATAGAGAGCTGACTGCAGTTCTTGGGGCTCAAGGTAAGGCAGAACATCATGGCAGAACAGTGTGCCAGAGAAAAGCAGGTGAGGACATGGCCACAAAGAAAGGGAGAGAGAGAGAGAGAGAGAGAGAGAGAGAGAGAGAGAGAGAGAGAGAGAGAGAGAGAGAGAGAGAGAGAGAGACTGCAAAATATATACCCAACAGGCACATCCCAATGACCCACCTTTCCAGCCACAGCCTACTTACATTCAGTTACCACTCAGTTAATACCAGGGGATTAATTCACTGATGGGGTTAAGACTTTCATAACCCAATAATAAACCTTCTTGAATTGTCTCACACATGAGCTTAGGGGAGACACCTCATATCTAAACCATAACAGAAGACCTTTGTGGAAATAGCCTCTGGGAATGTGTTAGTTAGCTTTTACTTCCTGTGACCAAAATACCTGACAAGAACAACTTAGAGGAGGAAATATTTATTTTGGCTTGTATTTTCAGAAGGATTCAGTCCATGGTCAGTAGACTGCATTGCTTTGGACCTGAGTGAGGCAGAAAATCATGTCAGGAGGGTGTGGCAGAGGAAAGCAGCTCAGCTCAGAACAGATGGGAAACAGAGAGAGAGAAAAAGTAAGGGGCCATGAACAAGATGTAGTTCCTGAGCATACACCCTCAGGAAACTATTTCTCCAACCATGTTCACCTACTTACTGTTATCACCTAGTAGTTCATTCATATTATTAATCCATCAAATGGATTTGTCTACCGACAAGGTTAGAGTCTTCGAGATCCAATCACTTCCCCAAATCCTATCTCTGGACATCACTGTATTTCCTTTAATATGTTAATTTGGGGGGAATATTTCAGATCCATACCATAATAATAAGTCTGGTGGAATTGTATGGTCCATGTTTGGTTTATACTTTTCCACTTTGGCCTGACACTGTGGGCTCTGACCTTGACTTTTACTTCTATGGAGTGACTATCAGGTTATATTCTTATTCAGGCTGACATAGCTGTCCTCCTATTCTGACCATCCTTTAAGTGAGAAGGCTCCTAATGTCAACTATACTTTATTTATTTTATTGGGATGTAAATCTCTACCTTCATTTTAATGTAAATATTTTAATAATGTTTACTATGTAGAGTAGCTCTAGGGCACTTGGCTATGTTTCAAATTTTACAGGAATGAGCTTTGCAGAAATCAAACTATATCATAAAGAGCTAGGATGTTAAGTAGAAAATATAATAGTGTTGTCCCCGGTTTTAGGGGAAAAAAAAGGATCCTGGACCTTGTCCTCTTGGATGAACACAAGTGGCTATACTTCTTTCCTTCTCTGGGCACCAAATTCAGGTCCTTCTATAATAGATACTGTCCCTGTAGTTCAGGATGATGGCCCTTCTCCTGGGGCATGACCCACACTACTCCTTTAGGTCAGAGCTTAGGCTGCCCATGAGTCAAAGGGCAATATCTTAATTAGTTCCAAAATTACTGAAGAACTCCAGCAAAACAAAAGCAAATTAATAGAGGGGGAAAGACAAAATAAGTGTATTGGTCTGCAAGGGCCGCCATAAGAAAGTAATAATAAAGCAATAAAAACTAAGTGACTTGAAAAGCAGACATTTATTTTCTCACAGGTATGGAGGCTAGAAGTCTAGGGTCAGTGTGTTAGGGAGTTTGGTTTCTCCAGAGACCCTTCTCCGGGGATTATGGATGACATCCTTATTGTTGTGTCTTCATGTGACTTTTCTGTTGTGTATTATAATCACACCTTTTAAAAATGATACCAGTTATATCAGATTAGGGTCCACTCTAAGGACCTCACTTTAACCTAATTAGCTTTTTTAAGGTCCTATCTTTAAATACAGTGACACTTAGAGATCCTGGGGATTAAAACCTCAACATACAAATTTGAGGAAGACGCAATTCAGTTCATAACGAGCAGAATGTTGATTATTGTGATGCTATAGGCTGAATATATGGGAGTTCATTGTATATTCTCTTCACTTTTGTGTTATGTTCGAAGACCTTCACAATGAAGGTTTGAAAACCTAACAAGTACTGAAGAAGGTAAAGGTACTTGAGCTAACTTGGGGAAAAATTGTGTTCAGATATTTCTTGGTATAATACCTTATGAAAATTTATCTTTTCTATTTGTTGTCCTGTTTCATGCTCAGTGCATGTGCATCATCATAAGCTGAAGCTCTTTAAGTTCTTTGGGTACAGTCCACTCTGTGCTAAGGCCACATCTCAACTACTACAAGACTGACTCTGACAACAGCAGTAATGATGGTGGTGAGTATTTGGATTGGGTTTGGAATAGTAGATACACATTTTTCACATGTCTTCCATTTGAGCCCCTGGGAGGCAAGCAGAGTGGGTGACATTATTCCCAAGGCAGGGGCAAGGAACAGTGGCTTGGCCCAGCACACCCAGAGTGATGTTTGCAGTTCCAAGTAACAGGTCTTCTGACTCCTGTTGTGGAATTCCCCTGTGGATATTTTCCTTTGTGATGGAGCAAGGCGTCTCAACTCCCACCCTATTTTGCTCTTGCTGTATTGTAAGAAACTGTGGTTGAATAATGATCCCTCTGGAAATGACCCCTTTTATATTGCTGCCAGCTTTTGTTAAATGTTACTGCTTCAAATGGGCACTTTTAATCTATCAATATTGAAAACTTCTTTCATGTTTAGCTGATTGTGTTTCATTTCTAAGGTGATGAGCCCTCAGATGTTTTTATCTTTTTGGAAGGATTGAATTTGTGAGATGGACACACAGAACAATTTTGTGATAGGTAGTATATTTTGCTTTTTTAATGCAATAGGCACTGTTAAGTATCACCTTTGTGAGGAATGCTGCTTTCTCAGAGCTATTAATTATCCTGGTACAAACTGAAATACTCTTCATTTCAAGGGGGAGGCTAGGCTATAAATAAGAAGACCCTTTTCTGTGAACTTTTTACCTTCAGATCTTTCCTCTGAAATATCCTTTCATCCTTTTAGTTCAAGAAACAATTTAAATGTACTGTAGTAGTTCATAATTTTTATTTTTTTTTTCCTGGACTAGAATGCTAAACTCTCCTTTCTCAACTATCATGTGTGATAAGCTATTGAAAAAAGGAAAAGGAAGATGAAAACTGTTTTTCTCCTTCCTATGGACTCATTGTCTCATTTTGTACCACTTCCCATCCCAGGTAGGACAGACAACCTTGTTCTGGAGACTGAGCTCTTGACCCCTCCTGCTCCCATCCTCATCTGCCAGGCCTTGCATGGAGTTTAAGGGTTTCTAGAACATTGAGATGGATTAGCTCAATTGTCCCAGAGGTACATGTTCTTGAGGGTTGTATGAGGCAGAAGTGGACAGACCAAGGGATAGGGTTGTCTTCAGAGAATAGGGAAAGTGAGGACTGAGAGTGTCCTTGAGTGGCAGCACCACGCTTGCCTAACATGCAATAGTCTGATAAGGGATGACTGAGCAATGTTTGGGTGTCTTGGCACTAGATGCCAATGCTGAGGCCCAAGGACAGTAGTGGTCTGTTTTAGTCAGCTTTTTTGCTGCTGTGACTAAAAGACCCAACCAGAACAGTTGTAAAGGAGGAAAAATTTGAGGGCTCACAGTTCAGAGGTCTCTGTCCATTGACAACCAGCTCCATTCCTCAGGGCTTGATGTGAGACTGAACCTCTTGGAAGAAGAGTGTAGCAGAGGGAAGCAGCTCACATGATGATCAGGCAGTGTACAGAGACTAAGCTCAGTTCACCAAATGTATACCCAAAGTCAGGCCCCCAATGACGCACCTCTTCCAGCCACACCCAACCTTTCTTCAGTTACCACTCAGTTAATCCCTATCAGGGGATTAATTCACTGATTAGGTTAAGGCTCTCACAATCCAATTATTTCTCCTCTGAACCTTCTTGCATTGTCTCACATGTGAGCTTTTTGGGGACACCTCACATCCAAACCATAACAATATCTTAGGTCTCTAAAGAAATCTAGAATGTTTGTAACTTAAGACCCATTGGCTTAAGTTGGAATTTAATTTTGAATCTAGTTAAAGCTAACTTCAGACCAGCTTTGCAGAGGTCAAAGGATAAAACAGCTTCTGGTCCTCTTTCTTCCTTGCCTTTTCTTTGTCCTTGTGTTCTTGCTCTCTAAAGTACTTCTCAACTTTATCCAAGTAGTTTTGTGATCTTTAGAAAATATATTTTGCAGTTAGAAATTCTCATTACTAAAATATTAATATACATATCTTTATTTTTATGAGAATAAATTAGTATTTTTAAAATCTACTTGCTATAGGCTGAATATTTGGGTCCTCTTCAAATTCATGTATTAAAATCCTAATCCCTAATGGTATTAGGAAGTAGGGAATTTGGAGGTCAGTCAGGTCATGAAGGGGGAAGCCTTTTTAATTCCCTTTTAAAAAGTGAGGCAATAGGAGGGGATACAGAGAGCCTCTCTGTCTACCTCCCAGCCCTCTTTCTTGTGAGGATATAATGAGAATATGGGTATCTGAAACCAAGAAACAGGTCCTCGCAAGACACTGGTTCTGCTGATACCTTGAGCTTGGATTTCCCAGCTCCTAGAATTGTGAGAAATAAATTTCTGTCATTTAAGCCCCCAGTCCATGGTATTTTTGTTATAGCAGCTGGAATGGACTAAGACACTGCCATATACTCTGAGTTATAACTCAGCATCCTTGTGAGCATATGTGGTAGAAAAAGCACAGATAGAATGATGTCTCTGTTACATTTTAGCAGTTTGATCTTGGGAAAATTAATTGACCTCTCTGAACATTAACTTTATTCCTTGAAAATTGAAACTTACCTCAAAGAATTGGCTTTTTGGAGCAGAGACTCTAGTCATAAACATCAAGTGCTTAACACAGTATCTGACTCAAAGGCAAGCAATTCGTGAAAGCTTGTCCTCTCAGTGTCTATAGAGAATGTACTGTAACAGTTCAGAATGTTTGTATCAGCTGTATATTGTCCCTAGAATAGATAACTACGTTTTACTCACTGTTTCTTATCTAGCTTCATTCTAACCTTCTCTCTTCCTAGCAAGCTTCAATAGTAGTTTCAGAAAATTCTAGAGACAGACCTGGAGGGGGCCAGGGGACAGCATGTTCATGAATTCTCAAAGATTCTGTTGGTAAGGCATGGGCCCTAGTTTGGTTCTGCCCTCATCTGTTAAGTCCCTCTGGATAAACTTTTGGAGAATACACACCCTATCTTATTTGGATTCCCCATTACCTTTCACCTCATTTGGGAGTAAGATATACTAGAATAGTAACTATAATGCATGGTCTCACATAATGTTTTAGAGACCTTAGAGTGACAAGAGTGTGCTGATAATGGTATCTCTGCATGTGAGAATTGGAACCCTAGCAGGTGTCTTGAGACTCTTAAGAACAGCCAGTTTCAGGATAGGCTGCTGTGCTAATACTAGCAATGTGGGATCATGGATAGACACTGGATATTTCTTTTAAGCTATGGAGCTCCTGTCCTTAAGGACAACTTTTTATGGAGTCCCTACAAGAGATTTTCTTTATTTTACAAGTCTTACTGAATTGAGGATTTTTCTTATTTGCAGTCAAAACAATCTATACAATGTGTTTCATGTTCATAGAGATTTAACAATTCATCTAAATCCCTATATTTAATTCTGTGAATGACTCCTTGTTTGTTTGTTCGTTCATTCATTCAGTCCACTCTTTTATTCATTTGGCATATACTATGGGCCAACAGTGGGGATAAGTCAGTGAACAAAAGAGTTTTGGTATGATTCTCAAGATTTTTATTTTATGTATAATATTCTGACCATGGGAAAAATTACATATAGTATGTAAAATAAACTAGTGATAAATGGAAGGGGTAGTTTTTTGGGGGATGGATGCTAGAAATTAAACCCTGAAGCACTTTACCACTGAGCCACATCCTCAGCCTTTTTATTTTTTATCCTGAGACTCACTAATTTGCTTAGGACCTTGCTAAGTTGTTGGGACTGGCTTTGAACCTGAGATCCTCCTGCCTCAGCCTCCTGAATTGCTAGGATTATGGGTGGGTGCCACCGCACCTGGCAAGGGATAGATATTCTGCTGGATACATCGATACCCTTTTGTACCCCATTTCAACCCCACACCTTTTTTGGCACTTCTATTGGTTATCGTAATTTTAAACATATTTGTGTCTCTATATCATGATTGGGAAGGATGTTTGAGGGCTGAATATATAACTAGGGCAGGTTTCCTTAGGTAGTGCATACACAGATGAGGAGCAGGTGGGCATGCTGGGAACATCATGACTGTCAAGGTATGCAGGACTTCACTGTGGCAGTTTCATCACTGGGTGGAGCTGCCTCTCCCTACCCCCTGTGTCCATTATAAAAGTCCACATTTGCCACCAGATCTGCTTTGCCTCTCTTTCAAACAGAGTCTATAATTTAGTCATTTAGAGTTGTGAAATAATATTTTAGCATCCCTAATCAAAACATTTTGAATAAAGAATTCACATAAATCCATCAGCAAGCATCACTAAGGACAAAATTTGAAAGATGTCTTGCATAATGACGTGGATGGAAAAATGCATTTCATTCCCAAAGTAAGGGGCTTAGGTTTACTCCTGGACATTACAGATAGTGAAAAACTATGAGAAAAGGCTCAGTGTTTGTCTGTGACTTGGGTGGGCTCATGCTGTAATTTAATGCAGACCCCATGCCCTGGTTTATAACCCCTGACAGATAAGGCACCATATCACAGTCCAGGCCTTCCACCCAATGTACCCAGAGTTGCCACGAGGTAAATCTTCACAATAATGTTCAGAATAAGCAGGGATGTGCTGAGGTAACAAAAGCACATATTTTAATACATTTATATAAAGTTTAGGAATAAGTTTATAATCATCAAAGGTGTGTGTGTTTGCACATTCATGCGCTTAAACTGATGGTAATGTTTAAGGAAATATAGCATACAGGTTAAGCATGTCTATCTAAAATACTTGGGACCATAAGTGTTTCAGGTTTCAGAATTTTAGAATCCCTAATCAAAAAAAAAAAAAAAAAAAACCCCAAAGCTGAAATGCTCCAAAATCTTAAAACATTTTGAATTTGTTTTGTGAATTAGATATGCTCAAACTATATTCAAATCTGACTTAACCTGTAATTGTAATTGAAACATGTAAATGATATTAGAATCATGATTTAAAAATTTGAATGTATATGATTTTCATAAGTTCATAAAGAATATTTAAAAATTTAAGTCAGTTATACTTACTCCATCATAAATTTAATTTTTTAAGAGTAATCTGAGTGTTTAAAAGAATCTTGTCTGTTACTTTTGTGAGTTTTACTCAGCTTTCCTTTCATATGCTTGAGACAATCAGGTAGGTTAAATTTACAGATGCCATTAAAATTTTAAGTATATTGAATTGATTTTTACAAATTTATTACTGGTCAAGTGTAAATCTTTAATATTGCTAAAAGAAAAAATTGACAAATTAACCTCTTGACAAATTAAATTTCATGAACTGGGCAGTGCTCAAAAGCAGAAGTGGCCTGGAGAGAGCTCCATTTTGCAGATTAGGCAGTGAGTGTTAATACAACAGTGAGGCAGGGGAATATGATCGCCCACCACCGGCGGGGACAATCACAATGCGTATGCTCTTCTTGATCACAGGAACCAAAAGGGCTTTATTCCATAAGTCTCAGACTTATATTGAGAACATCAGCCTATCAGAGAGTAGACTACCAGGAAAGTCAGCCTATCAAGGAATGGTCTCCAGGCAGATACCAGGATTGTCTCATGAACAACAGCCAACCAGAGTTACTTCCTAAAACTTGTATATGAGTGCAGCTATGTCTGGCAAGCTGCCAGGCGCCATCTTAGAGATCAGGCCACAGTGCGGCTCTGGGGCCCTCAGAGCCCGCCCCTGACACAGGAATACCTTCATTGCCTACAGGTTGGTGTTTATCTCATTTGGACTCGGTTTTTTGTTTTTTTTGTTTTTTTTTTTTTTTTTGATCACTTGGCTGCTTGTGATCGGCTGCAATTTGGAAGCTTATGATTGGCTGAGATCCAGTTCTTCCTACTTTTCAATTTGTGTACTAAGTTTGATTGTGGTTCCTTTCAATGACTTCAAGATAGTGAGAGAGCCACAGACGAAAGGCCTGCTTATTTAATTTAACAATATAAACATTATTAGGATCATACAAATATTGAGGGAATTGTTAAGTTGAACTTAAAGACTTAGGACAATAAGGCTCCTTATCCAAGTATTAAAAAATAGCCCTCTTAAATTAAAAATACCTTCAGTAGAAGCCCTCCTCATTAGGTCACTTTCTCTGAAAAGTTGTTCTTCAAACTATTATCTAAAACAATTTAGCCAAGAGACAATATTTAACTCTCATTACCGAGACCTTGCCTGAGAATCCAGCGTCAACGTGGGAGCTGAATCATATTGAAACACCTCTCAGTCCTCACTCCTATGGGCTTTGTCAGTTCCTTGCTTCTTCCTCCTTTGATATCAAGTGAGTTGTATGCTTTTCCAGCTTTTAGTTCCTGAATTGGGATCTACATAGTAGAAATATTGCCATTAAACCAATTGCATAGCCTTCTCTTTTATTTCCCATTTGCAGTGTCCCAAAATAGATATAAAGGGATTTGATCTGTGGAAGGGCCCATGACTTAAGTTGGTTCAATCAGAACCAATCTGGAACTTTGGTAGAGTGGATTCTTTGCTGTGGGATAACTGAGGCTGTTGATATCAGCTTGGAAGGTTTGTTTTGGAATGAAGTCAGTGCAGAGGAAGTAGAGCTGAGGAAAGAAGAGATGAAGACCCTATAACTGAGATCTGATGTTTGAGCTCCTGGGTCCATCCAGCCAAAAGTCTGCTTTTGAGTTGTTCAGTTATGCAAGTCAATAAATTCTATTTTAATTACCCTTAAGCTAATTTGAATTGAATTTATGTCATTTTCAATCAAAAGACCTTCACACACACATCAGTAAAATTTAACTAATATGAATGTGGAAGGAAATATTTTCCTTCCTGAGAAGAATTATAACTTGACTGTTGGATAAGGCTTGGTCTGTCTATAGATTGATTTAAAACAAGACAATAAAAATTATTCTTCATCTTGCAATGATCTCTGCATTAGCCCATTTCTGATATGTGACATCCTATGTTTAGGAATTTATTATTTGGCTTTAAGAAGTATTTTCCAAGTATATTTTATATTTTTGTTTTATTTCATCAAACTTTTATTTTGCAAGATTACATTCTTACTTTGAATTTCCCTTTTATTCTTTATGGTATTTGCTTTTCAACAGAAAAACTACCTGAAAATTAACTTGCATAGTACCTGACTGTACAAAACAAATGGGTACAGAGTAGCTTTGATGTTTGTAAAACTGGTGAGGCCTAAAACACCTCCACGTAAACCTGGAGGTCCGTGACAGTTTTACTTTGTTCAAATTGAATAGGAACATACTTTCTTTCCTTCTTTTGGAGGGACATGTACTGGGATTGAATCCGGGGTACTTTACCACTGAGCTACATCCCCAGCCTTTTTATTTTTTGTTTTGAGACAGAATCTTGCTAAGTTGCCAAGATGGGCCTCAAAACTTCTGATTCTCCTGACTCAGCCTCTTACATAGCTGGAATTACAACCTGGTTTAGATGCCTAACTTTAAAAGTCACATGGAAGTTAAAAATATGTAAAAAATTGATGTTAATAGAAAGATTACTACCTTTTCCAGAAACTACTCCACGGCCTCATTCATGCATACCCTTATCCCTGTACTCCAATAAATAATTTTCAACAATTTTAGCTATTCTAATATTATTTCTGTGTTTTCAAATGAAATACTTAAATCAGTTTCTTTAGTTGTTAATTGTAGACATTCGCTGCATTCTATTGAGAGAAAATTTATCTTTTATGTAATGATCAGTTCCAATTCTTTTCCACCTATCTTTCTACTGTAGTTATAACACAGTAATTCAATAGCCAGTATTTGAATTATTTGGTTATTTCATATTAGTTTCTGATTGTCAAGTACCTCAGTGTTATTCTCTTTATCATGATTCTGCTTTTTCTGATCTTAATTGCTTCAATTTTTTCTACTTGCTTAATTTAAAAAATATCCCTATTTTCTCCTCCTCTTCCTCTTCTTTTTCTCTGATATGCCAAAATATCATAAATTAGATAGCTTATAAAAAACAGAATTTTATTTTTCACAATTCTGGAGCCTGTGAAATCTAAGACCAGGTACTGGCAGATTGAGTTTCTGGTGAGAGGCTGCTTTCTGGTTCATAGTTGGCACCTTCTATGTCCTTACATGTTAGATAGGACTGTCTAGATCTTTAGGGTATCTTATATTAGGCACTAATCCCATTCGTGAAGGTTTTGCCCTCATGACTAATCACCCTTCCAAAAATCAAACCCACTTCCTAGTACTGTCATATTGGTGATTAGGGTTCAACATGTAATTTTTGGGAGGGATGCAATCACTCAAAGCTCAGCAACCTGTTATTAATTAGGCCCCAAGCCTGCACAAATCTGTCAACCCCTATAAATACCATTCCCAAATAGAACAAAATATGCCAGTTCTCCCACCTTCCACGAACACCAGATCTCTCCCTCCAGATTCATCTGTCCTTCCTATTCAGTACTAAAACTCATGCTTTGCAGTTTTTCTGGGGTTTCTTTCATCATCTGAAAATTCTCTGCTGATCACCTGTGTTGCATCTCCTATGTACCTGATTGTGTATTTTCCCCTTTCTACTTTTATTTGATTTGCTGCATAGAATGTTAGTAGTTTTCTATAGAAAAGCTTAGAAATTTTATTTTTAAATGTGTGCATGTCTGAAAATGTTTTATTCTCTTACAGCATTGATATTTTGTCTGGGTATAAAATTTTAAGTTTAAAATAATTTGTTAAACTTTTGGCATTCATCTTTCTTTCTTTCTTTCTTTCTTTCTTTTTTGATTTCTAGGGATGGCAATTAAAAGTTTGAATAGACATGGTTTCTCCCTGTGGAAACATTTTGAATCTTCTCCTATTTTTATTTATTTCTGCTGTTGAAAAACATTTCTCCACAGCCTCTAGCATTTCTACATATCTTAAGAGATGAGGACCTGATAGCCTTTTGAACTGTCTTTTTAATGGTATTTGTATAGGGAAAAATCTTGAAAGATATTGTCTCCATGTTTAATATAAGAGCACAGTTGTGTTTGTTTTCCAACATAATGCAGATAATGTCTCCTTCTGGTACAGTCTGGGAAGGTTTGCATGAAGTCCACTATACAAGATTTTTGTTTCTGAGGCTCAAGTTTTCTCAGCTGTGACACAAGCCCACAGAATGTGAAGTGTACACCTGAATTGCTCTGTGTTGCCCCACAGGACCTGGGGAACAAAGAGAACTAGGTAAATACAAAACTCATGCTGCTTGCTATGTTGTCATGAAGTCCCTTGTCTCTGATGAACTCCTTTGTACTCTGCCAGAATCTATAAACTGTGACAGTCTAACTTCTTAGTTTAAGGATGGGGTGAAATCCCAGATCCTTCATAATTATGGACACTGATGATACATTGTGAACCTTTTTTCATTTATATTAAAGGCACTTAGTGGAGCCCTTTGTGTTAGGGTTCTCCAGAGAAACAGACCCACACAACTATATATATATGTATGTATATATGTGTATGTATGTGTGTGTGTGTGTGTGTGTATACATGTGTGTGTATACATCTCAATTCTTTATTCTCATGTGTGTATGTGTATGATACATTGTAAGAAATTGCCTCATGCAATTATGAAGGCTGAGAAGTCCCAAGTTCTGCAGTCAGCCAGCTATGTCCCAAGTGAGCTGATATGTAGTTCCAGTCTGAATCCAAAGTATTGATAAACAGGAGAGCCAGGAGGTCTAAATTCTGGTCTGAAAGCCAGAGGCTAGAAACAAGAATAGCTGATATTTCAGTGTAAGTATAAAAACTAGAAAAGACTGATGTTGCTGCTCAAGCAGTCAGGCAGGAAGAATTACCACCTACCATTTTTGTTCTAGTCAGTTCTTTGATTGAATAAAGCCCACCCACATCAGGAAGGGTAATTATATTTACTCAGTCTATAGATTCAGATAATCTCATTTGGAAATACCCTCACAGACATACACTAAATAAGGTTTGGCTAAATGTCTGGGCACTGTATGACTCAGTCAAGTTTACACATGCAAGTAATCCTTTCATTTCATTTTTCACATCTGAAGTCTCACATCTTTCAGTTTTGTGAAAACTCCTTATTTCATAGTATTTTTCTATTTTTACTATAATCTATTTTTGGAATTTATTAGTTAGTTAAAATTAGAGCATCTGTATTGGTCTTCCAATTAAAAAAAAAAACTATTGTATCCTATCTAAATATCCTTGTCTTTATGTTCTATTTTCTAGAATTTACCTTTCAGTACTACTTATTATTTTCTAAATTAAATGTTTTATTTTGAGGTCACCATAGATCCATATCTAACTGTAAGAGATAAAGCAGAGAGATCCTATGTGCTCTTTACCCAGTTTCCTTAAAAACTACTATTTTTCAAAAATCATAGTGTTACCATATCACATCTAGGATATTAACGGTCGAGATGAAGAACATCTCCATCTTTACAGATTCCTCAGTTTGGCCTTTCATAGCCACAAACACTTCCTTTTCCTACCCAATCCCTAACTCCTAGCAACCACTAATCTGCACTCCATTTCTATGATTTTGTCATTTAAAGAATGTAAAAAGTGGAATCATACAGTATGTAAACTCTGTATTGCTGTTTTCACTCACTGTAATGTCTTTGAAATCCAAGCAAGTTGTTTGGTTTATCAGTTTCCTTTTTTTTCCTTTTGAGTAGTATTTTGTAGAATGAATATCCCATATTTTGACATTCAGCTGTTGAAGATTGAGTAACATCTGGGTTGTTTCAGTTTTAACTACCATGAATAAAGCTGCAATGAAAGTTCTTATACAGATTTTTGTGTGAATATAATTTTTAAATATTTCTGAGGTAAGTGCCAAAGAATATGATTTCTGGATTGTATGGTAGTTGCATAATTGATTTTTATAAGAAACAAATTATTTTTCAGAGAAATACATCATTTTATATTTCCACTGGCACTGTATAGGTGCATAAGCATCTTTAACAGCATCTGATATTTTTTGAATTTTTAAAAAATGTTGATAGACCTTTTATTTTATTCATTTATTTTTATGTGGTGGGATAATTGACCCCAGTGCCTCATACATTCCAGGCAAGTGCTCTACCACTGAGCCACAACCTCAGCCCCAGCATTTGATTTTTGACATTATTTTTTCTTTAATTTATTGACAGGTGTGTAATGATACCTCACCATGCTTTTAATTTGATTTGTATTTTGTATTTGATTTGTAGGTTAATGTAAGTATCTAATGATATTGAAACTATTTGATTTATTGATTTGCCATCTGCATATCCTTTAAGGCGAAATATCAGTCCATATCTTTTGCTCTTGCTTTAGCTGAATTATTTTTGTTTGTTTTGACCAGAACATATTTTGAAATTTTTATTTTGGCTATCTCTATTTCCATGAGATATTTCTTGTTCTCTGAATTCCAGAACCAAATTTTTAAAAATCCTGATCTGGTTTTTTCAGGGATACAATGTATCTTTAAACATCTTTTTAAGATTATTAATTACAAAAAATTGGAGTGTTTTTTCCTGATATTTGCTTTTGTTTAATGTTAGAATTTCTTTTGTTTGTTTGATGTTCTTTCATTTCCCTATTGAGGTTTGCCTAAAGTGTCCAGTAAATTATGGTTCAAGCTAATACTTGTGGGACCCAGAACAAGACACAAATGTTCCCCATAAACTATATTTCTGTGTTAGTCAGCTTTTTGTTACTATGACCCAAATACCTGACAAAAGCAGCTTTAGAGTAGGAAAAGTTCATTTGGGGCTTGTGGTTTTAGAGGTCTCAGTTCAATGTCAGCAGACTCTAAGGCAGAAACGTCATGGTAGAAGGGCATGGTGGAGGAAAGCTACTTATTTAATGGCAGCTGGGAAACAGAAAGAAGGAGAGAGGAAGGGGCTGGGGACAGACATGGTCTCCAAAGTCATGCCTCCAGTTACCCAGTTCTTGGAGCCGTGCGCTAACTGCCTGTAGTTCTCATACACTTCCAGTAGTCCATTCAAATTATTAATCCATCAAATGGATGAATCCACCGATGAGGTTAGAGCCCTCTGATCCATTCTTTTCATGCCTGAATATTGCTGCTTTGCCTAATATAAGAGCTTTTGGAAGACATTAAAGATCCAAACCATAACAACATCTAAATATTTAGAAATCATAATTTAACAAATTGTTCAACCCTCCTACCTTAACAAGTAAGCTTCCAAAACAATGTCAATTATGATAACAACAAACTTATGTAAAGCCAATTTTATGAATGAAACAAAGAAACATCAAAGACAGTTGAATTTAAATACTATAGTTCATTTCTAGGTGTTCTATGGATCTATAGATGTGTGAACAAATAAATTATAAATTATTATGGACTATAAATTATTTTTCTTATCTTTATTTTAGTAAATCTCTAATTATGTGGTTATAAGGAAGATTCTTACAAAATTTTGAGTATTTATCTTTAATCTGATTTAAAAAATTTTTATTTGCTTTAATTAGTTATACATGACAGTAGAATGCACTTTGATACATCACATATAAATGGAGTATAATTAATTTCTCATTCTTCTGGTTATATATGATGTAGAATCCAACCAGTCATATAGCCATATATGTACATGGGGTAATAATATCTGATTAATTGTACTATCCTTCCTACCCCCATACACACTCCTCTCCCTTCACTCCCCTCTACCTAATCTAAAGTAACTCTATTCTTCCCTAGTCCCCCCCACTGCGAATTAGCATCCACATATCAGAAAACATTCGGCTTTTGGTTTTTTGGAATTGACTTATTTTGCTTAGCATGATATTCTCCAGGTCCATCCATTAACCAACAAATACCATAATTCCAATCTTCTTTAAGGATGAGTAATATTTCATCATGTATATATATGTATACCACATTTTTTTTTTATCCATTCATCTGTTGAAGGGTACCTCAGTTGGATCTGGTTTAGCTATTGTGAATTGAGCTGCTATAAACATTGATATGGTTGTATCACTGTAGTATGCTGACTTTAAGTCCTTTGGGTATAAACTGAGAAGTGGGATAGTGGGGTCAAATGGTGGTTCCATTCCAAGTTTTCTGAGGAAGTGGATCAAAGACTTAGGCACTAGACCAGAGACCCTGTGACTAATAGAAGACAAATAGGCCCAAATCTTCACCATGTCTGTTAGGACCTGACTTCCTTAACAAGACTCTTAAAGTGCAAGAAGTAAAATCAAGAATCAATAAATGGAATGGATTCAAACTAAATAGCTTCTCAGCAAAAGAAACAATCAATAAATAACGTGAAGAGAGAGTCTGTAGAATGGGGAAAATTCTTTACCATGTGCACCTCAGTTAGAGCATTAATCTCCAGGATATATGAAGAACTCAAAAAACTTAACACCGCAAATCAAATAACCCAATCAATAAATGGGCTGAGGAAATGAACAGACACTTCACAGAAGAAGAAATGTAATCAATCAACAAATATATGAAAAAATGTTCAACACCTCTAGCAATTAGAGAAATGCAGATCAAAACTAAGATTTCATCTTGTTCCAGTCAGAATGGCAATGATCAAGAATACAAACAGATTCCCTTCAATTGATGAATGGATAAAGAAACTGTGATATATATACACAGTGGAATACTACTCAGCCATAATGAAGAACAAAATTATGGCACTTGCTGGTAAATGGATGAAGTTGGAAAATATCATGCTAAGTGAAATAGGCCAAGCCCAGAAACCAAAGGCCAAATGTTTTCTCTGATAAGTGGATGACGATATATAACGAGGGGTTGGGGATGGCAGGGGGAAGGGAAGAATGAAGGAACTTTGGATGGTTTCGAGGAAAATGGGATGGGAGGGGTGGGGGAAGGAAAGATAGTAGAATGAAACAGACAGTATTACCCTATATATATGTATGATTACATGAATGGTGTGAATCTACATTGTGTACAACGATAGAAATGAAAAGTTGTACCCCATTTGTGTACAATGAATCAAAATGCAGTCTAAAAATAAAAAAAAGTTAATAAAAAAATAAAAAAGAATTTAACTGATAAAAAAAGAAAAAAGAATACAAACAACAATAAATGTTGATGAGGATGTGGGGAAAAAGGTCCACTCATACATTGCAGGGGACTATAAAGCAAGTACTATGGAAAGCAGTATGGAGATTATGAAGTTTATTATGGCCAGTAATTATGTAGAGACATAGTTGTATTAATGCTATTTACAGTTTGAACATATTTTCAACAGAAAATGTAAATTAAAGTGAATGTAAGAAAAGTAAGTTTTATTTCTCATGTATATTGCTAAAAACTTATTTTTATTCAAGATACGTAGCGTATGTATTTAACATCACTCTACCAGGTTTGTGGTAAGTACAGAATGGCAGTGTTCTTTATTTTTTTGAGCTTATGAAATGTGGGGACCTCTAAAATGGAGGGCCAGGGAAGGGGCCACTCCTGCTCTGGCTTTCCATTCACAATTGAACAGGGCACTAACAAGACATCTTCCCAGGTTTAGCTATGGGGCTTGTCCATCTGTGGGTTTCTCTCCACAGTGAATAGGCATACATCAAACCTTGTGTTCAACTTCCAACCATCAGTCTCTGGGCATCTTCTCTCTCAGTAGTTTATTATCTTCCAGAGGAAGAGTCCCTAATCCCTTCTGGCTGCTAGAATTCTAGAGGTACAACAGGTGTCTCGATTCCCACAGTCTGCCTGAGTTCAGCCATGCTTTGGAGTCATTCTCTTCTGTTCCTTACATTTCTTCAGGGCAAAATCTCTTGGGGAGTGAAGGAGACCTGAAATTTCAGCAACTTCATATACAAACTTTCAATCAGTCCTCCTGTTTAGGGCAAAAGTCTCACCAGCACGCTTCCCTGGTATTTCTAAGGCACTAGTTGCTCAGGTGTGGTTAGGGGAAATCAGCTTGCTACCTCTTGGTGTTCCCTTCAGCTGGACTGTGGTTTTCTGTGTTATGTTAATTTGATTATCACTTCTCCATCCACTCAGTGTCTTCCAAATCATGCTGTCTTTAATAGTTCGCTGTTGTCTTTTATTCCATTCTTTTGTTCTTGGGGTTGGTCCTGCTTTTTGTTTTTATTCTGCCATTCAGTGGAATTTTGGAAAGGAGGTAAATCTATCATGTTTACCTAAAGGTGATATTATTGTCACCTTTCCCCTGAAAAGGAAGGCATAATTTAGTTAAGTAATTTCTGCTTACAAATGCCAATCATAACCAACTGCAGCAAATACTACTAGTAGTAATGGGAAATTTTATTGAATGGCATCAGGGTTTAAGCTAGAAATGGAATTCACCCAGATGGTTCAAATGTATATTAATGAAGGAATACTTGTGGAGGAATGGGCAGAATTAAAGAAATAAAGAAGGGATGGTGAGGCACCCAGGGTCTAGCATCAGCGAGGGTTATTACTATCCCTAGGACTAAAGAGAAATGGAAGAAAGTAGAGTTGCTAGAAGCTGGTGAGAGTTAAAGCCTTGGAGGAAGGCTTCAGATATTAGCAAAGAAGGCACCAAAGCAGGGAGGAAGGGAGTAGGGAAGAAATACTCTGGTCTCTCTCCTCACCTTCAGAAGATGTGCAAGTGTCTTCCAGTGGAAGTCAGGCAGCAAGAGAACCAGGGTGATGGGGTGCCTTGGTCAGTCCCTGGAGCCTGCAGCAGAGAAGAGGGGAGAGGGACATGGAAAGTAGATCTGGGGAGAGAGCGGGTAAGTGGAATGTAACCAGCAGAACAGAGTTCCTTGTACAATCAACAAAAGTTACTGCATTGCAGAAAGAGTGGAAACTCAGTTGCAGAAACCTTAGTGCTTTATTGAACTTTATCACTCAAATTGCACTGATGTTATTTAATTCTCCATACTCTATATCGTTACTTCCAATTTTTCACAAAGATTTTTTTTTGGCCATGAGTTAGTCTAGTCTCTTCTGTTATCAGTGTGCCTCATGATCTAAAATGCTGTGCTCAGAGGTCTAGCTCATATTATGAACTTGGTTGTAGGAGTCCTCTCACTTGGGTAGAGGGGTCATTGACTGGGCAAGCACCCCAAAGTTGTAAGCTACTCCATTGTAAGTAGTTATCACATGTTGCACGAAGGCATTAGCATAGTAGAGCTTTCTCCCTAGAACACAGGGTAAGATGGTTAGATTTACCCACTGCCAACTAAGGGTAGGGAATGCAAGAAGTATTAGATGTGTGTGGAGGAGGAAGAAGTGTTATTGAGTAAGGGCATGCAGGCTGGTACAGCCCAATTTTGAACACCACTATTCTGCAACAGTGTGAATCCTGCTTCCCTGGAATTTTGTGAAGTGGAATTCTTTTTCTCAACTTTGCTGAAGGACTTATTCTACCATAAAATCACTTGTGTGACATTTAACAATTTTGTACCACAAGGCTGAAACAATCCTAGAAACCAAATTTTGGCTCTTCCTGGATTTGCCACTCAGGGAAAGTGATGGAGCTAAACAGAGCTTTGGGCAGCTTCACAGGGGACCTGTCCTTAAAGAGATACCAAATGAGAACAGGACATAGACAAGAGACTTCAAATCCCATCCATTTGGGAAAAGCATGATATTATTGAAATATCAGTTGGGAGCTTTCTTTTTGCAAGATAAAATGCTTTTATATCCCTGTTTACTCATTATACAGTATAACTATGAAAGAAAGAACCACAAAGAATTTTTTTAACCCTGGGGATTAAACCCAGGGGCACTCTACCATTGGAGTGCCCTTTTTATGTTTTTATTTTGAGACAGGGTCTCACTAAATTACTGTTATAGTTTGGTTACAGGTATCCCTAAAAAGCTCATGTTAGGCAATGACAGGGGTGAAATGATTAGATTACAAGAGCTGTAACCCCATCAGTGGATTAATCCATTTGATGGATTAACAATTTGAATGGACTACTGGGTGGTAACTGTAGGCATGTGGGGTGTGGCTGGAGGAGGTAGGTCTCTGGGGGTGTGGTCTTGTCATGGGTTCCTGGTGCTCTCTGCTTCCTACTTGCCATGAGCTGAGAAGCTTTCCTCAGCCATACCCAGCTGCCATGATGTTCTGCCCACCTCAGGCCCAGATCAAGGGAGTTTACTGACCATGGACTTAAACCATGGGCACAAAATGCACATTTTCTTCTCTAAGTCATTCTTGTCAGGTATTTTGGTCATATTGACAAAAAACTGACACAGTTGCCTAGTCTGGCTTTGAAATATGTCATCCTCCTGCCTCAGCCTACTGAGTAACTGGCTGACAGATGTGTGTCACCACACCAGGCTAAGAAAATTTTAACAGTTATGAATTGTAGTCAAATTAATTAAGAAGTACTGTCTTGATTTGTCAGACTCTTACAGTGATAATAAGATTTTTAAAATACTATAGAGAGGAGGTTCCCACCAGCAGCATCAATGTTATTTAGAACTTCTTAGACATGCAAATTCACAGGATGGCTGAATTTTGAGAATTGCTTCATCAGAATCAACTGATGGACTTTTAAAAACAGATCATTGCTGATTTGGTAGATCTGGGTGGGACTCAGGAATATGCTATTATTGGGGAAAAACATTTCTTAAACAGTTTCTACTCCAAGATTGGTAAATGTAGTAGGAAAAGTTTTTGGAATATTGAAAGAGTTTATGTTGTACATAATTCTTAGGAGGGCACTCTCTTGACAAAGTGACAACAACAAAATACTTCTTTCCCTTCATATCTGTGGGTTTTACATCCATGAATTCAGGTACTGATAAATGAAATATATAAGTATTTAAAAATTGCATCTGTGCTGCACCTGTACAGACTTTTCTTGTCATATACCCTAAACAATACAACACAATTATTTACAAAGCATTGACATTGTTCTAGGTAGTATAAATAATCAAGTGATGATTTAAAGTACATGTAGCCATATGTACAGATTATATGCAAATACTACATCATTTTGTATAAGAAACTTTAGCTTCCATGGGTTTTGGTATCCATAGGACAGTGGGTATAGTGAGTTTCCTGAAACCAACTCCTTCATAGCCAAGGAGTGACAGTACATAGATTTTAAATTTGTCAAGATTTCTCATTTCCAGTGTTGCTTTGGGATGGTGGAGGCCTAAGAGATCTTTTATAAATTATTAGATGAGAATCTCAAGAGCTTAGAATTTGTTTCAATTAGAAGAAAAATCAAGACCTTGTGGTCTACATGTGTAAATAGTCGCTACTGTGATTACCTGAATCTGAGAAGTAATTTCTGATGAGTATAAAATCAATTGTTGATTTAACATTTCAGTGTTACTTGAGAATCTTCTATGTTAAAACCATACATACTAGGGTCTCTAGAAAAAGAGGAAGTAAGAAAAAATGCATGCTGCACATTTTTCAAAACTGTCTTCCAGTTTTCTAGGGCTCCTATGCTGCCCCTAGGCTCAGCGGTTGCTATACATCTGCATCAGAGGCTAAGTAATTAATAACACAGATGCATGCAGCCTGTGCAATGACTATTTGGGAAAAAAATCAATGTATCTGTTGGCCTGCTGGTAATTATCACAGCACCCACCATTGCACTACTCTAATACCATGGAAGAAGCACGATTTATGTCTCACAGTCATTGAGAACAGCCACGACACACCGTTTCCTCCCTTTCTAACTTGATTACTGTTTCCACAGATTATTACCTACCATTACCACAAATCCCAGAATGTAGAAAATCATTGGAACTAGAGCAAAGAAGCCAAATAAAACACCTGCAAGGGATTCTGAAAGTGATTATGGTTTAGTTGACGTATCTTTAGTAAGAAATATGGATGATGAAGCAAAGAAGCTTTTGCCTGTCTTGCTTCTGGCTCTGTGTGTGACTGTGTTGTGTGCTCCCTGCATGACTGAAGTCATCATCCACCCCGGCTGCACAGTAGTCATTCATACATGTGTTCATTCAAATACTTAGGCTTGATCAATATTCACTAAAGAAGTATGATCAACGACTGTTACCAACAGTTTCTGGAGCAGATGTTTTTGGAATTTGACAGTCATTGTATGTGGATGGCAAGAATATAGTGTATTTTTATGCTAACACCTGACAATAGTATCATTTTCCTTAAGTTCTGAGAGAGGTTTCATGTACGATATTTTATGTTCCTAGTTCTAGTCCAAGGATTAGATCAGAAAGAAATTATCCCTAGTAAAGCAACAGAAACCTGCTTTGAGTGATTCAACCATGCTTTAGGGCTAATGAGTTTTGGGTTGCATGCTCAGATGCAAGTTTTTAATTCTCAAGTTCACCATTTAATAATTAAAACAACAAAAGTAAAGTCGTTGGAGTTCAGCATTGTCACTTTCCTTTTCTAGAATATTAAAAGTTTAAAATTTCCATTTTCCAGGTATGATCTTGGCAAATGAAAGTGTTGTTCTTTTCCAGTTCCCTTCCCAAGTTATAACTGGTTGCAGCACTCAAGATGAGAGTGAGAAAAGCCTAGCTATGGGGCTCAAGTTCAGGTCCATTGTAGGCATGGCGGCCTGATGGCTTTAGGTAGACAGAACTGTAGCCATCCAGTGGAGGCTTCTCGGTCCTCACTATTTGTCCTAGTGGTCTAATCCTGGTCCAGACAATCTAACAAGAATGCAACATTTCTACAAAAGTATGTGCCCTTTGGTAAAAGTAGCCTTAAATGCTGCTCCCTCCTTAGATGTTGAAAAGGCTGTTTCTAGTTGGAAAGGGACTGCAGAAAATATAGGAAGACAATTTATATCCCAAGCAGTGGCACAGCTGTAGTTTTTGCTACGGGGCATCTGACAAGCTTCCTTAAGATTCTTCAAATTCCAGAGTTAGTTTCAGCTAAGACTATAAAGTAAAACAAAAATAAACAGAACATGATTCAAGGTTTTCCTTGAGGTGCCTACATGTCTTGCACCAAGTGTATTGATATAAATAAAGTCATATCTGTGCCTGGTGATATGGATGGGATATATTTCTGAACACTTTGTATATATAGCTGGTGGGAGATATTACATGTTTATTTTTAAGCAACTTTTTTTAATACTAAATTTACTGACCATAAACATGCCTGACACTAAAGTCTTATTTTTAGAAAAAGAAAAAAATAAGCTGAAATGTTGTTTACTCAGCTACTGAGATGCAGATTGCTCTCTTCGGGTCCTAATAAATCATGACCAAGGCATCCTTTTCAATATAGATAATGATGAGGTTGGTATTTTGAGCAGGGCAGGGACCAGAAATTCCTCTACTTAGTTTGGGCAGAAATACATTTATTACAGGGGAATAAATAGATTTATTAAATGGGGAAGGTGCTGGCATGAGATTCAAACTGCCCTGCCACCATCAGAAGGTCAGTATGAATTAAGGAATTCCTCACATCAATTCAGATGTACCCGATAGAGTAGCTTTAATCAGATCCAGAGCCCGAGCTGCAAAGGAGTCTGTGAAATGTGATGGTTTACCTTTCTAGATAGAACTCGGTAATAAGCATCCACCACAGTTTGCTTTTCTACTTCCCTGCTATAGTGAGATCGCTCATTTTCTGCTACCTGAAAGCTACAATGAAGATTGTTTAGAACTTTGTGATATTTTTTCTGGGATATGTGCCCACGGGTGGGTCCTAGTATATTTGCCTTTTTTTTTTTTTTTTTTTTAAATAAGTACTATCAGAATGTTACTCCTTTTAAAAATATATTGTAAAAATAATTTTTTTTAATACATACTATCATTATAAACTATGAATAGACTTCTGCTTTCAAGAGCGAGTCAATTCATATTTAAAAGTCAATAGCAGAGTTTTTAAAATTTCTTAAACATTGTATCTAGAACAGTATAGTTAAGTAGAAGATAAATCAGTAGATTAATAGAATACTTTATTAAAATTACTTTCTTTGATAAAAATGAATAGTAGTGGAAGCAATAGGGAGCACTGGTTGCCAGGGACTGGGGAAGGGGATAATGGGGAATTGTTCATTGTGTACAGAATTTCACTTTTGCAAAATGAAAGTTCTGATATTTGTTGCACAACAATATGAATATGCTTAACATAATTGAACTGTATACTTAAAAATTGTTATGATGGTAAATTTATGTTATATGGGTTTTTTAACCACAAGTAAACTTGTTAAAAAATTAGAACTCGTAGGCAGTGGCTATTCCCATAACATTTTAAATCTCTTAATGAATTTAGCCTGAATTCCATTGGTTTCTCCATGTTTCTTTGTTTCCTTTGATTCCACATGGCTTGGAATTCTTGATCTCTTTTTTTATTTTTAGTTTATGACAGGTGTTAATTTAATGTTTAATATTTAGAATTCAAATGATAATTGCAAGCAATTATTTATGAAATATGATTGCAAAATAAGATGTGGTTATCTTGCACAAAGACTCTGCTTGATGGCCACTCTTAAGATTCCATATTAACAAAATGGTCCAAACGAAAACAAATTGTTTGGGAAGCAATCAAAAACATTTTAATTAGTTTTACAGGACACAGTGAAATTTCTTTGTAGAAATCCGTGTGTAGCGGAGCCAGGTTTATCCTGTTGCATGGTCCATTCTCTTTGTTAAATTGCCTGCTGGAGCCAATCTTTGCCATGCTGCCTCATAAACTTTTACAGTAAATATCCCATTATTGGACACTGGGGTAGAGAGTGATGGAAGCAAATGTAATTGTTTTAGCTTTAAATGTACCCTTGTCCAAATTTTTCTTAGACACACAGTGCAAGGCGAACCTGGAAGTCATGAAGGCGTTCAGCCCTCTGGAGGCTGGAGTGCATTTAAGCCATTCCAGACAGATGAGGGAAGTGCCCCTTAGGAGAGGGGAGAGGTAATCCTGCACCCTTTCTTAGTAACTCATCCTGTGTTTGACAAGTCTTGCCACCGGGTCTTTGTAGTTAGTCCATGTCTCATCTGCTCATTTCCCTCCTCTCCCTGACCCCCTTTCTGGTTACATCATTAATGGAGATTGGAACCAGCTGGCCTCCTTATTCTCTGTAAAAGGCTTTTATAGATATGAAAATGATTATTCAGTTTCTTAACTGCTTTGCTGAACTGTACTTTTCTCTAACTTTGCTCTATAAATTTTGTTTTTCAGGTCCCCTAATTATCTTTCTGATGTTTCTCTGACTCCTCTGTAAGCTTACCATACTGCTGTAAAAACTGAGGGATTCCAGTTTTTATGGAACTCTAATACATTTCTAAACATTTTTGAGATTAATGGAAGGATTGCTCCTTCTTACACAACATTTGTTTAAAAAATATCATTAAATCACCTCCTAAATCTTCCTGGCCTTGCTGACAGAAAGCAAAAACCACCATTCCCACCACTTTTTGCAAAGTTATAAGTTCTCAACTCAGAAAATCAGCTTCTCTTTGAGAGCTTTTTAACTTATGGAAAATACGGGAGTGATAATAGGAAATACATAAATGTATATCAATGGAAATAAGGATCAATTAGGATGAGTATAACAGTGAAAGGTTCCCCCACATCCTATAGGGTTTTTAAAAATCACTGTTATTTTCTTTTTATAAAATAGAGAAGTTACAAACAACTGAAATTATATCATTTTGAAATATCAGAATTTAACATTTTAGTGACTACTACATTGTGTTTCTCTTTATATTTACTTTCACACTTCTATGATTTTCCTTAAATGTGATCATCTTATTATTTTTATTGGTCATATTTTAAATAGATTTTTCTGCATGTATTTTTATCTTCACCTACTTTCCTTCCTACCCAAAATAACCAGTGTTTTAATCCTTCTACTCTTCTTTCCTAGATATATTTACCATATGGAATAAGTATGTATTTAAAAACTTGCCATTGTTTGTGCTAGAGTAAATTATACAGTCTTTCATGCATCTTGCTCTTCTCACTAAACAAGTCTTCATAGAAATGAAGAAGTAAAGCTGTCCATCTGTAGTTGATGACATGATTACATATCTAGACAGCCAAAATAATCAATGTCCAATCATCTCATTTCTGAGATTTATAAAATTGTTATTATGCTGTATTTTTATAACTTCTCTAATTCCCTAAACAATTTTTAGCTTGCTTTCTGTATTAAATATTTATATTTGTACATGAATTTCTGGATGGTTTTGTTGTTTGTAGTAATGTTTTGTTCTTTATTCACTTTCTGCTTATAATATTCTTAAAGGGAATGCAGTTTGAATCCTGTTTTTGTTGCTAGTGTTTAAGTAAGATGTGTGTTCCTGAGCTCCTCAGGACAGGAGGATGAACAGTCAGCCAGTTAGACTAGGTCCATGACTCTAGAGCTTGCTTGCTCTGTTTTTTTCCTCCTCTTCCTCTTTTTCTTCTTCCTCTTCCTTCTCCTCTCCTTCTCTTCCTCCTCCTTCTCCTCCTTCTCCTCTTTCTTCTCCTTCTCCTCCTTGTCCTTTTCCTCCTCCTCCTCCTTCCTCTTCCTCCTTCTTTTATTTTAATCATGAAGAAAATGTTTAAGGAATTATGATTTTGTACTTTGAGCTCTCTTGTCCATTGCCCTGCTGTCCCCTCTCCCCTCTCTGCTCCACTCATCCTTCTAGCTTGACCTGTGGACAGAGGTCTCATGCTGCTCATTCAACTCACTCGGTCTCATGATGGAGCTGCAGCTTCCCCCAGCCTCTATTTGAGTGGCAGATCCTCAAACTCATTGCCACATGGTCATTTTTTAGCCCTTGAAGCACTGCAGAACCATTGTCTCTTTTGACATGACCTATTGCTCTTGGGATCTGGGTGTTTCCCTTGATACACCAACCCTCCCCCTTCTCTGTGTTTAACTCTATTTGGGGTCAGGGATGGAACCCATTCAGAAATCACTCCCTGTGTCTAAGTCTGTCTCTGTTTTAGGACTATAATGGTTAATTTGAATTGTCTATTTGATTGGATTAAGAGATGCTGATGATTAAGAGGCTTCTGGGTATGTCAGTGAGGGTGTGTCTAGGAATGACTGGAATGTGGGATAATGAACTGAAGCGCAGACCTTCCCTAGGCATGGGCAGCACTGCCCGATAAGATGGTGGCTTGAATGGAATAAAAGTTGGAAGAACAAGGAAGCAGATGCAGACGGCAAGCTCGACTCTTCTTGAAGGGGTTCTTGATTGCCGTTTCAATTGGTCCTCTGAGGATATTGAACTCTTGCTTCTTCACTCTTCCAAAGAGAACTCTGCCAGTGATTCTACAGGGAGTTTCCAGAAGCCTAGGTCTCAGACTAGGGTAGTATTGTTGATCCCTCTTGTTCTGGGGCTTCCGCCTCTTTGACTGAGCAGTTGCTGGCTTTTCCAGCTCTCCAGCTGCAGATGGCCATTGTGGATATTCAACTTCTGGTCATGTAAGCCAATCTAATAAATCCCCTTTTTACAATCATACTCCCTGTTGAGTCTGTTCCTCTAGAGAACCCTGACTAATACACTGACCAGGTTTGATTTTGGGGAGTGAGTGAGTGGGAATTCTGATCCTTCCATCTTTTTCTACTCAAGTGCTCTAGATTCTCAACTTTGAGCTCAACACGTTTGGTCTTTCAAAAGGCCTGGTTCTTACAATAAAAGGTCTGGCTTTTACATTCTAACTTTTCCATGATTGTTCCTGCTGGGCATTTAATAATAATGCCTAGAAATTTATCCATATGATTTTTTGCATGATGTATCAACTTACCATTAGCAATAGCACACAAGAAAACTGTCATTGTTACTGCCTAAATGCTAGGTCATGAATACAAAAAAGCGTATCCATAGAAGCTATAAAAGAAAAATTGTTCCAAACCTGATTTGGGACAGAATTTTTGTGTGATATAATTCACAATCTCCTTTCAGAGTGGGACATAGCATTCCTGAAGAAAGTGTTTTGGCAATTTTCTGAGGAACTTTAATGGGATTAAGACTTGTTCTGGGAACCCTGTCATTCATCTACCCAGATGATGTCTATCAAGAATTTAATAACCTTTAACAAACCATTCTCTTCTTTTTAGTCTAATAATAACCTAACCCTATGCTTCTCAGTCAGAGCAATTTTGCTTCCCAGGGAACATCTGGCAATGTCTGGAGGTGTCATGTGATTGTCACAACCAAAGAGGTGGTGGTGGTAAGGGTATTGGCATCTAGTGCCAAGGATGCTCCAGATTGCTCCACAATGCACAACTCAGCCCCCCACAATAAAGAACTATCAGATTCAAATGTCAATAGTTCAGAGGATGAGAAACACTGAGCTAGCCCTTCCATTTGCCTATAAAGCATCTTAATGAATCTTTGACTTGGTCAGCTGTAAGCCAACCAATCTTGACAGCAACCTTGAAGCATGATTTAGTCAAATTTTGAGATATTCTCATAACTAATTTGTTTAAAGGTTTTGGTTTTATAAGCAGGAGATTGGGGGAACAGTTTCAATTAATTCATAAACATATTATCATATGGTACTGGTCTATCGGGCACCTGAGTCCTGATCCTGCTGTTAGTACGTGCATAATTCCCAGGCCAGGCGGCAAACTTCATTCAGGACATCTGGTGTCAGAGCTGAGAGTAAACTGATCCTGACTTGATTCTCTTTGTTGATGTTAACTCTTGAGATTATACTGAACTCCGGTCACCTCATCTTAGTTTCTAGTAGAGCTTAGTTTACAACTCATCAACTTGTCTCCTGGTTGCCTGAGAGCTTGAATTTCTTTTATTTTTTGGTCTTCAGCAAGTTTCTGACAGCATGTCCTCCCCTATCATCAAGGGAATTTTGCTTTGCTAATGTTGCTTTTCTGTCTGACTAAACGTTGTGGAAACTAGCCTTCTTTCCCTCCTCTGTCACCAGAAAGGGTAAATAAAATCAAATGGTGACACAGGCAGGTGGGAGTGGGAAAATATAAGCATGCTTCTGCTCCACCTAAGGGAGAACGCAGAGTACACAAAAGTTGGCTTGTGAAAAAGATAGTACAATGCCCTCTCTGAATTTTGCCATGTACCTAGAAGAGGCGCAGTGTGCCAGATCTTCATTTTTGTAGGAAAGACAGAGCTACTGGTAGTAACTATGAGTTCACAAAATAAAGATGTCAAGGGACAAAAGAAAATTCTACATAATTTTTTGGAAGAGACTTGGTAGGTTCCTCTTTTCCCCTATAATTTCATGTGAAAGGGGAAATGTTTTTGTTAGGATATAATTAACTTAACCAAGAACTTTAAGGCCTAAAGTCACAATATATGTGTCTTTCTGAAGAGAGAGACATAATAGCCACATATTCATATATTCAAGGTTACAGAAAATTGATGTGGAAACTGGGAAAGAATATATTTGTTAAATAAGATATTTTCCTTTCATATAATGGCTTAAATGTACCTTTGCTTTGCTTAAGGATAAGTGAGAATTATAGAAGAAGCATGAGATTCTGAAAGTATACTTTCCATTAGACATCTTTACCATATTCATAGATAAAAAAAATAAGGCAGATTTCTAGATCTTGAGATCAATACCTTGTGCCTTTGGCTCATACCTTACAATTTTATTTCTTAAGTAATAACAGACTGCTGATTATTTTCCCCCAAGAATTCTCAAACCAGTAAGTGTGTAAATCCCGGCCAAAACACCATGCAATCATCTAAAAATCCCTGTATGCCCCAGCCAGACGTTTCTTTGCTTGCCTCTAATGGTGGTGCTCACTTTCAATTTATTTCCTAGCACTCTTCATTTTTCCTCCTAGGAATAACAGCCTTGGAATCTCTTTCTGACACAACTGTGGCTATATTTATAAGTCATAGTTAGTGTGATGGTTTGAACATGAGGTGTTCCTCAAAAGCTTACGTGTGAGATAATGCAAGAAGGCACAGAGAAGAAAAGATTGGGTTGTGAGAGCCTTAACCCAATCAGTGAATTAATCCCATGAGGGGATTAATTGAGTGGTAACTGACGGCAGGTGGGGTGTGGTTGGAGTAGGTGGGCCATTGGGGTGTGACTTTGAGGTATATATTTTATATCTGGCAAGTGAAGTCTCTCTCTCTGCTGCCTGATCATCGTATGAGCTGCTTCCCTCTGCCACACTCTTCTGTCATGATGATCTGCCTCACCTGAAGCCCCGAGGAATGGAGCTGGCCCCGTATGGACTAAGACCTTTGAAACTATGAGCCCACAAATAAACTTTTCTTTGCTAAAATGGTTCTGGTCAGATCTTGTAGTCACAGCAGTGAAAAAGCTGACTAAAACAGTTAGTGTTGGCATTTTAAAAGAATTGTTAGATCTGGTCCCAATTCCAGGTCTGTTTTGTAGATGTCATTATGTATGACAGTGGTGAACTGAAGTCCATGTTCCTATCATGGTCCTCAGGTGGACTGTGCTTTTGTAATAGAGATATTAAGATATTTGGCTCCATACATGCAAAAAATGACAGTCACTTGATGAAAATCAAACAATACCTATGTACCTCCCATGAAATGTGGTAGAGTGCCTGGCATTTGGCTTACAGTGATGAATGAGAGAATCCCTGCTTCCTGGAGTTTTGGGTCTGCTTGGCAACACCAGGAAACTGAAATGTGGTCAGTGTGAAACGTGTTGTGATGGGTCCTAGTAACAGTGCAGGGACTGTAGAAAGAGGGTAGTAACTTGGGACAACTGAGACTTTCCTCAGAGGAGGCATGTAACCTGAAAACCCCTTTTTCAGTTTCTCCATCAGTGAAATGAGGAAAGCGATGTAGCTAAGGACCAGTTGCTTGAGGGAACACTTGGACTCAACCCAGCACAGTCCCTTGCTTTTCTGTCTGTGGGTGCGCAACTAAATTTTAAAAAGGACACGCCTTATCTGGGAACTAAAAATGAACACTGTCACAACATGCTGAAACACTTGAGGAGAAGTGGGTAAATGGCGTGTACCCTTCTTGAACTCTGCATCCCACTCTGAAAGGGGCGAAGGTCTGAAGTTGCTGTCCAGCCACAGACTACATAAACCCGGCTTCCTTCGACCTCCGACCTTTTGAATCGGGTCAATACTTAAGCAAGATGACTTCGTCAAAGTGTCTCAAGTTAACACCTAGAAAATTCCATTTGTCTGTGCTCTAGGCAGGAGAGGCAGAGTTTCTGCAAGTGTTCCATCGCAAGACTCCTGAATGTTCCTGAGTGAATGTCCTGCAATCATACTTCACTCTCAGAAGACAATTATTCGAACAATTAGAACTGTGGCAGAATGACATTTTCTCCCCTTTGACCATTTCTTTACTTCTACTCCCTTTCCTGGAAGAGCTGGGAGTCCATTTCTAGTAGCACAATAATGTGTTGATACTATAGTGAGAGGCAGCTCATCAGAGCAAAAAAAAGACTGTTCCTGTAAATCGTCCACTCTGAAGAATTTGAGTTTAGTCTTCATAATAAAATTGACCTACCTGTCCTCCCAAGTAAGAGCAGGTGAATAGCAACACAGGAGATATTATGAAAGCAGCAGTGATTTTTTTGGACCAGATATTTGCAATATTACTTCCTTTTTTAATAACAAAGTCCTCCATCAGCTGACCCCAGCCTTTGGGCTCCACTGCCACCACCTTTCCCATTGTCCCTCCAGCCTAGGGTTGGGGTGGTGGCTTCTTCCTAATCTCACATTTTGTTCTCTGACTCGCACTGCTTTCATCTCCTACCTACCCCATTCTCTGATTTAAATTCTTTCTGTTTAAATGCTAGTGACACTCCTGACTGAATCATGACTGATGCAGGTTTATAGTGGCATAAAAAAGATTTTAGACTTGCCTGGGAGATATCAAAATTGAATGCTGCTTTGAATCACAACTCGTTTTAACTAGCTGAAGTTTATCATGGACTGTGAACTTTGACCTTTTCTAAAACTAACTGAAGCTCTAATCAGAGATGTGAGGCTTCTTTACAGATCAATGGAGTCATTCCATCATGTCCAGAGGGCAAATTTTAAATGTTCAATTAGCATAACCGCAATGAATACCTCCTTTAGAGTATTTAGAACATTTTATTCAAAGATAAAATGATATCTTACAAACATGCATTTTTCTTTATGTGATATTTCATGAAAATCTTACCATGTTAAATGTACTTATTAAGGGGGCTGGAGTTGTGGCTCAGTGGTAGAGTGCTTGCCTGGCATGTGTGAGGTTCTGAGTTTGATACTCAGCACCACATGTAAATAAATAAAATTAAACAAAAGATCCATTGACAACTAAAAATATATGTATATTTTTAAAAATGTACTTATAATATTCCAAAGCCATAATTTCCTCAATGAGTCTTTTATTACACATTATATCTAAAATTTTTGCGTGCGGTGATTAACATCCTTATAGTTAACTATCTGAAAATATTTTCAATTAAACTCTAAACTTATTTTTCTCATTTTTTTCATTTGTTGTTTTTAGATATACCTTACACTAGAGTGTATTTGGGCACATTAAAAATACATGGGGGGGCTGGGGAGATAGCTCAGTCGGTACAGTATTTGCCTTGCAAGCACAAAACCCTGGGTTCGATCCCCAGCACCGCCAAAAAAAAAAAAAAAAAAAAAAAATACATGGACTATAACTTATTCTAATTAGGATCCCATTCTTGTGGTTGTACATGATATGGAATTATACTGGTCATGTATTCATATATGAACATAGGAAAGTTATGTCTAATTTATTCTACTGTCTTTCCTATTCCCCTCCCCTCCTCCCTTAATTCCCCTTTGTCTAATTCAATGAATTTTTATTCTTTCCTCCCATCCCACTTATTTTGTGTTAACATCCACATATCAGAGAGAACATTTGGCTTTTGGTGTTTTTGGATTTGCTTATTTCACTTAGCATGATATTCTCCAGTTTCATCCATTTACCAGAAAATGCCATAATTTCATTCTTTTTTATGGCTGTGTAATGTTCCATTGTGTGTGTATGTATGTGTGTATGTATGCTACTGTATATATATTTGTGTGTGTGTGTGTGTGTGTGTGTGTGTGTGTGTGTATCATTTTCTTTATCCATTCATCAGTTAAAGGGCACTTAGTTTGGTTCCATAGCTTAGCTATTTTGAATTGAGCTGCTATAAACATTGATATGACTGTGTCACTATAGTATGCTGGTTTTAAGTCCTTTGGGTATAAAGCAAGGAGTGAGATAACTGGGTCAAATAGTGATTCCATTCCATGTTTTCTGAGGAATCTCCATGCTGCTTTCCAGAGTGGTCACACCAATTCGAAGTCCAACCAGCAATGTATGAGTGTATCTTTTCCCCTACATCCCTGCCAACATTCCTTGTATTCTTGATAACTACTATTCTGACTGGAGTGGGATGGAATATCAATATAGTTTTAATTTGTATTTCTCTAGTTGCTAGAAAAGTTGAACATGTGTTCATAAATTTGTTGACCATTTGTATTTCTTTCTTGAAGTGCCCATTCAGTTCCTCAGCCCATTTATTGATTTGGGTTTTTTTTGTTTTGTTTTGTTTTGTTTTTTTGGTGTTTTGAGTTCTTTATATATCCTGGAGATTAATGGTCTGAGGTTTGGGTGGCAAAGATGTTCTCCCATTCTGTAGGCTCTCTTCATATTCTTATTTCCTTTGCTGTGAAGATTTTTAGTTTGATACCATCCCATTTATTGATTCTTGATTTTGCTTTTTGCACTTTAGGATTCTTGTTGAGCAAGTTGGTTCTCAAGCTGACATGTAGAGTTGGGCCTACATTTTTTTCTAGGTCCTTGATCCACTTTGAGTTGAGTTTTGTTCAGGGTAAGAGATAGGGCTTAAATTTCATTCTGCTGCATATGGATTTCCAGTTTTCCCAGTAGGACTTGCGGAAGTAGTTATCTTTAGTGTATGTTTAGGGTGCCTTTGTCTAGTATGAGATAATTGTATTTATACGGGTTTGCCTCTGAATCTTCTATTCTGCTCCATTGTTGTCCATGTCTATTTTAGTGCCAATACCATGCCATTTTTGTTACTATAGCTCTGTAGCATAATTTGATGTTTGGTATTGTGATGCCTCCTGCTTCACTTGTCTTGCTTTAAGGATTGCTTTGTCTATTCTGGGCCTCTTATTTTTCCAAATGAATTTCATGACTGCTTTTTCTATTTCAGTGGAAAACATCACTGGAATTTTAATAGGAATTGCACTGAATCTGTATAGTGATTTTGGTAGCACTGCCATTTTGATAATATTAATTCTTTTTTCAAAATTTCATCTCTTATTATAAATTTTTTATATGTTCTAATTAGTTATACATGACAGTAGAGTGCATTTATGCATTTTGATAAATCAAGCATAAATGGAGTATAATTTCTCATTTTTCTGCTTGTATGTATTGTAGGATCACACTGGTCATGCAGTCATATATGTACATGAGGTAATGTCTGTTTCACTCTTCTATACTTCCTACCCCCATGCCCCTTCTCCTCCCATATTAATCCTGCCTATCCAAGAACATGGATGATTTTTCCTTCTTCTAATGTCTTTAATTTATTTCTTTCTGTTCTGTAATTTTCATTGTAGAGGTCTTTCATCTCTTGTTAGATTGATTCCCAAGTATTTTATTTTCTTTGAAGCTATTGTGAATGGGATAGTTTTTCCTAATTTCTCTTTCAACTGGTTTCATCATTGAAGTATATGAACAAAATTGATTTATGGGTATTAATTTTATATCCCACTACTTTGCTGAACTCATTTATGAGTTCTAGAAGTTTTCTGGTGGAGTTTTTTTGGGTCTTCTAAATGTAGAATCATGTCATCAGCAAATAGGGATAGTTTGAGCTCTTCTTTTCCTATTTGTATCACTTCAATTTCTTTCTTTTGCCTAATTGCTCTGCCTAGGCTTTCTAGGACTATGTTGAATAGAAGTGGTGAAAGGAGGTATCCTTGTCCTGTTCCGTTTTTTCAAGGAAATGCTTTCAATTTTTCTCCATTTAGAAAGGATGTGGATGGGTTCTGTTACTGAAGTACATTGGTTTGTTTGGGGCAATTGTTCTCTTGCTTTTTTCATGTTGTTTGTGAGTCTACCCATCTGAAAGTATGGCTCTGAGGCAGTAAAGTTTCGACCCTGTGTACTTAGTGTCCCTGATGGTTTCCAGAACCTCACCATTTAGTGGTGGAGACAAATAATAACAGCAACCAATGCAAACAATATATAGCATTAAACCAAATAGTTCCTGCTATCCCATCTACGGTGTTATTTGTCACAATAAACAGAAGTTTTATGATCAGTATTGCCTACAATAAAAACATTAAGTTTCTAAAATGGGCTTATAATTTCAATGATGGACAGAACAGATGTGAACTAGGATGTGATGATTATGAGGGAGGAGGGAGGAAGTGGAAGTAAAAATTACAGGAAGTGTGAAAGAAAAATAGAGATTGGTTGTTAGCAGAAGAGAAGAGAGAGGGAATCAAGGGAAACAGATAAGTGAGAGAAAAAAACATATAAAGTAACAATTTAAAAAATTAGAAATACAAATAAAAACAAAAGAATATTAAAAAAAAAACAAAATATACTCATCAAACATCTTAGTATTCAAACTACTGATCCATGAAGAATAACTGGCTTCAAATGATAAAAAATAGGCATACATATAAGTGTCAGCAAACCATTCAGGTCACAGTTAAACAGAGAAAAGGTAGGGGGGAAGGTCTCAATGAAAAGTTAAAAAATTGTTTAGGTTGGAGTTCAAAAGATTCTCAGCTTCCCTTCTCAGCAGTGTTAGGCAGGATGGTTTGGATTGTGTTGCCTACTCTACCCTCAGGTTGGGGTTGCTGGAGTGAGAGGAAATTCCATAGGCAGAACTCCTGGAGGCAGGACTTAGGCTTAGGTGGGTTCCAGGTTCCAGGTTCTTCATGGAATGGCAGTTGGTCTAGTGATTTCAAATCTCCATGCTTAAAGGACCCAGCAGTTGCCAGTCAATGATGGAAGACTGCACCCCAGGGATCTCCCTGGGTTCTACTTGTACAGTAGAGGAGACAATTCTTAGTCCCCTCCATCACTTGTGGACTCCACATTTCCTCGTCTTTTGGTTCCAGTCTCAAAACTCAATCTCTTCCACCCTACCTGCCCTTTTAAATTCCCAGCCAGGCAAGTCCCTCCCAGCTGGTCCTGCAAGTGGCAGGATTGGTGTGGGTAGGGAGACTGGTGGGTTTTCACGACCAGTACTGCCCTGTGTAAAACCCTCTCCATATTTTATTTTCTCCTGATCACTTACTCTATGCCATGCAGTGTGGGTTTGCCAGGCCTGTATTTTGGGTCAAACTTGGGTTTGCCAGGAATTTGTTCCCCCAGGTTCTGGCTGTCATGCAGCCACTGCAAAATGGTTCCTTCCTCTGTCCTCTGCAAGCAGTCAGGAGAGATATGGTTTCTTTCCCACACATGGATATTGTGCAGCAAGACTTTCAGTTTAGTCAGGCAGTGTCTTTTTTTTTTTTTTTTTTTTTTTTTTTGCCGTGCTGGGGATCGAACCCAGGGCCTTATGCTTGTAAGGCAAGCACTCTACCAACTGAGCTATCTCCCCAGCCCCCAGGCAGTGTCTTTGATCACTGATCTTTCCATACCCAGACACACTTCAGGCCTCCTAAACATGCAGATTCCTTTAATTCATTTATCCCATCACTTTTTTCATGGAGGGACTGCTCTGGGTGATGCCACCAGTGGCAGTGGATGGTGGCACTGGGGATTTCTTCCTTATTATATCTAACTCCCTGATCTGATTTGAATGTCTAGTATAGTATTAAATCCAAGTTAAGTTTCCTCCTTTCTTTTTTTTTTTTTTTTTTTTCCACCCACCTTGCTGAGAAACTTCCTATCTGCTTTCTTGGTTTCAAACCATGGAGCAACCAGGAAAGAGACCTTGTCTATTCAGACAACTTGAATACTTCTTAAACTCTAAATGTTTGAGGCAACTCGTCAGTATCGTTTCCATGTGATTTCCAAGTTGACATACAAACTGAAGAGAAAATGAAGAACGTATAGAAAAGCTAAATGAAAAGTAAACAGCAGTGGACATCTTTAGTTGTCTTTTCATCATTTATCTTTCTCTCCTCTCTTGTACTCAGGTGGGAGAACCCTGCAACTCAGTCCACATATCTCAGGGTAGGCTGCTCTACCCAAGAACTGAGGAGGCACTTGAGTAAGCTTTTCTGTTTTGTTAGGGATTGGTTCAGGAACTGTAACTCCATTTCTTCCAAAAAGCATCAAGGAGAGGTTTGCTAGAGTTTATGGGAAAAGTGCTTCCTCTTCTGCTAATTCCTCTTTTTCCTCTGGATGTTGTGAGTCTAGGGGTGGCCTGATCTCAGTTGTGGTCATTTTATATCAGGCACAAGTAGGAAGCCACACTCAGCAAAGAATGGAACAGCTAGCACCTGTGTTCAGAGCCCTGGGTGATATCAATGATGAAACCTGCTCAATCTTTTAATCTTCCAGTTTTTTAAGCTAGGAATATTTCTTATTTTTGAAGGTAGCTTGATTTAGTTTTTTCGTTACCTATATAACAAAGCATCCTAATTTTTGTAGCAAATTGGTAAAATAAGTACCATAGGTTAGTGTTCTGAGTCTGATGGTTAAAAAATGAAAAAAGAAGAAGGGAAGGAGGGGGGAACCACATCTAAGTGACATGACAGACAATCCGAAAACATTTTTAGATCTAACTGATCACCTAACAAAAAATTAAGACACATTACTTTCAAAACAGATATTAACAAAATCATTCCAATATAAATGTGTGAATGTTTGCTGATATTTTTGTTTATGTTTACAAGTAAGATGAAAGTGAAATAGCTATAAAGTTGGGACTTTGCATATTCATCAATGAGAATGGACTTATTTGCTGAATTGGAGAATAGTTTTAGAACACTGAAAGAGTATTATTTGAAATATTTGTCCTCTTTACAATATAATGGCTCACTTGTACTACAACATGTTTTTAAATTTGATGTACATTAACAATTTCTTAATCACTTTTCAGTTGGACCATGAGTCCAGAAAAAATCTGTCACTGTTTATATAAGCAAGTTTTATTTTGAAACAAAGCCACATCATCATTTACATGTAGTCTGTGAATGCTTTCTCATTGCCACCATAGCACTGAGTAGTTGTGACAGAGATGGTGTGGCCCACAGAGGCTGAAATACTTACATTTGACCTTTCCTGGAAAACGCTTGCTGACCTCTTGTCTAGACAATCAATGAAACAGTAAATAAAGACCGTATTTGTTGTATTTGCTATTTTCTGTGTGGTGAATGCTACCATCATGGTTGATTAAAAGCTATCAATGTGATGTCACTGATTTCACGGTTGGAAAGAGATGCATGCTGTTTTAGTCAGTTTTGCATAGCTGGAACCAAGGACCTGACAAGGACAACTTAGAGGAGAAAGGTTTGTTTTGGCTTACAGTTTCAGAGGTTTAGTTCACGGTTGGAAGAGTGTGGCAGAGGGTAGCAGCTAAGAACGTGACAGCCAGGGAGAAGATAGAACTTGGCTCTCCAGGGACAAAATATAAACCCCAAAAGCACACCCCCAGTGACCTCTTTCTTTAGCAACACCCTACCTGCCTACAGTTACTACCCAGTTCACCCGTATCAGTGGACTAATCCACTGAGTAGATCACACCTCATAATCTGATCATTTCACTTGAACATTCTTGCATTGTCTCACACATGAACTTTTGGAGGACATCTCATTTCTAAAACATATGCTATGCTATATTATTTGTGCTATACAGATATAATGGTTATAAATGACCCCAAGAGTATAAATGATGATACAACATAGCAAAATAATTAGGAAGTGATGAGTTTTGAGTATTTGTAGACATTATTTGTAATATAATATATTTACTCATAAGCTTAAGTAATTCAATTTTAAATGATGACTGTGTTTAACTACTAGCTTATAAAATTCCTGAAAATTTAACAGGCAAATCTTGCAAGCTGATATGAACCAGCTCCAGCATGCTACTGTTTGTGTTACATGTGCAGTATTAAATTAGTGTTCAAGTGTTATACGCAGTGTGGCTAATGAAGAAAACACTGCTGGAGGCTTTTCTGCATCCAGTGCCACTATCTCCCCAGTTAGGTATCTTGAAGACTGTAGGAGGTTGATTTGTAGACAGTACTTGTTCTGTGGATTTTGTAGAACCACTCTAGTGATTCTGGTACATGGAATACTTGGCTGTGTGTTTGAGTAATCCTTTAAGCTGACCTTTGTCTTCAGATATTTTGTGCATATTACTTTGGCCATTATAATTTTGTGTAAGCCCAAATATCAGCTATTCTCTCACTAATGACTATTGTAATAACTATATTTATCTTTTTCTGAGAAAAGTGAGGAAAATGACTGGATTCATTTGAGATCCATTTTTTTACTAGAAACAAGTGAATTTGAAAGAGGATGGGAGTCCAAATCATCTAATATCCGTGGTAGAGCACATGCCTAGCATGTGTCAGGCATGGGATTTGATTCTCAGCACCACATATAAGTAAGTAAAATAAAGGTCCAAATCATCTAATATCCAAATTTTCACACTTTGAACTGTTCAACAGAACTTTTATATGGCCTGTGCTATGGGATACACTGAGAATCAACATACCTAAAGGAGAATTGGTGAACAATCTCTAGGGTAAATGAGATACATGGAAACATACAAGTTGTGTAGAACATTCAGCACAGAGTATAGGATTCCTAACTAAAGCAGAATACCTCATAGGGAGTTATGAGGACAGTTTTCATGAGGAGGGTTCTCTGGTGCCTCTTCCTCATGTCTTTCCTACAATCCACCTTTAGGTTGGAGTTATGGAGGAATATTTGAACACTGGACCAAACTAAGTTGCCATGGAACCCATTGGATCTCAAGTCTGCTTATGAGGAAATTGGTCTACCAAATCAAAATCTCTGGGACTATGGCCAAAGAATCTGTGCCCAAGGTAACTTTAAAGAGCTGTCAGGTTGAAATCCAGCACTGTCTTGTGTTTTACACTCAGGAAAACAAGATTTAACAATTTTTGTGACTTGAGGTCACCAACTTCATTAGTATCATAGCCAAAGCCAAAAACCATATCACCTGCCTACCAGGTTTGTGTCCTTTCATGGTCACTTGCTGGTAAGTCCCTCACTGCCAAGTTGTCCTTTCCCATGCAGACTGGCTGATACTGAGTAAATCTGGGGCTTGGGAGAAAATCATGGACACACTTCTCAGTTCCAGCTTTGCCCATTTAAAAGTCAATCACTTTAATGTAAGTTGTTCAGTTTTCCAAGTGCTACATATTTTATTATTTCATCTTTATGATTTAACATTTTCAAATAAAAAAGTTCACTCTAAATATTCTTTCACTGCTTTCTGAATAACTAATTACAAACTCTAGCTGCCTGTGAGCCAGACTGTAGCAGATGTGACTCAACATGAGTTCCAAATATTTGTTTATGATTTAAAACAAGAGGTAGCTTGCTGCCACAGGAGAGAGCATTGATTAAGACCTGCTATTAATTATCCCACTATTTCCTAAGTACATTAGAATCATGCAGAGGGTATTAAAATACAGATTCCTGGACTGTGCTCCAGGCTCACTGAACAAGAACCTGTGGGACATAGGTTCTGTGAACTTTGTGCAATGATCTTTGATAAAATATTAAGAAAACAGCATGACCTATGTGACTTTGAGTGAAATTTTCTGGGGATTTCATTTATAGAATCATGGGGTTGAAGCCTGTTATTTCAGGAAACACGTTAGGATTGGTCGTTATCTCACAGCATGGGAGACTGATGTGAAGGAGGCAGGCATGAGCAATGATTGTGCTTTTACTGTCTGTTTAGGGATGCACGTATTCCTTTGCTCTGCAAGTATTTGAAAACATGATCTTCTCTTGCCATGTGTTTCTGGCAATGGCAGGAATTCATGGCAGGACTACTGTTTAGACACAGCTTCTTGGGTGTCAAATGGAGTATCATTGAATTCAGGCATGTTCTGAATGACAGCATTAGCTTGCACCTGCTGCATGAGCTGATGGAGCAGTGTGGAGGCCTCCTGGGACAAGTCAAAGATGGAGTGTGTGTAAGGGGTATGGTAAAGACTGCTCTCAAGGTAGTCACAGCAGACCAGACCCTGTCTGAGTAGGTGGCATGCTTCACTTCAGTACACCAGGTGTAGAGTTTTACAAAAGGTTTTTTGCTGCCAAAGATGAGTCATATTGGTGACATGGGAAATAAACATCAAGACTCTCACCCAGCTTGTGTTTACTGATCAATTTCTGCTTTTAAATTTTTACCTCTAGAGGAACTTCACAAGTTGATGGTGGTCAAAAGTGTGGTGGTTTCTGTGAATACTTTAAGATCAGAAAGAGCAGAAAACTATCAGCAAATTAATATCATGGTAGCTAAGAAGCAAGATTTGTACTATACAGGTGCACATTGTTTCCATTGTAACTTTTCCAAATAGATAAAATTGCCTCTTAATGACTTTTGAGGTAGAATTTGTGTCATCTTGCCAACATAACCTGCTTAAGGATCCTTTTCAGGTTTCATTTCTTGCTTACTTCTGACTATAGGATCCCTCTTTCTACCCCTGCTGATTTCCTGGATGTTTTAGCAGAAACACCTCATTTCAAAAATGACAAAATCTCTTTGCCTGACTGCCAATGGAAAATCAGTTGCTACAAGTAAAACATGTGGTAGAGGCCAGCAGGAAAGAACTTGGACTCTTGGCTTGCTCTTAAATTACTGCCAGCTTGCACTCAAACTTTTCCAGGCACCGTCTGTGGAAAAGGCTTGGTTGTATGTTCTTGCCGATGAGCTTTTCATAACAGTCTCCATGTTCCAACCCTGCATCCATGCAGATGAAGCAAAGTCCAGGTGGTCATGGGAAATCAGCCATTGGCTTCCATCTGCTCACAAAAATACACCTCACTTCCCTCCTTACTGAGACTCTGAACTTGAGATTAAATGAGATGGAATAAATTCTGAGATCTAAAAGAGAAAGAACATTCCAGGTAGAAAGAACTTTAGAGTGTTGAAATTAGGAACAATTTCTTCTTTCCTTCCTTCCTCCCACCTACCCTTCTTCCCTCCTGCCTCCCTCCCTGCTTCCCTTTCTGATGTTGTCATAAAAGGAAGAAATTTGGACACATAAAAACAGAGACACACACACACACACACACACACACACACACACAGGAAAGATCACGTGAAGTTACAGTAAGAAGATAATCATCTGCAAGGCAAGGAAGGAATCCTCAGGGGAAACCAGACCTGACACCATGGTCTTTGCTTTCCATCCCCCAGAACTGTGAGAAAATTAACTTCTGTTGTTTAAGCCACCCAATCTGTAGTATTTATTATGGCAGCCTTAGAAAACTAATATACTTAGTTTTAGAAATTATTTTTTAGAAATGGTTGGGCTGGCAAAAGACCTAAAAATCAGCATACTACAATGACACGGCCACATCAATATTTATAGCAGCATTACTCACAATAGCCAATTTATGGAATCAACCCAGATGCCTGTTAATAGAAGTGATTAAGAAATTATGATATTTATATATACAATGCAGTTCCACTGAACCATTAAAAAATGAAACTATGGCATTTGCCAGGAAATAAATGGAAATGGAGAATATAATGCTAAGTGGAATATAGCCAAACCCAGAAACTCAAAGTTCCAATGTTAACAAAGTTGTAGAACCAAGACCTTTCTCCAGAGTCACAGTATGCTAGACAAACTTATACTCCCTCCCCAAATATGCCTATGTCCCAATCCCCAGAAAAATAAATATGGAATTTTCAGATGTGATTAAATTAATATTGGGATAGGAAAGATTATTTTGGAGTGTCAGACAGGTCCAATATAATCACAAGGGTCTTTATAAGAGGGAGATAAGAGGTTCAATTCAGAGAAGATGCCGTGATGGAAGAAGTAGAGAAAGTGGGAGATGGAGGAAGAGGAGAGGAGGAAGAGGGGGAGAGAGAGGGAGAGAGGAAGGGAGGGAGAGAGGGGTTGAGGGAGAGAGAGAGAGGAAGGGAGAGGGGGACAGGGAGGGAGAGGGGAACGAAGAGGGGGAGAGAGGGAGAGAGAGAGAAGGAGGGAGAGAGAGAGACAGATAAGAGACAGAAAGAGAGGGGGAGAGGGAGTGATCTGAATATGCTTCACCACTGGCTTTTAAGGTGGGAGAAAGAATTGTGATCTAGGAATCCTGGCGGTCTCTAGAAACTAGAAAAGGCAGGGGAACAGGCTCTCCCCTGGAGCCTCCAGAGGAAATGTGGCTCTGCTTGCTCCTTGATTTTAGCCCACGAATTCCATTTCATAGCTTGACCTCCAGGACTTTAAGATAAGAAATGTTTTAAGCCATGAAGTATATGATAATTTGTTACAATTCCAGTTAGAAATCAACATATAGAACAAGTCTCAAATCACCACTGAACACCATTGGACAATTGTACTGTAGTTCCTAAAATATTTGTTTTTCTACTCTTGAAAATGGCTATTGTATGGATGTTATTTCTCAATCTCCTCTAACACCTCTTCCTACCCTAGTAGCTAACATTGCCTCATATTTCATTGAGAACATAGCTTTCTAGGAATTATCATCCACCCACCACCAACATCATAACTTCTTTCTTTGTCTCCTCTTAGGATAGTTTACATTCCCCTCTCCATGTGCTCTGGATTCGCTGCCCTCTAGCCCCTGAAGACATTTTTGTTTACTTTTCCCTCTATCTCTCTCTCATCCTACTTTTCCCTTCCTATAGGGTGTTTCCCTTTAACATATAAACACACTTCAATATTTTTTCACGTTAAAAATTCTTCCTTTTATTTTGTACCTTCCTCCAACTTAATTTATAACTGAAGAGAATCTGGACTCATTTCCTTATAATGTAATTAATCTTCAATGTGCAATACTCCATTCATTCTTTGAGTGGGATTGATAAAGTAGCCTACATGTTAAAATTTTAGCATACTTTTCATAGAAGTTGCAAGAAGAGTATAAAAACACACACACATATACCCCTTATCACATTCCCCAATAGTTAACATTTTACCATCTCTTTTTCTCCCTCTATCCTGTCCCTCACTTGTTATCACTTTTCTTTTTTCTGAAACATTTGCAAACAAGTTGTAGACCTAATGCCCAGTACCCCTAAATACTCCACCATCCGTTTTCCCAAACAAGAACTCTCTCCTGCTATTGCAGCCACAGAGACGTACTACTTAGATCTCTTGTTGCAATTCTTGGTTGATCGGCCTACCTGATTAAATACCGCATATTTACTAAGTCAGTGCTTTACTTGAAATGCTCCCAGCCTGGGACTGAACATATTAGGAGTTTAAGTGCAGCACACAAGATTCCTCTAATGAGTGACTGTGGTGTGAGGCCCTTCTATTATCCTAGCTAAACATCTCTCAGAACTCTGATACATCTATCTGCTTCTTGAGGATTCAAACTAACATGATGGTACTAAGTAGAGAAATCCAAGAAAAGAGGCAATAAAATGGATATTCGAGAGTAACTCACTACCTATCAGGCAAAGAAATGTGTGGACATGGATTGTTCCTGGTGTATGGTGTTGGTCCAATTGCTAATGATTTTACCAAAGGTGGTCTGAAAAACTGTCCCTGTGAAAGAATATTCTTGTAGGTTCAGTGGCTCTGGCAATTGAAAGATGAGAGGGCATCATTGCTTACCAGGACAGTGGAGATAACTGGTTATTGTCAATGTTTTATTGATCCTTAGCAGAGGGATAAGACACTGAGTCTAATAAGCAGTTGAATCATAAGTGGGATCCAGAAACTTCTTTGGTAGATTATAAGGATATCTTTATTACCTGCAGTGGATACAACTGAAAAGCAGACTCAGAATCTCAGAATTGTCTCAGAGTTGACATTCTTCTCTGGAGATGAAAAATTTATCATGAGCCTGCCTGTTAGAGTGGTGTTAAATGACCAGTAATAGATGCAGCTAAATTCAAACTTGCATTCTGCATACCTCCACGGTGGTAATTTCCCCAGTGTCTGAAGTAAAATAGGGATTAATATACTTGGTAATTGAAAGAATATCCACATTTCAGCCTTTATCTATAAGAAATATCATTATGGGGAAAGTTAAGTTGAAATCTCTAAAACTGATCTCTTTCCCCTGAGATGAAATTTTAAAAAGCCAAATTTCTAGGGGCATGGCAGAGAGTTTTGCTTCCCACTAAAGACCCAAATGACACAAGGACAGAGGTCCACATCACATCTTCATTTAACTCAATTCAAGGTCATGGGTTGTATTCAATTGTGATGCCTTTAGTCTCCTCGAATCTGAAAGTCATCCTCAATCTTTCACTGTCTTTCATAGTCTTGAGAGTTTTAAAAAGTACAGGTCTTTCATTCTGTACAATGTCCTTCCACTTGAGTCCACTTGATGTTTCCTGGTTGCAGAATTAGATCATTCTTAGAAGGAACATTCTATATGTGATGTTGTGCCCGTCTCAACATCATAGAAAGAAGTCCATGATGCTAACTGTTGTTCTACTGTTGATGATGCTAACACTGATCATCTGATCAAGCTACAGTCTTCCAGGAACATCCACTATTGATTCTTGCTTGAATCAACCATCAATTTATTCATTGTAACTGGTTGGTCACTTATTTCTGTCTTTGCAGTTGATAGAGCCAAGAAACATATCCTTATACTGTAGTTTCTCTTGTGCCAGGCTAGCTCATATGCGGGGTAACGGTGTGGAGTCAAGATCCAGACTCCAGGAGTTGGGTAGAAGCAGGCTTGTGGCAAGCAGCCTGCAAACTCATTTATTGTGGGAACAGCTATACATTTTATAGGTTTCTTGCCCAATCACAATGTGCCACAGGGGATCAGACCACCAGGTTCCTATACGGTTTCCCTTGGTAACACTGAGTCAATTTGGGGCAGTTGTTTACTTTCCTAGGTAGCTGAAGTGGAACGCTCCTTCCTGCAGGTTTATACACTTGAGAGGTTCATTGCTGCCAGCCAAGAACTAGAATTTCTCTCAGCAGTATATGAACAGATACATATGCACAAGCATGAATCTATTCTGTATCTTGTCTCTTTTATATTAAAAAAAAGTGACTTAAAATTCGAACTCCATTTCTATCTGAAATCTCAATCATCCCCCTTTTCTTATTTTTAACTCCTTTATCCAACAGTGAGAAACCTGCTTCCAGTTATGATCAATGTATACATGCACTTCATCCACCTGTATGTAATCAACTTCCACCTACATCATCACTTTCTTGATCCTGCTCCATCCTTGGCTCCTGACCATGCCGCTGTCTTCAATGGGAATGGAAAGGAAGGGGAAGAGGAAAAACCAGTATCTTACTTTTTAATGTTAGCTGAGTACGTTCTTGTGACCTAACATGAGACATTGAAGTCTCTTCATAGATGTCAAAGAACAACTCTTGACTTAATTTTTGAAGTGGATTTTTTTCCCCTAAAATGTATAGTCACACATTTATGGGAACTAGTGGTTTCATATTATGATATTCCTTCCCTAACAAAGACATTTCTAAAAATATGGAACCTAAAAACTGTGACTCAAACTTTTTATCATAAAGATAAGTATAAGCCAACACTATACTTATACTGGTTACCTTAATTCTGGGTTTTGTGATTACTTTTAAGCACAACTTTAAAAAGTATGAAATTTTTTTGTGTAGAGAAAGGAGTACATAAATGCAAATCTGTAATAATACATTTAACAAATGATAATAAATAAATACATATATATACCCAACACCCAAGTTAAGTGAGACACTTGGATGTGGTTAACCAGGCAAAGTTAACCTCTATCCTGAAATGTGAGTTAATAATTTCCTTGCCTTTCTTTTATAGTTTTGGCACCTACACTATATGTGACCACATGTTCATTTCACCCAATACACTATCAATTTAGGCCCATTGTTCCCAGGTAGTTACTAATGAGGCTCTTTTTCACTGTTATACATCATTCTAGTTGGAATGATCTAAATTAAATGGATACATAATTTATATATGAATCTCTATGCAGCATGACATTTAGTTTTGAAACTGAGTGGCAAAGTGGAAACCTAGTTTTGGATGAAAAGGGTCTGATTGCCACAGTTAAACGAAGGCTCCTAGAACTTTCATTGAACTTCAGTGCATCTAAGAGTTTATAAGAGCTTTATTTGAAGGAGACAGTGTGCAAAGAAGTTGGTTAATCTTAAGGAACTCAAGGATCACCATAGTCTAGAGACCATTTGTCAGCTCACAGTGTGGGTTGGAATTTTCATCGTATTTTTAAATCCTCCTTTAAAGTGTTCTTTAATATTTACTGAGGAAGAATTTACACATCATAAAGTCCATATATCTTAGCCCAAGGAAGTTGAACCTCCAATATACTCACGTATCCACAACCCAGACCCAGATACAGAACAATTCTAGCTCTAGAAACTTTCCTCACACCTTCACACGCTGTAAACTCCCGCAGCTCTCTGCCCTCGTGATGTCAGCAGTGACTTGTTTCATCTGTTCTTCAAACTCCTGTAAATGAAATCAGTATATACTTTTGTGTCTAGCTTCTTTAGCTCCTGGATTGTCTCTGAAATTTGTCTAATTTGCTGAATGCATTCTTTTCCTTGGAAATTCATTGCATGACTACACCACAATCTATCCGTTCTACTGTTTATGGATTTTGTCTTAGTGTTTCCCAGTTGTTAGCTCTTATAAACAAGTACCAATTGCAGAATCACCAGTACTACAGAGGAATTCCTCTTTTTCTGTAGCTTCATTTCCACCTTGTATTGTCATTCCTGAACTGTGGGGAATGAATATTTGTTGTTAATTTGTTGTTATATTAGATGTAGCAATCTGAGGAGACTAATGTAGTCAGAAACTGGTTTTCCACCAACATGAATTTATATGATGATCCACAAAGAAATATATATTTAGAATTATTTCTTATATAATAGATATAATTTTTTCCAAATGGTCTGTTATTTCAAAGAAACACTATTTGGACCTATTGCATGGAGACGCAATTTCCTTTCTGATTTTTTGATTATAATGAAATCTATTGGACCACAGACAGAAAAAAAAATCAAACAACTGTATAGTATAATGTTGGCTCAGTTTTAACAGGAGATAACACTAGGCCAATTATCACAGGGCATTTCTCTTAGCTGGTTGCTCTGCTGGGAGGCAGGGATCATAGAGGCATGAGTAGTGCCATTTCTGGAAAAGATAAGTCTTGTGGAATGGGCAGCCACGTGGGCAGATAATTGCTATATGGATGTCAGAAAAGGGATTTAATGAGGAGGGGTATTCTGGTCCTAAAAGCTAATGTAGGCAGGTTAATGAGCCACCAAATTAGAATGGCATATCCAGGGAGCTCTGTGGCATGGAGATCTAGGGGCAGGGGAATAGGCTGGTTTGAAAACAATTGTCAAAGATAATAAGACTTGGGTTAGTACATTCAGATGGGCAGGGAGGATGCAGTGCTTGATTTTTTATTTTTTTAGCATCCTTGAAAAAAATTGAACCAAATGCTTACTCAGAGTTCCCAAGTAATAAATGCTTTTTAAAACCTGTATTAACCTAACCAACTCTAAGCAGTTACCAAAAGATGAGTTTTCAAAGGTAGAGTGAGCCACTTTTCACCTTCCTAATGGACTCTTTTGATTCTTACTTACCAGATGTGTAAATAAATTAGAGAAAGAACAGGAATTAAATTATGGGCAAACTCTTAGACTCAGGGAGGCAGAATTGCATCTACATTTCATTCATAAAAGCAGAAGGTGTAGTTTTAAATCTGGTTACATTAAGTTTTGTGTCTATCAATTACCAGTGATACGTAAAATCATTCTAAACAAATTCAGAGATCAGTTTCATTCTTAGTTGGAAATAACAAGTCATGATCAAGTATTTTGAATCTAAGAAAGAAGAGCAATAATGGAAACAAATTCAATCAATCATTAGCTCACAAGGTATAAGTTAATATGGGTTATTCTTGGTCATAAGTTAACTGCTAATTACTATGTTTTTTTCCTTAACCTGAAAATGCCTTAATTTCCCTTTCATCTTATTTATTTATTATTTATTTATTTATTTAGTTAGTTATTTAATTTTTACAGACTGCATTTTGATTCATTGTACACAAATGGGGTACATCATTTCGTTTCTATGGTTGTACATGATGTAGATTCAGACCATTTGTGTAATCATACATGTACATAGGGTAATGATGTCGGTCTCATTCCACCATCTTTCATACCCTGCTCTCATTTCCTTCTATATAATCTAAAGTTCCTTTATTCTTCTCTGACCCCCCCACCTCCACCCCCATTATGTATCATCATCCACTTATCAGGGAGAATATTCCTTTGGTTTTTGGGGATTGGCTTATTTCACTTAGCAGGATATTCTCTAATTCCAGCCATTTATTTGCAAATGCCATAATATTATTCTTCTTTATGGCTGAATAATATTCCATTGTGTATAGATACCACAATTTCTTTATCCATTCATCTGTTGAAGGGCATCTAGGTTGGTTCCACAATCTAGCTTTTGTGAATTGAGTTGCTATAAACATTGATGTGGCTGCATTACTGTAGTGTTCAACATCTCTAGTAATTAGAGAAATGCAAATTAAAACAACTTTAAGATTTCATCTTACTCCAATTAGAATGGCTATTATCAAGAACATAAACAATAATAGGTAGTTGGTGTGAATGTGGGGAAAAAGGAACACTTTTACGTTGCTGGTGGAGTTGCAAATTGGTACAGCCACTCTGGAAAGCAGTGTGGAGAATCCTCAGAAAACTTGGAATGGACCAACATTTTGACCCAATTATCCCACTACTCAGTTTATACCCAAAGGACATAAAATTAGTATTCTACAGTAATGCAGCCACATCAATGTTTATAGCAGCTGAATTATCTTTCATTTTTGAAGAAATTTTGCTGGATATAAATTCTTGGTTGACAATTTTTCCCTTCAATACTTCGAATGTATTTATCCATTGCCTTCTGGCCTCAGCAATTTTGTTTTTTTAATCAGAAATCAGCTGTTAGCCTAATTGAGAATCATTTGTGTTTGATGAGTCACTTTTTTCTTGATGCTTTCAAAATTCTCTGTCTTTGCCTTTTGATGGTTTGAGTATCGTTATAAGAAAACCTTTGCATAAATTAAATTGAAGAGTTTAATTGAACAAAAAATGATTGACAAATTGGGCAGCAGATCAGACTCAGAAGACACAGAGAACTCCACAATACGGATAAGGAGCATTCATAGCAGGAAAATGAAAGTGAGGTATAGAAACAGCCTGATTGCTTGCAGCTTGGGCAGCTTTCCTTATTTGATCATGGTCTGATCAGTTGCCAGTCTGTGATTGACTGAAGTTTGACTGCTTTTGATTGGTCAACATTCAGCTAGTTGAACTAGCACCGGCCACCCGTCCCCCCAGAAAAATGCTCCTAAATTAGGCACTCAGTTTGTTTATATACAAAGCAATTGCTGTCCTTATGTTGGGCTTCAAGGTATGGAAGTGCCTCAGGCAAAATTTAGTTTAACTCCTGGTGTTCCTAGGTGTGGAACTTTTTGAGTTTATTCTATTTAGGCTTGTTAAACTACTCATGTGCAGATTGATCATTTTCATTCATTTTGCGAAGTTTTGACCATTATTTCTTTCAAATATCCTTTTTACCTCCATCTTTTTTTCTTCTAGACTTTCTAGGATGCATGGTTTATTTGATGGTGTCCCACAAATCCTTGAGGCAATATACATTTTTCTTTATCATTTTTCCTTTATGTTTCTCAGACTAGATAATCATAAAGTTTACTGATTCCTTTTTTCTGGGCAATTCAAATGTGCTCTTGAGCCCTGGTAGTGAAGTTTTTATTTCAGTATTTATTTTATCAAACTTACTGTTATTTTACTGTAATTTGGGTTCAACATAAGGGAAGTTTAACACAGAAAAAATGTACAACTGCATTTGGATAGAGTGACTTTCAGAATCAATAGATAAGAATTTCCTCCTCCCAGAAATTCTTATCCGTTCTCCCATGCTTGACAGGAGTGCAGGTAGGATGCTCCCCAGCCTCTTTTCCGTAGCTGGCAATGACTTGGCCCTCATCAAGGGGAAAGCAACAGAATTTGTTACTTTTAGTCTTCTTGCAAATATCCATGAAGCAAGAAATAAGTAAGCAGCTTCTGCACTCACCAAAGTCTAAAGATTTCCTCCCCAGTTCCTGGAAATACCTCTTCTCAGGGGATTGACAGTGGCATATCCACTGCTGTGAAGTAAACTCCCAGTCTTCTTTGCAGAATGTTGTTGTGACCTCATATTCTGGTCTCGGTAAGTTAATCACCTCAGACATAATGGTTCAAAATCAACTTGTTTCTCAAAGTCTGGGTTGTCGCCTCTGCAATAGCACAGGAAAACTTAACAGTATGTTCCCACCTGAAAGTCACTAGGTTCTGTCCAGCTTCTTTTGGGTCTTTTCTCCAGTTTAACTTGAGAAAACTGAAATCCACTCTTTTCCCACGTGTTTTTCTTCTCTCTCTCTCTCCTCTCTCTCTCTCTGGCTTCTTGTCTAAAAGTTTCTGCTCAAATATTTTCTTCACACAAAGTTCCAAATGAAAAAAGAAATGTTTGTTCTCTGCCCAAACTGGCTGTCCTAACCAGAAAAAAAAGAAAGAAAGAAAGAAAGAAAAGGCAGCAATGTCTGCAGAGACTCTATGGTGTTTACATCAAGTGCCCTGAACTGTTCCTCTTCATATGCCTGCACAAGGATTTGGGGCTTCAATGGATGGATATTTTTATTTTTATGAAGTTACTCCATTTTGCAAGACAGAATATTTCTGCAGCTTTTAAATATCAGCTTTCTGTGTCTTTACTGCTTCTAGCCATATAATTTCAAAATTCCCAAGGATCTGGTTTTAAAGAGGTCATCTTATTGCCAATGCACTATTTTCAAAATGTTAATCTAAACACACACAAGAAGCAGAGTGACCCTTGACTGAAAATAAAATATTGAGTGTGTGTTCTCCAAAATCACAAAGACAACTTCTTGTGAAACAGTGATTTATTAGCAGAAAAAAAAAAAAATAGTACCATCTTTCCTATTGCTCTTTGGAGGGAATTCAGTTTCTCTACAGTCATAAATTCCAGGTTGAGTGTTTGACATTATTAGGACTTAGAGATCTGACAGATGGAGACAGAAGTATGAACTACTGCAAGGCAAGTTGGAGTCTTTGATATCTAAGCAACTATCATCTAAAGTTCCCTTTTAAAAGAACAGAGAGAACTGAAGTTGAGTTTAGTAGGAACACTGTAAGAATGTGGATGTCTGATAGAAGACAGTCTGTCTGCTGTGGAGTAACAGGTGATGACTCCCATTATAGTAATAAGCAGGTGACCAGAATAAATTGGGCACAGCCCTGTCTGTCATAACTCCATCTTCTCCCCTTGTCCCTGTGGGACTTCATGTCCCAATTGATTAGAGAGAAGCTCTCGCAAAGGCATTCAGTAAAAGCATAGAAACCCTAATTGTAGAATTGAGAAAGACCAGTTACATTTTGGCTTTACTCTGTAATCTACTTCATGTAATCGGAATGGAAAATTTTGTTCTAATTCTATCAAAAGTGATGAAGTGCTTTGATTCTGGACCCATCTTCAAAATTTCTGTGGCCCCATCTATCATTTCTGTGACCAGCACTATAATTAGGCATGCCGTGCTAATGTCCTCAATCACAAAGTGGAAATTAATATCTGATATTTATGCATATGAAAATCAAGTGCATAAAGCAGATATGAAAGTCATATAGGGGTTACTTAGTTTTTATGACACTCTAGTTGTCTGAGTTAAAGAGATCACAAATACTTATGACCATAATTGTCATAGTGATGAGCCCATGGTAAGTACTTAATAAATATCTGTTGAATGAGTAAGGGGTATATGTCAACTCACAGCATATTCTGACTGAAGTTGTAATGCACAGAGAATTCAAAGATAAAACTGTTTTTAAAAAATAAAATACACACATAGGCACAAAGAATGCAGTACCTAGCAAAAGTCTTATTTTTGTAATGAACTCTGAGGGATCAAACATCTCCCTTATCTTTTTACTACAACAGGACCCTGACAAGTCAATCTCTTGAGAAATTGTTGGAAATAATCTACTTTTAGAACAATATACTCAGTTTCCTAAGACCAAGGCATCAGGAAATCTTGTAAAAAAGTAATCTGTAACAGATTAGGAGCTGTTGATTTCTTCAACAATTAGCTTGTTTGCCCTCCACAGGACATTCTGGAGGTGTGACAGGGGATCCCTCTGGCTGTGGGAGTCAGCATAAGGGGGCTGATTTGCTCCTGCATGTGCAAACAAGCTGTTCCCTTATTTTCTAAGCAGTGACAACTCCTCAGGCTAGGCATATTTTTTGTGCCTCATGAACTGCATGTCAGGAGTAGTATATAAAGAACTTAAGTAATAAGTTTCATTTGTGGATGCTGAAAGTTTTTAGAGGATGTTTTCCATATTGATAGGATATTGAGAATCTGACAAACCTCATATGGAACTTTCTTGAAATCTCACATTATCTTCCTTTAGATGACAAAGAGGATTCATTGGAGTTGATAAAGGCTCAAGAAGAAAGGCCACTGTGTGACTTCCCAGATTCAACCAACAATAGGTGCCCCAATATTCTATTCCAGCCTCTGGCCTTCCAGCCCTTCTACACTGATGCTTTTTCATATCATGGGACTTTTGAACATGATATTCACACTAACTAAAATTCTTTTCTTGTCTCTCTCCACCCAGTTTAAAGCGAAGTGAAGGATTCTTTAGGTCTTTTTAAAAAGCCTTTCCTAACTTATCTCATATCACAATATTACTATTCTTATTACAGCCTTATTTCATATTTGGGATGCTAACAAATATGTGATTCCTCATTAGAGCTTATGATCCACAAAGGCAAGGATGGGATGTCTGCTTTGATTTTCCATTGTATACCCGACATAGTACTTAAGTGAGGCCTCTACAAGATCAGAGGAGGAAATGATTGCTTCTGCCTGGAAGCCAGTGAGCAGTGAAATAAGCATGAAGCACAACACAGCATACCAATTGAGCTTGATGGAAGATAACATGCCAGGCGAGGAAGGCATTCCAATCGAGGAAGCCACATGCATAGAGGAAGAGAAGCAAGTAAGTGCAAGATGTGTTCAGAAATCAGAATATGAAAATACAGGAGGGATGAGTGGAGAAGAGTTTACACTATTGATTATTGCAAGGTTTGGCTTGTTAAGGTGTTTGGACATTTTCTATGCAGTGAGGAGCCATTTGAAGGCTATGAAGCAGTAGAACAGCACAATCCCATCTGTGTTTCAGATACAATTCTGGCAGCAGTGTGAAAGGCAGTGGAACTAAAAATAGGAATATAAATAGTGTGCTCATCACTTTTCCCCTATTTACACAGTAATCCAACTTTTAGCCTTGACATACATCCTGTTTGTGCAGGAAAATCCCTAAGCCTTATACTATCTTAAGGCAAGTCTTGTTGGATACAAAAGAGGAAAGTGATCATCAGCCATTGTATTGTGTTATGTGCCAGTGAATATCAAATAATAAAATCATTTAACAAAAATAATTTACTTAATACACAGAACCATAAAATTCAGGTATTGTTCAAACATTTACAAAAATTGACCTTTAGGAAATATTGCAGAGAAATAATCTAGGGGATCAAAGTGATAAATCTTCCAACAAATTCCAAGTCAGCAGGAGAATTAACCTATTTCTATGAAAGTGATTAGCAGTTCCCTAGAAATAGAAAGCTATGGAAACTCATAAGGTAACTGGATACTGCTAGACACCTTGCAAAATGATGATATTTAGGTGCCAGGATACATGGCAATATGTATTGAGACACTACTGTGCACCAGATGCTGTTCTGTTTGACATTATTAGCTCTGCTTATGACATGATGAGACATTGTTATGAGCTGTGTTTTACATATGAAAACATGGAGGTGTAGGGAGGATTACTTGTCTAAAATTTCTTAGGTAATAAGTGATAGAGATGGGTTCCAGTCAGGCCATCTAGCTGTTAAGTCTATGCTCTTAACAATTATGGCTCTACCTTATCATGCACAGCTATGCTCGGCTTGGAAAAGTCTCTTTTACATCATAATATCTTGTCCCCATCCTTTATTCTTTTCAACTAAAGAGAAAATGTTAATGAAATCAAGTTTATGTTTGACTTTCACTCTCACATAAAATTTGTCCCCCAAAAGCTCATTTGTGAGACAATGTAAGAAAGTTTAGAGGTGAAATGATTGGGTTATGAGAGCATTAACCTAATCAATGTGTTAATCCACTTGAATGTATTAACTGGGTGGTAACTGTAGGCAGGTAGGATATGGCTGGAGGAGACAGGTCATTAGGGGCATGCCTCTGGGGCATATATTTTGTCCCTGGTAAGCAGAGCTCTACCTGATCTGTCCACCCCACCCCAGCCCCCTACCTGCTCCTCTTCCTCTCTTTCCTTCCTGATCGTTGCCTTCTGAGCTGCTTTTCTCTTCTACACCCTTCCTCCATAATGCTTTGCCTCTTCTTTGGCACAGAGATGGAATCAACTGCCATGGACTTATTTCTCTGTAGCCATGAGTGCCAAATAAACTTTTTCATTCTTTAAAATTGTTCTTATCAGGTCTTTTGGTCACAGCAGAGAAAAAGCTGACTAAGACAGCTGGTTTTGATGGTGATCATGTTAGAAAGTGGTTTGGGCTGTACCTGACTCAGGAGGTCAGGAGTTCTGGAAACAGGCTATTAGAAATCCCTGCTCACAGTGTGTCTAGAGAGGCTGCAGCTCTAACACACAATCCTAAATGTTCCACCTCTTGAGTATTGAATCCTAAAATCCTCTTGGGTTTTGTCTTGGAATTGATTATTTCACTCTTGAAAAAAATCAGTTTTTTTGGAACGAAAAGTGCAGTTTCTTTTCCTAGTGCTTTGTCCATGAAACAAATACAAACAGAAATAATCTATATTTCCTTGTGCCCCATTTCACCAACTTCTCATCTGCAAAACTTCTATAATAATAGATGTGTCGGAACTGAGTTTATACATATTCTTTCTTAGTGCTGTATTTGAAAATACTATTATTATAAAGATCCTGACAACTCGTGGTGGGTTTGACACAGTAATGTTCAGTTATTGTAATAAAGTAAAAAAAAAATGGTGAATATTAAGAGGCATGAGCTATTTTGATAAAGGCTATATAAGTTCAAGAATGAGATTTGAAATAGTTGCATATTAATAATAGTCATTTTCAAAGTATTATCACATGGTGATACTCTCTTGATCATGACAGCCTTCTAATTTTGTGCATGTCTTAGTTGATTAAAATAACTAAATGTAGTCTGAAGAAATCAGTAGCGGCTATCAGAATTCATTGAATATATTGCATTTTTAAGTTATTGACTCCCAGGACCCCGGAGGTAATGTGGTTCACATCCCTCACCTTCCCTCACTCCCCTGGTTTCCCCTAAGTCAGGCATGTGGGTTTGAAAACCGTCATGTGGTGATCACACTGAGATATGAATGTGCAAAATAGTCCCAGACAGCCTCCTTGCCTCTTTTTTTGAAATCAGGAGCCTCTTCTCCCTGTTGTTTTTCTACTTTTAATAGAGACGTGGGCATGGGGAAACGATTCTCTACTGTGAGGAAAACCACAGAGCAGTGTAAGGTGATAAATGGCATTTGACACTTTGCCTTTGAACAGAGGTCACTAACCTGGGTGCTGGAACACTGGGCTCTACACTGCCCTCTGCTGGCCTTCCTCCTCTCAACCAAGTGTATTTAAAGGTTTATTCCCTCATCCTTAGAACCAAAGTCCAACCGTTTGAGTGCTTTGAGTTGCAAGTAATAGGAAATGTAATTAAATGGGTTGAAATTACGAAGTAGTTGCATGGATTATAAAACTAGATGTTACATTCCCGAAGTTTGATCAGGGCTACTATGTCTGTTTTGGCAGAGACCCTTTATGTGTTCCTTCACTTATGGATCACATTCTATCATTGACTCAGGCAGTCCAATGACTGTAGCAACTTCAGACATCACATCAGTACACTGATAGTATCTGGAGAAAGAAAGAGGTGTCCTCTTTTATTCTAGCAACCAGATGGAAATTCTGCACATTCCACTGATGTGAAGGGTAACTGTGGTCACGAGGATGGAATTACACTTTGGACACATCTCTGGAGCTGGAGGTTAGAACAATCCCCCCTAGACTATGACTGCAAGGGTGCTGAAGAGCTCTAGACTTCAAGATTCTCCCAGGTCAAAATCCCAGAGAGAAGAAGAGTCACTCAGGATACATTCTTAAACACCCCAGTGGGGCTTCGACTCTACTTGGGGATTTGGTTTGTTTGACCCTTAGACCAATCACAGAATGGAACTCTGTGGCTTGGTCATTTGCTCACACCCATGGGCCACCATCAAGAAATGCCTTTAATTGATATTTCTTTCTATATCACATGGATCAGGTAGGAACATATTCCAGTGGAAAGAGGGAGGCTAATGAATGAAAACTATAGATTTATCTGCCTTTCAACCAGGAGTTGACTCCTCTATGCAGTGACATCACATCCCCGGGCATTGACTTTAAGGACAGGATCATAATGTGACTAAGAAACAACACATGGCATTTATGTCTAAATGTGTTTAGCAATTAGTATTGTTTGGCTGTATTACGTTACAAGCTTGCAAAGTACAATCCATGAATCTTTATGAATACATGTTTCTAACATATGTACAAAATTTAGATCTTAACACAATGGTCTACCTCACCTTTCCCTGGCACCTCCTACCCAACCTAAGTATATAACAAAGAACTCATCAGAGAATCGAAAGACAGATACTAGCCTCTTATTTCATTCCTTTAGGACTTTCTTGTTGCCTAGAAGGAAAGGCAAGCATCATGCAGGCTATCTCTGATCATTGGTTCACATCAACCAAGCTCCAGAGATCCTGGCTGAGTAGGTTTGTGGGTAAAGCCCAGGGGTTTGTGGCTTTTGAAAAACTCCCCCAGGTAATCTTCATAATTAGTTATCTTTGGAAACCTTTGAAAAAGGATGCACTGATTCACCTCACCAAGATGTTTAAAGCCCTGTGCACAAGTAGCAGACTGCTGGTCTCCTGGGAAGTCAGTGAGCCTTTTATGGAAGAAAGATTTCTTCCAATGGGGTCTGAGTTTCCCACTATCACCATGTGACCACTTTGACTTCTAATGGAAATGGAACTAGTTGACTATTAAGATGCTCTATTCTTTCCTGGCTGAGTTTACCCTCATCTGTGTCCTTTTCCAAAGCCCAACTAGATCTATGTTCAAGAGGAGCACAAATGATTGATTTTAGCAAAGTTCCTTTGTAACCCTCACTTGTTTAGGAATGGTGTTCATTTGCTTTTGATTTTTTCAAAAAAGAACACTGATCTCCCTTTCTGTCCTGTGGAAGAATTAATGGGGTCAGAACAGCTCTTACCTCCTGTGTGGAATGTTACTCAGGTGGGTCTGTTTTCACACAGGCTCAGTGGCACGTCACAGGCAAGTCCTCTGCCCCAGCCACAGGGTAGCAAGTCAGATTTAAGACTCAGGACTATGCATAGCCGGGGGGATTCCATCATCAGGGAAAGGAAGGTGGGGGTGGGTGGGTCAGCACTATCAAGTGGACATAAAGTGGGAGCCACACATGAGTTGAATAGCTTCCTTCACCATTTCTAGTGACTACTTTTAAAAAGCAAACACCACTTGATGTGGAATTTGATAGGAATTTAAGGAAAAGAACAACCTTTTGACCAATTCCCTCTTTGATAATTGCAATTTTTGCTTCACTTTGATTAAATAAAAAAAAAAATCAAGGAAGTTCTGATCTGAACAAAGGAGATGAATCTGTCAGATGCTGACATGGAACCCTGTATCCATCACATGAAGGACACAATAAATCTGCATAGAGGGGTACAGACTGTACATCATTCCTATACTTTGCCATGGGGGCCACTGTGGAATGATTCACAAATGAATTGAAGGTATAAGGTGAAAAATATGTTGCATGGAATAAGAACTGAAAGTTAAGATCTGCAAAGCTTTGTCTTATAAATAATGTCTGAAATGTAAAAGATTAAGTAATATTTGAAATGTTGTGTACTTGTATTATCAGGAAGTGGTTAGCTAAAATTCTTCTTTTCAATCCAAGTGGCATTGAAGATTAACTTTTGAGGATTTAAATATACAAGAGGAGAACTGATGTCTGTATACAGCTAAGAGGAGAGAAGAACAGTCTCTTTCTGTGATAATATTAACCCTAACATACTTATTTTGGTGGTAAATTGAATGTCTAGGCTTATATAAAGTACTGTGCTCAACAAAAATTTATGAGAATTCAATAGTGAACTTCAACTTAAACTGAATTATTGAACTCTATACTGATTCAAACATCTAGAAATTTCAATAAACTTAGTTAAGTAGTGATGGCTGTATTTTCAAGTGTCAAGAAATATTGGTAAAAATATTAAATATTTTTTAATTTGTTTTTTAGATATACATGACAGTAGAAAGTATTTTGATGTATTATGCATACATGGAGTAGAACTTCCTATTCTTGTGGTTCTACATGATGTGGAGTTATACTGGTTGTGTATTCATATATGAACATAGGAAGGTTATGCCCAATTCATTCAACTGCCTTAGATATTTTCTAAATCACACAAAAATTCCAAAACTCTGCCTATTCAGGGAGAATATGCAAATGAATCAGGTTTAAGATTTACTGTTAAGGTACTATGGGATGAAAGGAAATTGAATGCTGAGAATTCACATGATTAATTTTCTTGCATCTATTTTACTTGTCATAGGATTATATGGTCTAGGAAATCAGGAGGAATAATAAATCTGTAATAAATAAGTTAAAGAAATGATACAAATTTCTTTGATTTTTCCCAGTGTCCAATCATCAAAGTGCTAACTGATGTAAATGATATTTTCTTTACATAAATGTCCACATGGTACTAAAGAACATCATCCTTTCATAGCTATGGTTTAACTCCTGGGTTTTAATTGGTGCGGATACTGAGGCACCCCTCCATTCCTGCTCCTGCCTTCTCCAAGGCCTACATTTGCTATGAGTATTTGTGATTATCATGTAGATGCTTCTTTTTCTCCCCCATTATAGGTTTTGGTACAGATTGGTGTATATATGATACATAGCATTAACTTTAACCTGGAGATTTTTCATTTATTCGTCTCATAATATTTATCAAACACCCACAATGGGTCAGGAAACATGCTAGGTGTAGAGGATGCAAAGATGAATAAGATGAAATCCCACATTTGAGAAACCCACAGTCCAGCTGAGGGTGAAGCATAGACAGGGCATAATTACCTTGTGATTTATAAAGTGTAATAGGAAAGGACTTTGGAAACATTTTACACTCTTTGGCATCAACTCTTTCTTGCATACTCTAAGGTGAGAATATCATGTTTTTCAACCGTCAATTCTAAAACTTCTTTGTGCATTGACTTTTATAAGTTGACAGGTGAAAGAGAGTGAGAATCTGAAAGAAGGTGGGAATAGTAGGAGTTCACACCCAGATGGGGAGAGGAATAACTTTGATGTATAAGGCATCACAGAGTGAAGTAGACTTAAAGCTCTGGGCAGCCAGGTGACATTTTAAGATGACTGAGAATTAGGAAGGATGACCAGCCAGAACAATGAATAGAGGAAGCAGGAAAGTACCTTCTTCACAATTTTAACTAACTTAATCTTTTCGCTTTGTTTTCCTCCCACATTCTTCTTGAGCATAAACAAAAGCTTAATGGAGTCAGGAAACAGGTCTTATAGAGAATGGTGGTTGAATGCTCATTGGTATGCATGGCCAGTAGAATGATGAATCTGCTGCACTTAGGGTCTTTCAGGTTGAGTAAGAACAAGAGGAGCCAGAGCACAGTTCATTACTCTGAAGACTGGTAATTAAAGGAAAAGAAGTAAGCATTTGTCTTGGCTTTCTGGTATAAACTCTTTTTCAAGGTAATCAATTGGCATTGGCAGATGAGGGGAAGGTTTTCTATACAGAAAAAATTTAGCTGATAAATGCAGAGGGAATAATGGTTTTGGAAAAAAATCTTACTGTGCAAGCTGTATGAAAATAGCTGAAGCAGATAATGGTCATCAACAGCTGGTAAAGTCATTAGATGAAGTGTTGATGGGGAACTGAACTCTCTGATTGATTTAGCTCCACTGAAGGTGAGGGAACCAGTCAAGAGGTGCCTCCGGACATGATGCCAGATGAAGTACACAGCACCATCTATGATGTGTGCATGTATAGAAAATCAAGCCCAAGTCTAACATTAATTAGGGTATTGAATTAAGACTCTAAGTCATGTGGAAATACTGGGGATAGAACAATATCCCCAATATCTGACTGCAGTTATAAGAAAAAAAATGGTGGGAAACCTATTCTATGTTGACTGACCAGGTTTAAAGTTTTAAATTGACATTTCCCAAGAATGCAACACTTTGAATAAATCGATTTTGGAAAAAATGAATATGTTCCTCCAAGTTTGCAAATTGTATTTTAAAAAATGTTGGTGGTACACCAAGGTGAATTCTAAATTTTATAAACCTGAAATTTTACAAAATTGCAGTCTGGATTTTAAAAGTTTATAGGCAAATTCATCTGCTAACAGAGGAACTGATGGAGATTCTGCTCACAGGTTTCTCTGATCAGAGTAAGTACAAGGAAGAAATTTGATGTGATTTTGAAGACTGAGTTGGTTATGCTATCTAGCCTGCCAAGTTAGTCTCCTGTCAATTTACTAAACTAGTATTTGTGGTGAGATTTCAGTAAATAAAATAGAAAGATTGAAATGATCTGCTAAAAAAATGCCAATAAATAAATAAATAAATAAATAAAACAAGTATTATTAAGACTGATTTTGATTCTGGAGTTTTGGTCATTTGTGAGCTCAGAGTAAAATTTAAACTCCTTTAATGAAACATGATACTTCCTGTCCATCTGAATTTAGAGCCATAAACTATAAATGGGTATAAAATCATATGGATGGGGGTCAAATCATATCAGAATGGTTTGGTTGTAGTGATTGAGAAGTAACAGTTGCTTAAATGAAATAAGCTATCTTTTTCTCTCAGAAATAAGGAATTTAGAGTCAGGGAACTCAGGGCTGCCCTAGAAGCTCTGTGGTCATTAGCCTCTTGGTCTCCTACCTGTACACCACAGCCTCCCAGCTGCATTTCTACCCATTCTTTCTGTGACCAACTCAGCTGGGAGGAAGCAGTGGAAAGAACAAAGGGCTCCTCCCAGCTGAGCCAGTTCCCTGTGAACAGCCTTCAGAAGTTCTACATAGGGCTTTACCTCACAACTGTGACCAGTGAGTGGCGTGGCCATACCTAGATGCAAGGACAGATGGAACCACGGCCTGTCTCTGAGCATACTGCTGAACCTGTGAGGTTCTGGAGCAAAGAAGGAAGGGGTACATGAACTGGGATCTCTTGTCAATCAAGAAAACAGACATTTAGGAGAAAATTAAGATTACCATTTTAATAATTTCTTCAAAATGCTACAAAGTAGAACATTCTTTTAAGGAGACCTAATTTTGTAACATATTCAGTGTTATTTTTAACAGTGTGCCAGATTCTGTGATTAAAAGTGTAAATCTGTTGCATATATGATTTTAAAGTCTTTTGAAAATAGACCAAGTGCTCTTGTTCATGTGTACAATCTATGTGTTACAACCATTTTGCTACAAATTCTTGAATGATCTATTGACAAAATGTGTTGAGACTTTATGAACTTCACCATTTTTAAATTTCCATTCTGTCTCCATGTGTGGCCTATTAGGTTTGAACAATGACAGGTGTAAATCAAGTTTTTTAATGTAAGAGTTGAGTAGCACTGTTACACTTTTGTTGATTCGTATTGATAAACTTTGTTTTGGAGCCCACCTTAGGTTATAAATTTACAGATAAGTAGATCTATAAAATAACATAATTGTGTGAACCATTTTGCATTGATTATGTCATTTTTATTTGGTGGTTTAAAATGTGAAGTAGAAAGTTCTGATATTTTAAGAAAATCAAATAAAGAATTATTGAAAGAAGAACCATCGGGTAATAGTGGCTCAGGGTTGGCAAGGAGAAGGACGTGGTTGTACCTGCATTGAGAGTTCTGAGCTGGTGGCCAGAGCCCACTGAGGACAGACTGTGGGCAGAGAAGAGTCCGTGCTCCAGGGGCTGTGAAAACGATCAGGGCCATAGTGAGACTTTCATGAGTACCCTCAGAATATGGTTGGTACCTGGAAAGAGTGAAAAGAGGTCTTAAGATGGTTAACAGTGGAGAACAGGACCACGTAGGTGCCTTCCACTTCAAAAACAGAAAACCTACCAAGAATGGCTACCAAAGAAACATTTAATCATCTCATAACCAAAGGCCTGGAGGCAGGAGGCTTAGAGGAACTGTTTCATCCTTCCAGTGGCTTAGGCATGGCCTGGGCTTGCCTCCACTAGTTCCAGCCTGATAGATTTTCACCCTCAGGCTGTTGCCCTGTGCTTGCAAGGTGACACTCTCAGGCATCGAACACCCAGGCCAGAGTCTCAAGCAAGAGACAAAGGAAGGTGAGTAATGTTTTCCTCTGGCCATGAAAAGAAAACCTTTCCAGAAACACACCCCATACACATATTGGCCAACGTTGGATCAGATTCCTTCTTGCTTCGAGGTGGTTTGGAAATCTAGTATTAGCAAAACAGAATTTGCATATTCATGACTAGTTAAGTCTAATTGGGATTAACCTCTGGAAGCTGGCACAGTGTTGCTGCCCACAGCAGGTTTGGTGTTTATTAGTAAAGGAGGAAATTGTTGTTAGGAGGTAACTCACCAAGCCTGCTGCAGAAATAATAGTTATTTCACAGGTGGATGAAGAGAGGTGGGTCCTGAGGAGCAGAATACTCAATGGGAATTTGCATTTCTTTTAATCTGTGCTCTATAAGTTCTATGAGTAGCCTGTAAGTTCTTTAAAGACAGGAATTATATCAGTTTTGTTCATTTTTTTCCTTCTTTTGTTCCCAGACCTAGCATGGTATGTGACCAATAGCAGCTCTAACACAAAGTAGATGCTCAGTAAATATTGCTTGATTGAGTGATTATTATGTTGCCTCTCAAGAGAAAGCTGAAAATATCCATTATCAGTTGGGATTGGCCAGAAGAACCAAAATCAGTTGGTTTTATAATTAACTTTGTTGATGTAGTATAGCTTTACCTCTGGTGGAGACATAGTCATACCTTGACAGTGCAGATTTTGATATAGGAACAAGTGAAGCCATTACCTAGGATAATTCAGGGAGTTAGTAGCAGACTCATGACTACTGATATGAGCCTTCCTAAAACTATCTTTATAAAAACAAACAAATTGAAACTAACAAAGGAATATGAGCCTTGTGTTCTGATGTCCTGCTCTTAATCCTCTCACCCATGGACCTGATGTAGCTGAGTATAGATGACCATGCATGTGGAGGAGGCTATCCTTCTGGCAGACGTGGTGTACATCAGGGTTCAGTTCTCTTCTTCCTTAGTGCATTGTGGTGAAATGTGACCCAGTTGCCACTGGATCAGAAACCCCTGCTGTCCACTTTCTTGAGTGACAGCTCATTCTCCCTTGAAGCAGGTGCCACAGGGCTAGAGTTCCACTGCTACTTCTGGGCTACCTCTACATGCCACTCTACAAAAATCTCCTTCTCTTTCAGGTACCTGTAACCCTCCCTGTCATTGTCATCTACTTGGTTACTCCTCTGTGTCACTGTCTGACAATAACCTCACTCCCTCATTACCTCTGATATCACCTCTGATGTTCGTGGAACTAAATCATCTGGCTCCTTAGCTTCACGTTGTCTGGACTGTTTAATCTTCATGACTCTTATTTCCACTCCTTTCAAGTCACCTATTGCCACGGTCACTCCTTGGACACAGTTATTACCAGTTACAGCTCCACTTCAGAAATATTAAATATTATCATTCGGTTCTTCAATTATAATGTATTCTAGGCCCTTCTTCTTGTTCCCTTCTTTGACATCTTCATATTTCCTAGTTCCTAGATTCCTTTGTATTTTCCCAGTATGTCACCGTCCTCTCCTCTTTGTCTTCACTTCTTTCCTTCCTTGTCCCTCACACAGCCTCTGGTGTGGATGCCTACCTCCTCCAGTCAAACCTGACTGCCTTCAGTTACCACTCAGTTAATCCCATCGAGGATTAATTCACTAATTGTGGTAAGGCTCTCATAACCCAATTGTTTCACCTCTGAATGTTCTTGCATTATGTCATATATGAGCTTTTGGGGGATGCCTCATTTCCAACCATACCAGTAGCTGTGTGACCTTGGACAGTGTTTTCATCAGGCCAGGTACCAGGATGAAAGAAATGGCACTAAAATTAGGATAATCTGAGGAGGGTTTAGGAGAGGAATTATTTGCAAAGATGAGGACAGTTTCAAAATAAACCACAAGGCTGCTGGTATAGTTAAGCCTCCCAGGGTGAGGGGAGAGAGTTGCTTCCCCTCTCTCTCAGAAGGAGAGAGACCTGCAAAGAAGACTGTTTTGAGAGTAATTGTGATGAACCTGAAGAGTTAACTTGGGGACTCCCTTGAGGACCTCATTGATTAAATACCACTAAAGCCACAGGACAAAGTGGCCATTGATATACTGTTGATGTCCTCCCCACAGAACAGCCTCCCAGGGCGCAGAACAGCATAGAAAAGAAGTAGAGGTGCACAGAGAAGATGCTTGGCAGATTTTATTTTATTTCTTTTCTTAGCTTCAGTTTCTTCATTTTCAAATATCAACTGATGGGTGTGTGAAGGTCTTGATATAATATCCAGCATATAAAATTCACTTAAGAATATAATTAATTACTTCAATAATGACTTCAATAATTAACAATATTTATCAACATAACTAACAAAATAATTACCTCGATGGACACAGTTATTAATTGTTGAGCATCTACTTATATGTTGGACACTGGCTATGCTATGTAACCTGTCATGGGGCCATGATAGGTTACAGGGCAGAGAGGACCCTACCCTTATGGAGTTTATGGGGAAATGCAACACTAAGCATTTCAAAAGGTAATTGTTTAATGATAATATTGATAAGTATTATGAATTACATGTGTATTTTTGTCTCTGCTAGACTGTGGGTTCCCTGAGTGCAGATACTAGTTCATGAGTCAGAAACCCAAGAAACTAAAAATAGAATTTATCTTCTCTACTATGAAAATCTCTATTTTAAGATTATTTCTGGTATAGCCACCTATTCTTATTTCCAGGTAAATTTTTCCTTTCAGAAATGTTTCTTACTTAAACTCAAGGTTTTCTTAATCATTTGGGATTTTCACCTCTCTACTTTTTCTCTGTTGTGTCTTCAGGTAGAGAGGAATCTGTATCATGTGTTGATAGGAAGGACTTTTGGAACTGGATGCTCCTCTCAGTTTCCCTGGCATCTTTCAGCAACACAAGTAGTCTGCCTGCTGAATTGATCAACAAGGACCCCACTAGTACATACGAAGGCAGCCAACTTCCTTTGAGCGTGACTCACACCATCCATGTGCCATTTGTGTTGTGTCCCCCCACTGGGGTCTGTGATCCTCTCACTAGGAATGCAGGATGCACCGGTGACTGCTGCTTCTCGATATTCTATTCTTCATTGCCAGGAGAAATGTTTGTTTGCCTCTTCAAAACCTATCGGCAACACCTGGACTTTCCAGGTAGCTCCATGTAACTGTCCCTCTCACATGCAAGACAGCACAGAGAATTCTATGAAGCCTGCTGTCTTCGCAAAACCCCAGATAGGATGGTCGTTTCCAGGTCTTGCCAGTGCTGAGGGCCTTTCTTCCCCAAAACATGCTATTCCCTAAATTTCACCAAGGCAGCCAGGAACAGGTGTCCTTAGTCATACCTAACAGGAGCTTTAAGGTGCTCCATTTCCTTCACTACTTAGCCTTGAAGTTGTTATTTCCCCTAACGGAAAATCTTGTTCCCAACCGTGAACAGACTGCATCTGTGGAGGTAGGATTGTCTGGCTTTTCTCTAGTCTCCTTTCAGTCTTTTGTTATGGCAGAAATCTAAGCCTAATTTCCTCTACTGCTTAGCCTTTTAAGTTCCAACATGCTGGATCTCACAAATCACAAGTCTTGGCTTGCATGATCATTGCTTCTCTGTTCAAGAGCAGCATCCACACAGGGGAGAGAGACAACACGGAAATAGGAGGCAGGAAGCACAGTGAACTCTTCAGGGTGTATCCAACCGACTTAGATCTTATAGATCCAAACCCATGAGAAACTGAATGCATCCTAGACTCTAATCAGCTAAATTAATGAAGAGATTAATAAATCAACAAATAAATGAATTAATGGATATCCAGAGGAAGAGTTGAAAATCTGACTGCCAGCTGTCCTGGCTTATTCTGAGAATGCTTTACAGTCTATTGAACCAATGTGAACTGTCACAGTGCAGCTGATGTTGATTAGAGTAATGCATTACACCACCTTGGATTCTTCCAGAAGGAGAATTCCCAGGGGAAGACAATGAGGCCAAATTTGTTTCGAGGGAAAACATTTGGTTAATGTAACCCCTAGGAAATCAGCAAACGTACCCTCCTCAATCTGAAGAGTGTGTGGGGATTGTTATGAAGACAAAACAAAAGTCAAGCTACTGAGTTTTCTTGTGTGCGTAAGTCGCAGCTGCTAACCAAGCAGTCATTTGAGGCCACCCCACTCACTGCATTTGCTTTCGTCTATAACAATCGTGTGACTTACTTTCAGTTGAGTGTCTGTTTCAGTTTTCTCCCCATATGTTTCTGAAGCATTTGGAGAAAGTGGAAATTACTCCAATGGAATCCATCTGCCAATGATAAAAATTAGGGAAGAATTACAAAGAGTTGAGGAGATGTTCTTAAAATGCAATTTGATCTTGATAAATGGGGGACATGGGCTGAAATCAGTAGAAGGAAATTTAATCAAGTAGCTCATGTAGGGAGAAATGAAAACCTAATATTTAACTGAGTAAAATCTGCTTCAATAATACTGCCGAGCATGCTTTCAGGGATTTGGCTATTAATGCAATTGTTATGAATCAGGTGAATGTGTTAAAATGACAATAGCCATGTAGTTTTACATCTATGGAAATATCACAAATTACGTTAGAAAGATCATTTCATCATTTTTACATGAGACAATTAATTGACTGCTGTAGTTGAAGCAAACAAGATGAACAGTAGATTTGGAAAATGAAATAGCTTCACACAATTCATATTGGTGGACTGAATTTTCTCTGATGCCTATAAAAAGAGGTAAGAGGAATTATCAAAACTGAGGATGCCTATCTGTAGAAAATGTCTTGTGTAAAAACAGAAGGACGTTGCTCTTTAGCATTTGATTCTATCTTGTGTCAGTGTCCTTTCCTCTGTCTCAACTGTTATGTTGGAAATAGATGTTCAATCCATGTAAGTGGTCTGTGACAATCTCATTGTGGGACTGATGGACTGAATTCTTGCCTGCACACCCACCCTGGCTATGTGGACCTCAGTTATATAAACATAGATTAATCATAAATGTGATTCATAACATAGTCCCAACAGATGTTTTCATGACTATTTCTATTTTTTACAAAGTAGTAAACATCTGTAAACCCATCACTTGAAACATAAACTGGGAATTTTCAGTAATCTTCATCTTGATCCCAGTTTCCAGGTTCTACTCTGTCTTCCCATCACCCTGCGTCTAAAAATGAGATGACATGGAATGACCATCATCCAAAATCCCAGGTTCATTATTTCTTTTTCTTTAATTTTATTGCATTCATTTAGAACCCTACAATGTATATTTTTAACTTTGTAAAGGGTATAATAATATATGTAATTGGTTGTGACTGGCTTCACTTATATTACCCATATCCATCCACATTGTTGTGTGTTTCTGTAGTTTATTTATTTTTACTTCTGTATAGTATTTCATAGTGTAAATATTCATCTTCTGTCCTATTGGTTGGTACTTGGGTCATTTCTAAGTTTCTGCTACTATGAACAGGACTACTATGCACATTCTAGTAGAATTATTTTACTAAAAAAGATTTCCTTGGGTCATCTTCATCATTATTCAGATACTTCCCAGTATCTCTTATGCTAAATTCAACTGTCCCTGTACTTACTCTATATTCTCTTGCTATGATTCTTGTTAGGTAACTATATTCTTCCTTCTAGCCAAGACTCTTCTGAGAGTTGTCTGTTAATATCACTACTTCCTCAATTTCTAATTTCTCTTCAACTTCTGTACCCCACCTACTCTGCCCAAACTACTTTTTCTAATGTTATCAGTGATTTCCATGTTGCTAAATCCAATGGACATTTTCCAGCAACCTTATTAGAGTCACTAGTCATATTTGACTCAGTTAAGTAACCTTCCTTCTTAAAATGCTTTTCTTCTTTTCACTTCCAAGTTGCCCATTCTCTTCTTTTTTTTTTTTTTCTTTTCTTCTTTCTGTCTGTATTTTAGTCCTTCCTCCTGTATTTATTTAGTGATAAATATTGGAATTCAGGTCAATTCTGGATATCTTTGTCTTCTCCCTCAATACTCTCCCATAGGTAGTCCTGTTGATACCTATGGTCTCAACAAAATTCTCAATAGCATTCCCTCACTTTACTCTCAGAACTGTTCCAGTTTGGATGGTAAATTATATATCTTCCCTACTTAGACACTGAAGATTTCCAGTTAATCTGTGGTTTCTCATCAAATTTTCTTTTTTTTTTTTTTTTTTCGGTACTGGGAATTGAACTCAGGGGCTCTCAGCCACTGAGTCACATCTCTGGTCCTAGTTTGAATTTTATTTAGAGACAGGGTCTCACTGACCCTAGCGCCTCACTGTTGCTGAGGTTGGCTTTGAACTCATGATCCTCCTGTCTCAGTGTCCCAAGCTGCTGGGATTACAGGTGCATGCCAACATGCCTGGCCTCATTTATCAAATTTTCTGCTAATCTCTTTCCTTGGATATTTTACATGCACTTCAAACTTAACATTCCTATAATTGGACTTTTCCTTCTCAAGCCAATTTCCCCCCTGTTTGCATCTGTAAAAAATGGTAAATCCACTCACTTGTTTGTTTGAGCTCTAAACTCTAGATTGGGGTGTGTGTGTGTGGGGGGGGGTGTATTTGTGATTTCCTATTCCTTAGCCCATCCAACTCCAAGACTTGTCAGTTCTAACCCATTGCTGGTACATAGTCAGAAGCCACTGTATCCTGTTTCCTGGAAGCTGGGAGGGCTCCTAACTGACTCCTGACTCAGTCTCTTGCCCACCTCAACTCCGTTCATTCACCTACTCGGTTGCCACATCATTTCACTGTTTGCTGAAATCCTTTTGCCATTGCACTCAGCTTAAAAATCACACTGCTTCCCTGGCTTCCGGGAGCTCTGACTCCTGGCTACTGGTGTGTCCTTAGCCTGAGTCATTCTGTTCCTTTTAACCCACTCTACGGGCACCATCTCAGTTCATCCAATGCAGCCAGTCCTCTGCATCTCAATTCTCAGCATATGGAGTACTCTCCCACCCAGTCCCATTCTTAACCTGGTTAATGTTTACTTATTCTTTAGGTCTGAGCTCAAAGTCTACTTCCACGGGAAAATGGCATTATGTGGTGGTGGTGGTGAAGTGGAATATAATTTTTTTCCAATTCCAGAGTGATACATTTTATTTATGAAATTATGAAATATAGGTAAGTCCCCCCAACAAAATACCATCCACAATGCCATTACTCATAAATATAATCAACTTTGGTGTGCACTTTTGCAAATCTTTTCTCTAGGAACATAGCATAAATATCAGTTGCTGAGATGACCCTAATTCCTGTACTTGATGGGAGACATTCTATTCTGTAAATTTTATGTGTAATTCACATCAGGCCTACTCCTTTACATTGGAAAACTTTTTTCCCCCTTGCATTGTCTCTAAGGCTCCATGGGGTTTGGGCAAACAGGTCTCCTGGTTACATCTCTTGCTTCAATTTCCTGTTTCCACTGTTGTTTTGATTCTTCTCATGTCTCATCTGTTGTGTGGACTCAGATATGAGAAACAGTCCCTTATTCTTGATCTCGAGACTCCTCTTGCTGAGGGTGAGGACTAGAAAATGTGGCAGAAGAGCATCTTCTACCCTTAAAACATCTCTGTTTTCAAAACTCCTTTACCTGCTTCAAACTGAGGGCACCTTACTGGCCGCTAGGGTCACCCACTACTGCATGGTCAGTCTCATCTCAACAAATGCCTCACTCAGTGTTGGTAACTTTCCTTGTGGGGAACAACTCAGTGTGTTGTCTGTTCTTATGGTTCTTTCCAGGCCATTTTCTGGAGGTTCTCAGTTTCCACACTCAAGGCTACTCAGACATCTTTCCTGACAATGGTACTTTAGACTGGGGTGCTGAAGCTTCCACTGGGCATAAGTAGTTCTGACCAGCTGCTGTTTTAAATGTCAGCCCACTCCCTTGACATAAAGAAATGCTTTCTTCCCTCCTCCAGCTGATATCATGCAACCTATAATGGTTTAAAGATCTACTTTATTTAACAGACAACGAGGAACATCCTTTATGTTGAAACATGAATGAGACATAGGTAGTGAGTCGAGTACGTTATTTAATGAACTGTGGTGGATTCCATTCCCTGAAAAGTTGTCAGAAATGCAGATTCTCAGGCTCTGTGCCAGGTTCAATACTTCAGTATCTACATTTTGGTTCCTAGGACATTTACATGCACATGAAAGTTTGAGAAACACTGCAATATGGCCTTTCCATGACTTTAATAAGAATCAAATAGCATTTATTTTTCAGTTAGAAAAGCTATATAAGACAATTCTGGACATTTATATAACTATTGGTGCTTTGAAAGAGCCAGTTTTACTCCTTAAATGTGACACAGATGTCAAATACAAAATGCAAAATTAAAGGAATAAGGATGTCTTTAAGAATTGGGCTATACCCTGGCTGAAGAAAACCACAGAATCTATAAATTTCACATTATATTTTTATAGGAAGTTAAAATAGCAATTTGGTAGTTTTAAAAATAATGAAAAATTGTATCTTGTCTTTTCAAATAGATTTTTAGGATATACTTATATAAATACATACATACATATGTCTAAAATTCCTTTTGCTTTTGACTCATTAAAAACATAGTTACCTTGGTATTTATCCAAAGAACTAAAATCAGCGTACTACCATGCTGCATGCACACCAATATTATAACACTGCAATTCACAATAATCAAGTATGGAACCAGTCCAGGGTACTCATCAACAGAAGAATGGATAAAGAAAAGGTGGTATATATACACCATGGAGTTTTTATTCAACCGTAAAGAAGAATTAAATTATGTCATTTACTGTTAAATGGATGGAACTGGAGAACATCATGCTAAGTGAAATAAGCCAGACCCAGAAAGTCAAGGGTTGAATGTTTTCTCTCACATGTGGAAGTGGGTAGGGGAGAAGGAGAGAGTGAGAGAAAAAGGAAAAGGAGCATCTTGTGAAAATGGAAGAGAGCACCATAGAGTACAGAAAGGATATCAAGTGGGTGGCAGGTGGTGAGGGCATGGGGAAGTTCTGGGGAATGAAATCTGCCAAATTATTTTATGCCCATGTATGAATATACCACAATGAATCCTACATGCGTGCACACACACACACACACACACACACACACACAATCACAATTAGTGCATTTTATATGAAATAATAAAAAAAAAAAAAAATAGAAGGAAGATGGGTAGGGCAAGTCGCCCAGGAGAAGGAGGTGGGCAGGGAAAGGGAAGGTATCAGGGAACAGGACTGATCAGATGTTATGTGTAGGTAGGAATATGGCATAATGAATTCCCACTATTACATATAATTATAATGCACCAAAAACTTTAAAACAAGAAAATCCAAAACAAAACAAAGCCAGAACATAGTGAATTTAATTGGAGTCTTTGAAGAGAGACTACTGTTACTCATAGTGAGGGTGGAAATACGCTTAATGGTCTAGGTCAAATTGAAAGCTGTGATACAGTTTAATCTGGAATCCCAAGGAAATGTAGGAAAAATAAAACTCTAGTCCTGATCCTTATGCTGCAGGAGACTATAGTGAAGTGAATTGCTTTTTACTTGAAAACAAATCAAAGATTAACTTCCCAACATTACTGCTAATTTGTTTCTATTTAGAGCTCTTAGAAACTGTTAATTTAACTAGTGAGTTATTTGTTGTGCAGGAATAGCTGTGTGAAAATACCAGTTTTTAAAACCACTCCACTAAAAAGTCATCTAGCACATTTTTTCTACTCACATTTGCAAAGTTTCAGCTTCCTAGCTGGCAAAAGCATTAAGACTGCGTATGTTTCCAATTAGAAGCAAGATTTTCCTGATGCATGGTCCAAGGTTACACAGTGGTCCACAGAGGATTGATGGAGACTTTTTCCTCTTTGTATTCTTATTTTCTGCTGCTGTTACACAGATATTTTGCAGAACTTTGGCTGCTGAACAAGATGTAAAAATTTCTGAACGTTAGTTAGTTCATTAAGAAGTAGCAATTGCATCTGAGCAAAGAGAAGGAACCATTTCAGATTTGTTTCCTTGGAAATAAATTTCAGGAAGTCAGAGAGTTAAAGTCCAGAAGGGCATTGTTTCACAAATGGAAGCTGTTTGTACATGTGCCAGTGGGAATTGTTGTATAATGTTCATTTTAGGACAGAACAGAATGAAATAACACACTCTAAAATATTTCACTGAGTAGTGCATTTACATGTTTTCCTAAATTGTGAAGGAAGGAGAGAAAAACCAAAGTAAAGGTGAAAAGTGGCCCCTCAGCCAAGCCTTCAATTGGAACATAAAAGATAATTTTCCTGAATAGGTCATGAGGATAGAAAAAAGATATTCAAATATTACACACGGGTATTACAAAAAGGCAGTCACTTCACATCTTGCCATCAGTCTGTTAAATATATTCTTGAAAATAATTGTTCCATGTTTTTATGTTACGATATATTGTACATCACTTTAAAATACAGACCTAAGGCTTGCTATGGAAGCTCTTCTTACATCTCTACAAAGTGTCCAGGAACAGTTGGTACAGGCTAAGAATCCCTAATGCAAAACTCCATTCTCCAAAATTTGAAATGTTTGGACACCAGCAGGATACCATGTGTGGAAAGTTCCATACCTGACTTCTGCAGGTACAACTGAAGTCATGGTATGAAGTTACTATCAGGCAAGACATATAAGATATATACAAAACAAATGAATTTTATCTTTACACATGGGTCCTATATCCAGGATATCTCATTATGTATATGCAATTATTCAAAATCCAAAAAATTCTTCAATCCAAAAACTCTTCTGGTTGCAAGCATTTCCTAAAAGGGATGCCCAAACCCTACTGCAGATATCAAAGGTACTTAACATGAAATTAAAAAGAAACAGAGCTAGAAGGCAATACATGTGTTTATAAATATTCAATACCAAGGACCTTTTCAAAAATCATATTTTAAACAGTAATTAGTTTTCTGTATGCACATGTCATATAGGTCAAATAAGTCTGTCCACTTATACTATAAAAAAGTATTGGGAAAAATTCACAAAGACCATTTAATATTGGTATTTGTTGAAATAAAAGGAACCAAATTTTCAGAACTATTTCAATGTCTGTCTCAGTGTTCAAGTTTAGATTTGGAAAAACCTGTATTTGTATCTAATTTCTTTGTGATTTTAAAGTATTACTTACATGAAGAAATAGTTGAAAATCTGAGCTAATCCTACATGTGGATTTACAGGGGGACCTTCCCACTATCTAGAAGGTAGTCCTCTGGTCCTCCTCTGCCCAATACCCATGTGTGTGTGCATCTCACACACATCACAAATGGAACACTGATGGGCATTAGTTTTGTTTATTGTTAATTAAACAGACTCAAAGTGGAACTCATTGGATTGGGAATCTAGGTATCTTAGAAGATGCTTACTTCACACTGTCATTGCAGAATCGTGATTAGAATGGCCTTCCCAATGGGCCTTGCCCTCTGGTCCCAGCCTCCAGCCTCCACTTTCCTTTCAACTTGACTGCTGCCTGTCTTCCAACTGGTCTTTCCACTTACGTTTTTGTCCCCTTGCAATCCATTCTTCATATGGCAGCCAGAATGATGTGTGTTTTTTGAAGGTCACCAGCATTTGTAATCATAGTAAAGTATACTTAACATAAAATTTACCATTCTGACCATCCTAAAGGTACACATCAGTGGCAGTAAGTACTTTCATATTGTTGTGTTCCCATAACCACTATCCATCGTCAAAATTTTTCCATCTTCCAGATGGAAACTCTAATCACTAAACAGTTAATTCTCCATTTCTTCTTCCCACCCCTGCATCTCCACAAACTCCATTCCACTTTCTTCTGTGTACCTCTGAATTTGAATATTCTGGATTCCTCATGTAGGTGGAATCTTACTCTACTTGTCTTTTTGTATCTGTTTCATTTCACTTGGCATAATGTCTGCAAGACTCACCCATGGTGTAGCAAGCATCATTTCCTTCCTCTTTAACACTGAATAATATTCCATTGTGTGTAGAGACTACATTTTGATTTTTTGTTCATTCATCAATGGACATGTGGGTTGCTTCCACCTTTGGGCTGCTGTGGATAATGCAGCTGTGAACATGAGTGTACAAATATCTCTTCGAGATACTGCTTTGGATTCTTTTAGATAAATGCAGAGACGTGGGTTCGCTTGATCATATGGTAATTCTATTTTTAATATTTTGAGGAACTGTCATACCATTTTCCACAGCAGCTGCACCATTTCACTTTCCCACCAGCAGTACACCAGGATTTCAGCTTTTCCCTGTCCTTGCCAACATGTGTTACTTTGTTTTTTTTAATAATAGCCATTCCACTGGGTAAGCCGAGTAATATTTTTAAAACACAAATTTAAAAATGTGTCTTCCTGCTTGAAACTCTCCATGGTTTTTCATTACTCCTTCCAACAGTCATCAAGCCCTGTTTGGTTTTATTTGACCATCTTGAGCCACTCCCTTGCCTAGCCCCTGATATCTTTTGACTTCCTGTACTCTGTCATCTCCCAAGACTTTTATATTTGTTCTCTCCTGTGCCAGGACTATTCTATTCCTTCACTTTGCATGGATAGTTGCTTATGCCCATTTGGGTCTCTACTTACAAGAGAGTCACTAATCACTCCTTGAAAGGATGTCTCCCCATCCTTGTTGTGATTCCCTGCATCTTGTTCATTTTCTCTGTAGTACCTACCTGTAATGAATTCATTCCTTGACCAGATTGCAAAAAGGTCATGGAAATCTCCTATGTATTGGTAACCTCTCCCTCTACCAATGAAACATGTTCAATTTCTCTGACTTGTCAAAAGAAAAGCCTTTCAGAGAATAAATTTGTTGTCTAAAATCTTGTAACCTTTTTTCTTTTAATGTATGTGTGTTTAATATTAAGTAAACTACATCATCGACTATTTACATTGCTAGACTCAAAACTGTTAAACAAATTGTAGCAAGATTGGTTTCCTCCTAAAACTTAGCAGTTAAAATTGCTATTTCTAAAAGATACATATTAAAAGGTAACAAAGCATAAATATCATTTAAGTTAAGCACTTTTATGCCATTGAGAAAAAAAATAAGTTATCGCTTTTTTAAAAAGTATTTTTTTTTCTTCTTTTGCATGCTGATACTGGGGATTGAACCCAGGATCTAGTTAGCACATGGTAGGCAGGCGTACCACCTCTGAGCTATACCCCAAACCCGTGGCTATCACTTTTGTCTGAAATCATGCCTGTTTTGTTCCAGTGTTCTACAATAAATATGAAAACATCAAATAATTTACCAAAAAGAAAGTATTTAAAGCAGTTTGAAGAGTAGGTGGAAGGGAAACTGAGAAGTTTTAATCTTCACTCATTTTAATTTCATATTACTCATCTTGGGGTGGGAGGATAGGAATACCAGCTTCAGTTATAGAGTTTAAACATTAAAGAATAAATGAATTGCCTGGAATTCATTGAGTAAAAAATGTTTCCTATATGGACAATTTGAAAACTATCTCTTTGTACATTTACATACCAGCATCTGTATGTGAGGATTTTATTAATCCTGCCTAATGTTCATGAGTCCTTCAATCTGGAAACTTCTCCCTTCTCTCTGCCATCATGTAGTTTCTCCTCTTGAATTCTTTTAACAGTTTGTTTTGCTTTTTGTACACATTTTCTTTTTTTCCCTATCTTTTCTGGTATATGTTACACATCTTTTTTAACAGACATCCCCCACTGTTTCTAAATCAGTTGTTCTCAGACCTCAGCATGCATTAGGATCATGGGTGGGGCACTTGTTAGGAAAATTGTTGGGCTTCACCCTCAGAGTTTCTGATTCAGTAGTTCTGGGGTGCCGTCTAAGACATTGAATTCCTAACAAGTTCTGCGGTGATTTTGATGCTACTGGGATGGGGACCACAAAGTATGTCCAAGGATCAGTACCACATATCTAACTAACTCCAGGTAATGTTGAAGCTACTGGTCTTTGGGCCATGCTTTTAGTAGTAGGAATCTAGAACAGTGAATCTCAAGTTCTGACCAATAACATCAAAATCACCTGAGAATTTCAATTATAAATTTAATTCCTTAAACCCCATATAAACCTACTAAATTAGAAGGTGCATTTTTAAAAGATTACAGGTAATCAGTAAGCAAAATCAGGTTGAGAAGCCCTCTTCTAGATCACCTGGTGGCCACTATGCTGATTTTATTGTATAGTACATCAATTAAATTTATATTTTAGAAAGATTTTATAATTATTTAAAACCCTTTAATAACTTTTTAAAATCATAATCTTGATTATGAATGTATTTTCTCAAGTTAAGCTTCTTATTATGAACTTGGATTTTTTTTTCTGTCTCTTAAATTATTTCTGCTCCTTCCAGCTTTCCTTATTCAGATTGTTAATCTTGTTCCTCATATTTGTTAGCTGTCCTGTGATAACAAGTGATACCAGAAATTGCTGTGGAACACAAGAACAAAAGTGTGTTTCTTGTTTATCGTTTATGTTGACTGAAGGTCAGGGCTGGTTCTGCTCTTGTTCACATGTGTTTTATCCCAGGATACTGAAGGAGCGGTCTTAATATAGACAATTCCTTTCCTAAGGCAGAAGAAAAAGGAGAAGTAAATACTGTCCTTCACTTATACTATGTTGGTCTTCAAAGATCTGATAGATACACACACACACCCTGGTGTGTTTCTGTCTATATATAATATCAATATGTAATAAGTATATATATCAAGATATCTATCTATCTATCTATCTCAGGTCTTTGAAAAAGACCAACATAGTGTAATATAAATGAAGGACAGTATTTACTTGCCCTTCCTGTAAAAGGATTACATAATGCTAGTCATGGACCTGTGACTTGTGCTTCTTGCAGAAACATGTGCTTCCTATGCTCTTGACATTGGGCTTCCCCTTAAAACTTGCTTTGGCATAGCATATGAGCAGATGTGATTGACTCCATAACCAAGTATGATTTCCTTGTGTGTTTCTGTCTATATATAACATTAATGAGTATATACATATATCTACACACATATAAAGGTACACATACTGTTCATAAATATGTATAACCAACCTATGTTGGTATGAACTTCCTCTGAAGTGGTTTATGTCTATTTTTCCTGCAGACTCTTCCCTAGAATGAGAGGGATACTATCTATTGCTATGAGAAGGAGTGGTGTGTTTTGATCAGCTGACTTTATACACTGCCTGTATATGAAGCAGGCAGGTGCCCTTGCTAACAACTCCTGCTGTGGGTTATGCTCATTATTCCAGCAGGGAGCATATGAGTGGTAGAGTAGAAGGAGAAGGAAACATCCTTAGACCAAAGGATATGGGTCTAAAGCCTTGTAACATGTGCTTGCACTTTGTTGAAATTGAATTCCACCATGTAGGTAGCATTGAGGGTGTTATAGAAAGTCCTTCAGCCCAGGTTTGGTTTTAGATATTTTCCCCAGCACTGTAGGAGGTCAGAGAAGGGTCCTATGCAGGGCAGTGATGTGATGTCATGGGAAAAAAAAAAAACAAAACTTCATCTTGGAAAAGAACAATTTCATAAAAAAGAATATTTGTTATATTCATCACTTATTATGAAGAATATTCAAATAAAATGAGCACTTAGGGGCTATTATGACCCAATCTAAGGAACTTTTTTTAATCAATCAGGGTTCAATCAGCTGCTTAAAGTCATACTAGTTCTGTAAACAAAGAGAATCAAATATAAAGAATCGTCGTCAATTCCCAGCACTTAAAAAGAAATGACATAAAGTACCCCATTGGTGTACAATGAATCAAAATGCAGTCTGTAAAAATAAAAAAAAAATTGTTAGGCACTTGTGAAATTGTCAACTGGTGATGGAAGGGTAGAAAAAACACTGAGGTGTTAGGGAGACAGCAGCCATGGGAAGCAGCTCCAGTGCTCCAGCTTGGGAGCCGAGAAAAGTTGAGATTGTTGATATTTAGAAGCTTACAGCAGGGACCCATTAATCTGAGACCCAGAACTCTGAGGAGGGGCCTGATGAAGTTACCAAGCCCATGCATTTCCCTGGGGCCTCTCTGGTGTATTTCCTGCCACACCCTCAGGATTAACGGCTGTCCTGATTTGATTCCCATGCATTTCTTAAGTTTTTACCACACATGTATGTAGCCAAACATTATATTGTTTAGTAATTTATGGTTTTAACTACTAAGAATAGTATCTTCTAAATATTTTCTTCTAGAAGTTTCATAGTTTTGGCTTTTCTTTTAGGCATAGGATCCTTCTTGAGTTAATTGTTTAGATCTCAGGAGGTTTATCTTTCCCACAGTGGCCCTGGTCTGGGCCATCTCAGAACAGGCACTCAGATCTGGACGACGGTCAGCAACCATGAAGGAGGGATGTTGACATCCTCTCTGGTTGACAGTGGGGACAATGAAACCCTGAGAGCCCCACCGGTCCCTCATGATGAATGGACAGTGTGCAGCCTGGCACAGGCTTGGGTTGACCCTCATTTTTCTTGGAAGTCTTTCTGTTGGGTGGCTTGTCATGGTTAATTTATGCATCACTTTGGTTAGGCCACGGTACCCAGATACTTGGTCGAACACTAGATGTTTCAATGAGGATATGTTTTACATGAGATTAAGATTTAAATTGGCAGACTTTGAGAAGAGCAGATTACCTTCCATAATGGGCACGAACCTCAGACAAAGACAGACCTCCTCTGAGGGGGAGGAATTCTGTCAGAAGGCTGCCTTTGGCTCCAAGTAAAGACAACTCTTTCCTAGGTCTCCAGCTTGCAGGTATTGAACCTTCTGACCTCCACCATCTCACAAGCCCATCCCTTATAATACCTCAGTATGTACAGATGATTCTCAACTTACCCAGGTTAATGTCCCAATAAACCCATCACAAATTAAAAATATCATAGACCAGAAATGCCTGTCATAACCCCAGCATACTAAACATCATAACTCAACTTACCAAACACCACAGCTTCACACAATACACAGGAGAGCAGGTACATCTCTCACCTTTGTGCCTGGCTTAGTCCCACTGCCCAGCATCACAGGAGAATCGCAGTACATATTACTAGCCTAGGAAACCATCAAAATTCAAAATTTAAAGTATACTTTCTACTCAGTGCTTGCTGCTTTCATATAATCATAAAGTTGAAAAACTGTAAGTTGGGAACCATCTGATGCATGGCCCCTTGGTCCTCCTTCCCTGCAGAACTCTGAATAATGCATGGTCTTTTCATAGGGTTTGGGAGATGGGAAAACTTGATCTTCAAAACTCTTACCAGGATCTCTGTCAGGTTTCTTGGGAGATGGTGTGTCTAACTGGATCAGCAGAAGGTTCAGTGAGGTGCTATCTGCTGGGCACTTGTCCAGGGTTCTGCAATCAAGGAAGAAAGGAGGATGGATACTGGAGAGATTGGAGATGGAAAATGACCTGCCTAGCAGATCTCATCTTTTCTCTGAATTCTTTACCTAAAGCAGGTGGAAGTAACAGGCATTCTTCTGCTGTGTGAGACACAATCTTTTCAAGTGTTGTGTTCCTACAATGTGCCAGGCTTTGCAGGGATTATGTGATGGAATAATTTTAGTGATTTGAAGAAATTCCCCCTTTTTCTCTTTATGGACACACACTGCTTTCACAGCCTCTTGATCTTGACTTCAGTGAGCGGTTGCTCCCTATGTGGGGTGTGGGGAGGGTAGGCCCTAGATCCATGATTGCTTCCTGGCAAGGAGGCCCATGTGGTTATGCTGATGTCCTGGGCCCCCTAAGAATGATAGAGATATCTTCCCCTGTTGCGAAATTTCCTCCCCTTGGGTACTTAGATGACAGGCATTAGCAATTCTTTCGCAAGGGATGTCCAAATCCCTGGGTTTAATAGAAGAATCTGTAAAGCCCATGCTCTGGGGGCTTACTAAGGAGGCACTTGTCCAGAAAACACATGGCTCTCGTCATGTGCTCAGGAGGCTAAGACTGAGCCAGTTTTGTGGTCTTGTTCTGGACAATCAGTGGATTAAACAAGAGCAGGGACTACAAAATCATCTTTGTGGTTGAGCATTGCTATCGACAATCCTTTAAAGTCTTAAGCCCTGACTCTTTGAGTTCTTTGTAGAGTCGGAAAGCAAAACCAAAAAACTTTAGAGCATCTTGCATAGTGGAGGAAAAGTAATTTTAAGCATTTAATTAGGTAAATACTTACTTTTTGATGCTGCAAAATTGGAAAAATGCCTTCTTCATGGATGTTGACTGAACTAACCCTCCCTTTCGAGTTAATGCCTAAAGAGAGAAGACACATTTGTCCAGAGGTAATTCAGACCCCCAAGACTGTGAATAAAAAAACTACTTCCAGATTGCAATAGAAGAGAAGGTTGAATGTGTGTGTAACTTGATAAATACACTTGATTTATAAATGGCAATATCAAATCTTTAGAAATTTGTAAGTATCCTTCCATGATGTAACTCATTTTCTCTTTAAGGATACTGTTACAGATGGTGTGATTGCAATATTTTAACAATTTAGCCATAGTCATTTAAAGATATACAATAACATTTATGCACATTATAATATTTAGCAAGATGGGAAAATAAAGCTTGTCTTTAATGATATTCAAAAATACTTCCAGGCAGAAAAATCCTGTGCATTCTTTTTCTGTTCATTTATAAGTTATTGCAAGAAGAAAATAATTAATTCCCCCCTGTTAATAGTATTTTAAAATGAATCATATACCAGTCAAGTGGGACTCTAGGCATTCTACATGTGCTATTTCAGATGAAAGTCTTAAAAGCCCCTGGTGAGTTAAGCAGGTCTCCCATCCCTCTGGGTGACATTCATAAGGTGAGTCTCCACCTACATGAAATGTGACTGGGGTGACTCACGGGGAAATCAGAGAACACACACAGCTGATCAAAGGAGGCACATAGTACATTCTTCTCTCAGAGATAAAAGTGACGTCGTGGACAACAGTTAAGAGTATGGGGACTTCCTTGAATGATACAAATGCCTTTGAATCCCAGAAACCTGGAAAGGACAGACCAGAGGAAATAGGTAATGGTATTAAGATAGAGTTCTTCTTTCCTTATTTTTCTTTCTCTTTCCCCTCCCTCCTTTCCATCTTTTCTTTCTTTTTTCTGTCTCTCTCTCTCCCCACTTACAGTTTGTAGTTACATTTAAAAATTAAAATACAAATTTCAATAACAAATTTAACTTCACCCAATAGACCCCAAATATAATCAGTTAATATCAATATAAAAATGATTAATGGGATACATTTCAGTTTTTTGGGTTTGGGGGGCTAAGCCTTTGATGCTGTGTGTATTTCCCAGCACACCTCAATTTGGACAGCCACATTTCCAGTGCTCAGCAGCTCACGTAGCTCCTGCTACTGTCCTGGACAGTTCACGCCTGAGACAGGAAAAGAGTGGCATCGGCGATGCTGTGGTTGATCACAGCGTGGGGAGAACTATTTACCAGGCTGGGATAAGAAATGTTGAAGTCCTGCCACATACGTGCCTTCATCTGTATGGCATCTTTATTTAAATCTTTCAGGATGGCTCAATGCCACATAGCAGTGATGATATCAAGAAAACTTTCCTTCAGGAGTCCACAGATGAATTTGCCAGGCCTACTGTCCCCAGACTCTATTGGATTGGGATGGACACAGAGAAAATGACTTTCTGTAGCTTCATAGTCTGGTGCACCCACAGGGCGTCATCTTCAGACGGACTGTCCAGGGGCTCTGAGGGAGTCATGCCATGTAGTTGAAATAACTGGCTAAGACCCTGAGAGGCCTAAAACCATGTAAAAGCAGAAGTGGAGTTAACAAAGGATCAGGTGTTTGTGTTTAGAAATAGAGAAAACACATGGGACAATATTGCCAGCTTCCCAAATGAAGCTTTGGGGTGATCATGCTTTCTATTTAAATGTGGCCAATCTGGGGCCAAGAAGACCTCCAGATTCCTACCTTTACAGGTCTCCAAGCTTGAAATCCTCAATGTGCCATTAGGGATTTCTGAGGCTTCAGAGACCAGACCAGGAATTGGAGATGTGTGGCTGATTCACCTGCTTGGATGACATGCTTCTGCCCTCTTCCCTGTAGAGCAGTCAGCATGAATTTGTGAAGATATTTATCAGGTTAACTTGTTCAAAATGAACATGCAGAAGACAGACGTGCTCAGGAATCTCAGCTTCACAGAGAACTCACAGGATGGGCCCTGCCAGGTTCCTCTGTCTGGTCCTGTACTTCTTCCTGCTCATCACCTGCAGCGAGTTGGTTCCTCAGACACCCTGTGCTTTATTCCACCTCCGGACCTTTGCACCTTCTTGTAGTGTGACAGCTAAGAAGCTGACCCAGGAGCCAGTGAACCGGGTTCTGTTGCTGCAGGGATGCAGGCAAACTGCACCTCCATTCTCTCACCTGCAGCGAGGTGATACTACTAGCATCTCTGCCTTCTGGAGCAGTGAGGAAGATTAACTGATTAAATGAATTAATTATTGTGTGTGAATGCTGAAAATAGTGCCTTGTATTGAAAAGTGAAGAGAAAAAAATAGACTCGTTGCAAACTTGTGTAGCAGCAAAATGTCTTCTGACACCCGACTGTTGTTGATTTATGCTGCTTAGTGAGATAAATCAATGTTTCCTGCAGCAATGTTGATGACTGATGGTGAGGCGGTGCCCAGACTCTGCCTGTAGTCCTGTGTGCAATGAGGTGTGTGCACTGTAGCTATTTCTAAGATTTCCAATCTGGAACTTGCCCTTCAAGGGTCTTATATGTGGGATTACGGGTGGAACACAGTTCTTCACAACTCAGCTTGCCATTCACCTGTGCAGAGCAGTTTTCTGACCATCCTCCTCAAGGCAGCTTCTTCTTCTGAAGGACTTTTGACTTCATGACTCTATTTACTTTTCCTCATCAAACTTCTCCCCATCTGAAATTATCTTATTTGATTTCTGGTTTTAATAACCACTTATTTCCTAACAAACAGGTCCATTAATTACATCTCCAGTGAAGACCTCACCCTTGAACTCCATATTGTCTGTGTAAGTGATGACTGATGTCTCCATTTGGATGTCCCCAAACAGAACATGAGGCCTCTCTGCTGCTCCTCACATACCTTCCCCTTTTCCATGTCAATGTCAATGGTGGCTCCAGTCTTTCAGGCGCATAGTCTTCCTTGTCTTCCTCTCTCTTCTACCCCACGTGTATTTCCCACCAAATACAAGTCCATCTGAGGTCTGCCATTTCTGATCGAGTGCAAGTCACCTTGGCTTCTTTCCTGGATTCGCAGGTCCTTCCCAGTAGCTTCCCTAGCAGCCTCCATGGTTCCCTGACCTCAGCCCCTATGCTTCTGCTGCTGGGTCCCCTGCAGACTCACAAGCCTCACACTTCTCTTTCTCTCCACCTATGCTTCTCCCCCTCTTCTCTCATATTTACAAATACTTCATCAGGTGGTAGTATCCTACTCAGAGGGTCTTGCCTGAATGTTCAAAAGCATTTCAAATCTTTGTCATTCTTATATTCCCTATACTGTTTGCTGCTTGTATCCTCATAACATAATGCTAACCACCCTCTGGATTCAGTTTAAGCACCTTCCTAGATCTACTAGGCCATGCTTTTCTGGCCACTGAAGGCCCTTAGGAAGATCACCTGGCACCCACCATGTTCTGGAGAGCCACAGAGAGGAGGGTTTGAGCAGCCTGTGAGTAGGCTCCCTGAGCTCTGCCACCATCTTGGCAGATAGCAAGGCATGTCCCTGCCTTGGGCAGTGAGACCCTCTGAAGTAACCACCCCTGCTCCCTGATGCCTGCTCAGCTGTGCTTTTGATGAAGCCATAGGCCACTGTGTGTTTTCTCCTTGGCCCACCTTATTCCATTCTCCTTTATTCTAGCCATAAGCTCTTCTTCAGGTTCTATATTTTAGGGAACCCAGTGTAAATCACATACATATATGTGAATTCTTATCCTTGCTTGTTTCTATCTACCCTCCTAGTATATAAACCCCATAGGACAAGGACTGTGCATTTTATCCAGTTCTGTGTTCTCAGAACATGGAATAATGTCTGGCACATTGAAGGTGCTCTATTAGTTGACTACAAGAGTGCTTATCTAAATGTTATCTTGTCTGTCCCACTAGAACTTACCTTCTGAGTCAAGAGCATTGCCAGATTTCTCAACATTGTTTCACCAGCTACTACAATAATTGTGGGGAATTTTAGTTCTCCATAGATATTTTTAAATGAATATGTGAATGAAGTCATGAGAAAGCAATACATAGAATGTTGTTGAGGGACACATAGTCATTGCAAACAGGAGACATATCCATGGAAGTTTCTAGAAAGTTCCAGAAACCAGGACAACTCATTCAGAGGGGTCCACTCAAGATTATACTTGAAAGATGATGATTTCATTAGAACTTTCTTAAAATATTTGGTATGTTTTTTATACAAATATTTCAAAATTAAATTTTAATGATCTTGGACAAGAGGACAAGTTGTAGCACCTGGTGGCCTATGCACCTCAAGTACTGTTGTGGGGCACAATTTTAAGAACAGACCAATCACCACTGAGAAGTCCAAATCTGAGAGTTTTTATTAGTCGGCCAGCTGACTGTCTCACACAATCCCAAAATAGCTACTGGGAGAGCAGCCCCAACCATAGGGTTAGCAGGGGTTTTTATACCACAAGTCAGTACATCAATCATAAGTGGTTGTTGCTATGATTCAAAATTACAAACTAACATCATGAGAGCTCACATCATAAGCAGAAAGGGAAGTGGGTCAAAACGACCTTAGTTGGGTACAAATTAAAGAATGGTTATTAACATCTAGATAATTGCTGTTGACATAGTACATTGTCTAAGAAAAATAAGAATCAAAAAGAGAACAATTTTACATTATATAAGAATTGTCATTTTGTGTTGCCAAACCTGCTATGCTAAGCAACTGTTGATAGGTACAGAGGTGGGGTGTTCCCACAGGAGAAGTGTTTCCTACATAGCATGGAGTCTCAGGGTAAAATGGAATCTGTTTAGTCATTGCCCATATAACCTGGCCCATAACATTTCCATGGAGTCAAATATATCAGCCTGTCACAGTGCAATAGCCCAGTGTGATTGTACTAGGTGTCCCATCCAAAGGTCTGGACATCTGTCCTCCATGTACTTGGCATGCCTGTATCTTCCTGGAACATGTGTCCTTTAGAGCATTACCTTGACAGAACCCCCCTTTGCCTGGTATGAGCTGCACCTTGGTATGAGTTTAGTTCTATTAGTTCTACATGAGCGTTTATTTCTTTTTCCCTTTTCAACCCATTCAAGTCAATAAGTCTTTCAAGTTAAGATCCTATTGCCAGGTATTATTAGGCTTTGTGATGTCTGTCAGTCAGGCACCGATAGAAAACAAAAGGCACATTCAAACTGAGATAATTCAAGGAGAGTTTGCAAACACTTATAAAGGTGTGGAGGACTATGAAGACTCATAGGCTGCTGCAGGGGCTGGAAGCAGTAGTCAGTCCTCCCCTGACTGATCTTTCCAGGGCAAGACCACAGGTGAAGACCCACAGACTAACAGTCAGGATATTTCAAAGTTAACTCTAGCTGACATTGTTGATAAAATTTGCTTTATTCTTTATTATAGCAAATGGGACACTTATGTAATGACCTCGAAGGCCATGTCTGCATATAAAATCACAGACCATGGTACCAGAGCCAGGTGATGAGGGACAGCACTGGCCCCTCTTCCTCATCATCATTCCCCTAGTTCTATACATAAACCCCTTTGCAAGCTCCTGGACAGGCATCCTAACTCTGTTCACAATTCCACCAATAACTGCCCCTTGGTCCCCTTTGGTCTGGGAGTGGACATACCAGTGCCACAAACCTCTACTTTCCCTGGAAAGCACAGGACAAGACCTGCACAGACCCAGGAAGCTGGCTTGGATCAACTTGGGTGGAGAATTCAGGGTTCTATGTACCCAGCACAATCTGCAAGAGGGGAGCTCAGGGAAGCTTGGTTAGGGGCCCATGTGCTGGATCTGAGGGTGACCCTGATAGTCACTGCAGCAGAGCTGCGCTGTGCTGTGCTTGGCGTGGAGGGAAGAGAAGGACTGTGGATTGTGTTGCCTTTGAGCAGGAGTGACCTCTTTCTAGAGACAAATAATCAGATAACTTTGCAAGAAGGGAGCTAAGGGCCTAACCTCTGTCTGGCACCAGAGGTTCATTGGCTGGGAGCTCTGCTGATGGGTCAGACCAGAGAGAAGGAAGCACAGAGTGAGGCTGGAAGAGCAAAGTCAGGATACCAGACACAGATCCCAGTGAGCAAACAGACCCCATCTCTGACTCACCCACAGTGAGTGCTTTTGCCAGCACAGAAAGAAGCCTGCGAGGTCCCGGTGGCCTGACTGTGACTGGGCCTTGGGGAAAGTCCCAAGGGGATCCTGGAATCTGCCTACCCTTTGACCTCTATGCCTTGCCATAATTGAGCTTTCCAAGCTCCTGGGGGAGGTGAGAGGTGCAGAAGGAGCCATCTATGATTGTTAATGGATGTTGTCCCTTGGTAAGATCCTGGAAACAGGAATTTTTAGGACATTATTTAAAATTGCTTCATTTTATGACTTTTTCATTATTTGTATAAACACACTGCTAACCAAGGGGAGTCCCATCCATATACCAACTAATTTTATTGTGGGCCTGTTTGGTGCAAGAAACTAGGCCAAGACCAGTGGGGACCTTCTGTGCCCCAGGAGCCTGTATGCTAATGGAGGGGTCTGGCTTCCAGGTTCAGCTCTTTGATTTGTCCACTCTCTAATCTCTCCCTATTTTCTCTACCCAGCCATCCTGTCTTTTCACTTCCTCTGGGCTCTAGAAAAAGCAAGATAAGAGAGAGAAGGAAGGGAGACATCTCTGTGTCAGAAGGGTGACAGGGAGAGAAAGGATGTATAAAACAGGAGGGTGGAGGTGGCTTGGAATGTAGTGCCCAAGGAAGCAGGCAGAGCTCTGAAGGAGGAGGGACAGTGAGCAAGACCTGGAAGCAGTGAACACAATGGAAGGTAGAGCAAGGAGGTCCTGCCTTTTCCTCATATGCTTGTATTCTGCGTTCTCAGACTGAAGACTGGTGTTCCCATTCATTCCCCAAACATTTGTTATCACTGAGCTCCTGGAGCTCCTGTGTGTGTTTGAGTTCTCCAATGTGACACTTTCAGTGACTCGGTCTCTTTGTAAGATTTTACTTTTGGCCACTGGAAGCAGTCTCATTTATATAAGGCTAAGGTGAAGAGAGCAAGAAACTAGTCTTGAGTGACGAAAATTCAGTAACCAAGGCAAATAAAAATTTTTATGTAGTAGCTTAAAAAATTCAAGGTGAATGGGAAAAATGCATGATGGCAATAGCAAAATTTTAAATAAAGATATTATCAGTATACCAGGGTGAAATAACAGAACATTTATGTTCCTACGAACAGTAAAACTCATATAGATTTCTTATAATCATAGACAAAAGAAGGGGATGTAATGATAGACACCAGTCAGGGTTGTGGTAACTATTTATGATGTGCTGGATTGAGCAGGCTCAGTTAAAACAGCTGGCCCCAGCTCTGCTGCTTTGGGAATGATTCTGCAATGGGTTCGTTCTGCCATCTAGTGGTGTTGCAATACAAACCATTCTTTTTCCTGGAATCTCTTTTGAGGGAAAGGAGATTAAATGTGAAAAGACACAGGGCAAGGAAATTGACAATTATTAGAAACTCTTCTGGCCAAAAAGTTTTTGGAGTTATGCCCAAGTCCAATCAATTGTTTGATATTCTATTTTCCCTTTATTAAATGTAAATTGGACTCCTATGTTCAAGGAACTGTGCCAGATGCTGTGCTTGGAATGGTGAATAAGCATGACAAGGTCTCTGTTCCCCACAGAGCTTTTAGAAAGCCTGGGCAGAAGGGACTATGCAATTCACATACCATCCCATTAAAAGCAAGAACCCTCAGGAGATTGGAGAGAGAAAGTATTTTGTCTAAGTCATTTCATTGGTGACTTAGACCGCACACTTAGGATCCAGTTGTGTGTATTTTCCAATGATACTTGGCCTTTCTCAACTTAGAGAAAACATGTCCTTAAGATTCTGACACAAGTGTCTTGAAGTCAATCCTCTTAATATTGGTCCTGGGAGTGTATTTCAGATATGGATTAGGAAAGGAATTCCACTTCCTTCTGCCAGGATTAACTTCAATCTGATTTAAATCAGTCAGTCCTGCTAAGAAACTCCATGAGTGCCCAACATGAAGATGATACCAAATTTAAGAGTCATTTTTATTACAGCTGATCTTTAACTAACACTAGAAAGAAAAAAAGGAAGAAGAAGCAATGACTTACCCCTTGTACTTGTACAACAATTGACTCATTTTCTTCTTTTAAAACTGAGTTGTTTCCTACTCTGAATCTCAAAAAGACCAAGGCATCAGGGATATCACTTATCCCTCCTGCTGCTGATCTGTTATATAAGCAGAGCACTGAAAACTCACCAACGACACGGCATATGTGGATGAAAACAGGAAAATCTAATGAGGCACAAGGTGGTACACATATTTAATATGTACTATATCTGGTTTATTATGAATAAAATCAAATATACATTTAGTTTCCAATGAACCTCAAAATATCCATTACCCAATTTATGAAAATTTTAGCATTATTCATTTAGTAAGATTGTATGCTATTTAATTCATTTTGCTTGTTTTTCTTCCCTTTTTAACTAAAGATTTAAACAAATCCTAGATATTTTATCCTTATAAACATTAAAAGGAATTCCTTGAAAAATTGGAGACACACACACACACACACACACACACACACACACACACACACATTGGGGGAATGACTCACATGATTATGGAAACTGATAAGTTCTAAGACCTGGCAAGGTAGAGGCCCAGGGGAGTAGATGGGTTGTTCCAGTCTGAAAGCATGCAAGTTCGAGATACAGATGAGATGATTTTTTAGTTTGAGTTTGAAGTCAGGAAAAGAAAAATGCTCTAAGTTGAGCAGTTAGGCAGGTGGGGTTCCCTGCCACTAATAGGGGCTCAATTCTTCACCCGATTGGGTGGGGCCCACTTACAGAAAGGAGGGCAACTGGTTTTAATTGGTCTATAATATGAGCTAATTTCATCAAAAAACACCCCCTATAGACACACCCAGCATAATGGGTGACCTAATATCTGGGCACCTTGTGGCCTAGTTAGATTGACAGTTTCACAGAGGTGACCACCAGATTCTCCATGTTCAGGTGTTTTCCTCCATAGGAAGGAATGAGGATTCTGTGTGGTGACTGTGCGACTATCCAGCTCTGCAAAAATGTTTTACCAATGCGGCTGTAGATTTTTAAACTGCTAAAGGTGCTAGAAGCTATGTAAGATAACTTAAAAAATGGTGGCAATTTCCATTGATGTCAAGAACTTCCTACAAAACTGAGTTCAAGGTCAAGGTCCAGATGAAAAAGCTAAGGATCAGAGGTGTATATGAATCTGATGGAGAATGACAGTCTAGTGCCAAGCATGAGCAGGCACAGGTCTCTCTGGACTGGTAGCACATGCTTAGGTAAATTCAGAGCCAGGGAAAAAGTTTCTCATCTGGTTCTCACCGAAGGCAAGGAAACCAGGGCATTCTGAGGAGAAGGCAGAATCAGGTGGCTACCAGGCTCTGCAGGAACTCTAGATGGTAGATGCAGCTCTCTTTTTAGGTTGGAGAACTCTAGGACAATTCCTGGAGAGAGGACTGTCTCCCTGTGCTACATAGGGACATCGTGTTTTATGATGAGAGCATTGCAAGGCCTGTCTGGGCTTCCCCTCTCTGCACCCTGTGTGTGGCCCTGGCAGGTGGTGCAGATCATGTGGCAGGGATACAGGGGACAGGCACCACCTCTCATGCTGTCCAAATTGCTCATCAGGTCCATAGTGGACCAACGGTGTGAGCTTACTTTTGCTGAGGAAAGACTTCTATAACAGAAAGAAACTCCCCCCAGTAGTCTTCTTCCCAAATAAAGCTTTCTTGTTGTTATTGTTTTAAGATATCACATAAGATTTTTAGTCCATGTCACCCATACATCACTTTATGATCTACCAAAGCTTATTTCATCTTAGAGGTTTTATGTATCCTTTTTCTTTCTTGTGACCTCACTTCCGCTACTAGGTCCCGTAACTGCATTAGATTTTATAACATTTTAATGATACCTTTAAAGGAGAAATTCCACCCTCTTTCATTTTATTCTTGCAACAGATGTATTGTTGCAATTTATTTTCTGTAAGCTAAGACAAAGGAAAATAAAATAACTCACTGAAAATTCCACAGCAACAGCCCAGCATCCTAAACACTAGTGTACTGAAAAGGACTCTTGAGTAGAGGACAGAAGCCACAGCAATGTTGCAGAGGGGCAACTTTATTGCTGCAGCTTTATAGACTCAACTTTAAATAGTGCCCATTACTTTGGCTGAGGAAGACTCAGTTACTTTTCTAAACAGTGTCTATTTCATGTAGACACTTTGGCAAATTTGCTCACCCCTCTCTCCTAAAAAAATCTCAAAGCCTTTGCTCTGTCCTTCCCTATTTATTGCTCTAAAAGGTATCAATTTGGGAAGTACTAGAATTAGAATCAGTGGGAAGAACTATTCCAGGCTAACTGGCACATAAGCTCTGATGCATGAGGTGTTTAAGCCAATTTACATAAGACTTTACTTTGGACAAAATTAAATTTATCAAAATAAGTTATATTTAATAAAATGTGGAAATGATGACAGCTGCATGTTAGTGTTAGAATAAAGAAGGAATAGATTCATCTCTGTCAGGTGCCTTTGAGTATGGAAAGATACATGTGGTAGTCAGCTTTCCACTGCTCTGACAAAATACCTGAGAAAAACAACTTAAAGGAGAAAAGATTTGTTTTGCCTCAGGTTTCAGAGATTTCACTCCATGGTCACTTGGCTCTATCAGTGTGGGCCTGTGGTGAGGCAGAACATCATGGTGGGGAGCATGTGGAAGAGCTACTCACCTCATGGCATCTAAGAAGGAGGGAGGGAGAGAGAAAGGAAAGAGAGGGCCTTTTTAGAAATGCCCCCTTGGACCCACTTCCTCTAAAAGTTTCTTCCACCTCCCAATCCTGCCACCAGCTAGGGAGCAAGTCTGTAACATATGAACTTTGGGTGGCGGCATTCCAGATTCAAATGATAGCAGTGTTTACGATAACTTTGGGTAGTAGTTTATTCACCTTCACTAGTTAGAAAATTCTTAGTATTTAAAAAATTAAGCTATGGTACTAAATATTCACATACTACTTACAAACCTCCTTTTAAAAATAAGTTTTCCCCAACATTTAAATAATACTCATACACTTAAATACTCTAACCAATTAAAATTACAACTTTAAAGGTATTATTATTAAAGACTGGTCATGGTGGCACATGCCTGTAATCCCAGTGTCTTGAGAGGCTAAGGCAGGAGAATTGCAAATTTGAAGCCAGCTTCAGCAACTTAGCAAGGCCCTAAGCAACTGAGTGAGATCCTGTCTCAAAATAAAAAATAAACTCTAGTGATGTAGCTCAGTGGAAAGCATAACTGGGTTAAATCCCTAATACCCTGCCCCCATGTATTATTATTAAAAATTTAAAAAGCAGCTGAAAACATAACCTTGCAGGTTTATAAAAGTGTTCAACATATGACTAGAACACTTGAAGTGGGAGTTGGTGGTACATGCCTATAACCCCAGTGATTTACTTGGGAGACTGAGGCAGGAGGATGGCAAGTTTGAGGCCAGCTTCAGCATCTTGCAAGACCGTGTCTCATAATTTTTAAAAAAGGGTTGGGGATATTGTTCAGTGGTAGACTGCCTCTGGGCTCAATCCCCAGTTAAAAACAAACAAACAAACAAACAAAAAAACATTTAAAGCAATTGAGATGGCTTCTTCCTTATCTTTGCTTTTACTACAGTGTTTGTCCTCATTTATTCCCAAAGCTCCTTCCCAAGATTTCAGATCTCAATAATCTTACTAGACCCAACATTAAAAAAAAAAAAAAAAAAAAGATGTAGCTTCAAGACTCCAGAAGTTGCAACGTCTAGGCCCAGAATCCTTGGGTGTGGACCCTGCTGGTGGAGCCCAGGAGCTCCAGGCCTGCACGCTGATCAAGTCTTTCATGTATGTTTTCAGTTCTAGTCTCTCATATAGATACTAATTTTTTGAGATTTGGTGTCCTCTCAGCCTCTCATGGTTGAGCACATAGCCATTGTCCTACTGTTATGATTCACTGACCCATTTTTACAACATCATTAGAAACTTCTCTCTGTGTGTTCTGTATTAGTGCTTTTAACAATGATTTGTGGGTTAGCCAAAGGTTTTAACTTTGGGAGATAAGGAAGTCAGTCTGCTTAATGAGCTCTTCTGTCTATCTGTCTATTTTATCATTCTGCAAAGCACTGTTGAAACTTCTTTTAAGTTGGTTATGTTATGTGACTGTCAGAGCTAGTTCAGTGCAGGCCCCGCCCCTGGTTGTTATGTAAGCTCAGGATATTGATCAGTTCCTCCAATTCTGGGTAGATATGAAGTTTCCCCAAAAAGCTCATTGTGAGACAATGCAAGAATTTTTAGAAGTTAAAAGATTAAATTAAGAGAACTGTGGCCTAATCAGTGGTTTCATCCACCAATATGGATGAACTGGGCCATAACTATAGGCAGTTAGGGTGTGACTGGAGGAAGTAGATCACTGAGGGTGTGTCATTGGGGTTTATATTTTGTCTTTGGTGAGTGGAACTCTCTCTGTGCCCTGTCCTGAGTTGTTTTCCTGTCACACCCTTCTGCCATGATGTCCTGCCTCACTTTGGTCCCAAGCCATGGAGTCAGTCAGCTATGGACTGTGAGTCAAAAATATACATTTCTTCCTTCAGGTTGTTCTTGTCAGTTCTTTTGGTCACAGCCATGGAAAGCTAAATCAAGCTTCTTCTTTTTCTGTATCCACTCAGCTGACTCCCAATTGTTTTGTTTACTCTTATTTCCTACTTCCCCATTACATATTACACACATTTAGGTACTAATGCAGCAGCAAAATTTATGTGTTAATGAAATAGCAAGTGATTTAAACATAAATCTGTTTTCATCCTTTTTGTATGACAAGTTTAATTTTGCACCGATTATTTTAACTTTTCACTTTGACTCTGATTTTTGACCTCGTGGTCTTTTATAGACCAAATCATTCCAATTAACTGTAATAATAAACTGATTTTATTATTTAATATTTGAATTATTACAACTGCTCAATGAGAACCTTGGAAGTGGATGCTTTGATCTCTCATCACTGTCCCTTACTTCACCACATTATCCTTGTTTCCTGGCACCTATAGGATGGTTCCAGCTCATCCTGGGTGTTTTCCTTCAGCCTGCTCCCTCTGAGTTCTCCCTTCCTGACCACACTGTGGCAGGGGTTAGTCCCACTCTGCTTGCTGTCTGTCCAGTCACCTTCCCAGGTAGAATGTGTAGTGGAGTTTGCTTACAATTTTAACTGATGTTCAAAGTCCCTTTTACTGGTGCTGTGAAAGCCTGCAACTTTTGCAAGCCTTGCATTTCCTTCTGTAATTAATTTGCAGTGTTTTAATACCATATTGTTGAACATTTACTACCAGAGATCACCTAGGAAACTGATGAACCCAGACTTGACTTCATGTGTGGAATGGACCTGGCCAAGAGGGCTGTTGGAGTGAGGGCTAATTTTTACAAGTTGTCAGGTTTCTAGTAAACATGTAATGCCATGATGACTTTCACTTTCCTAAGCTATCTGGCATCTACAGGAAATCACACAAGTAGTGCTTGGGTAACAAAAATTCTATTATATAAAATAAATCTGAGCCAGGCATGGTGGTGTATACCTGTAAACTTGGTGATTTGGGAGACTGAGATAGGAAGATTGCAAGTTCCAGGCCAACCTCAGTATCAATTCCCAGCACCAAAGGTACAGAAATGAATAAAATCTGGCAGACTAAATTCCAAGACTTTTACCCTAACCCATGACTCAAAATATAAAATTTATAATCAACCCCACTGGTCATTGAGCCATATCCTTTGTATCTTCTTTCTGAGACTGGCTGCTGACTGACTGTGAAACTGGGAAGGATCACAGTCTTCCCAGACTTCTTAGTCCACACCTTGGCTTTTTCTGCTGGTGTTTACCCTTTCCTGGAGGAGGAAGCTCTAAACTTCTCCACCTTTTAAAAAACATGACCCAACTAAGATGTCAGCAATAGGAGTGTTAGGTTCATTTTCCTTCTTGATATTGGCACAGACTTGATGAGAGTCAGAACCAGAGACCCTTAGTTGCTGGTCCCATAAAAGAGGAACTAGGAGAAGGGTTCATACAACAGGAAGTGGTGCAAACAGGCAGCATTCATTAACAAAAAGGCCAGTGGATGGGCATTTGGGGGTCCACTTTTGAAAGCTCTGGTGAACCCTGCTGTGAGTTTGCCTCCCTTTGTCGTGGGCTTTGGGCTTATATAATCTGCAGAGAAACGACTCTACCCCAGGCCCCGAGTTCCTCGATAGAACACAGACCCTCTCTGGAGAGTGTGTCTTTTCCTGCAACTCATGGTAAATAAAGAGGTTCCTTGTGGATTTCTCCTTTGCCAACAATCTCCATACTCTACATCCCACTGGTTTTGCCCTAATTGTTACTTATTTAAGATATAAGAAAATGTAATCCGTATGCACCCATATTCCATAAATTTAACTAATAAAAATGTTGTTTTGTAAGAGCCTTTTGAAGTTCAAGAAAACTTTGGAATCATTTTTATGAGACTTTAAAAAATCTTTCTTCTTAGGGGCAGGAAGTTATATTTTGCCAAGAATAAATGAATTCAAATAGCAAAGGGATTGGGCTTGACTTGTGCAGCCAAACCCACAGTGTTTCAGTGGCTTCTGAACTGGGCCAAGTGCATTTTCCCAGTCCTGAGAGTCAGGGCTGGTATCTAAAGTTTCAGACTAACATGTTATTACTTATAAATAATTATTTTAGTATGCCAGTTGTTCTTAATGTAAAAAGTTTGGCTTCTTTCTTTCTTTTTTTTTTTTTGAACCACTTTGATTCTACAGTCAAAGAAGAGATTATTGATTTTACAAATCAGTGTTTTATTAGGATTTGTTAAAGTTATCTAGAAAAAATATGAATTTTATTATCTTTTTGATATTTCTTGAATGTTCTTTCTTCCTTCATTCCTATTAATTTAAGAAAATGTAATGCTTTGTAAATTTCCTGACCACATTCTAAAACATTTTTAGGAGTGCTTCCTAAAAAAGAAAATTATGATAAACAACACAATCAATGTTGGCAACCATGAAAAATTCATGGAAACTTTAATGAAAACATCAGATTATGTCATATGCAGGCTTCTCATTCCAAAGAAGTTTTCCTAAATAGAATTAATAGCAGATCCTATTAACATTTTAAGACAACTTATTGATTTATAAATGAAAACATTTAGTCTGTCAGTCTTTTCTCCATGTGGTGGTCCTTCATTTCTCTTTAATATAAGGTTTCCCAGTTGTATTGGCTTGTTCTCTCTCTTTTTCTGCTATCCCTCAACCACTGCTGTTCATTTCACTTTAGTTTTGTTTGCTCTTGTTATCATGATCATGATCATCATCATCATCTTGCTTAACCACTTCCCAGACTCTGCATAACTCTGGATCTTTCTTTCACAGGCTCAGGCCTGTTGATTTCTGGCTTCCTGTGATGTAGGGTCCTCTTTCACACCCATGGCTTTTCAGCCCACATACTGCTCAGGCACTGTGGGTCCCCAGATCTCTAGCTTCAGGTTTCCTGACTACCCTGAAGGAAAGGGAGAAGATGGTTCCTTTGGCTCCAGCTCAGGTGTGTAGAAACCTTGCCCATCCTTTGCAGTACTCCACCAGGCTGTGGTCAGGATGGAAGTTTGCTGCTGGAGATTAGGGCATTCAGTCTGCTTCTATGGGGTGATCACTTGGGAACCCCACCATGTGCCAGAATTGAAGCCAAGAGCTTTGTGGACAAAACAAATAAAGCAGAGGCTGATGGCTATAATGGGGTGCAATGCAAAGAAGCTACTCAGAGGAGGCAGTAATGAATGCTGCTTCAGAGGGTCATCAGGGAAAGCTTCCCAAAAGAAGTAGTGCTTGCCCTGAGGTTGTGAGAGATGGACAAGAGGTAGCCACTTATGCAAAGGCATAGAGTAGGAAACACTGGGAATGTTGTAGAGGAAATTTAAGTACAGTTGGCCTTCCTTATCAGCAGGTTTTGCTTCTGCAGGTGTAACCATCACAGGATTGAAAAAATTTAAAATCACAGATTCAATGCAGTCCCCATCCAAATACCAATAACACCCATCACAGAACTAGAAAAGTATTTCTAAAATTCATATGGAAGCAGAACGGACCCAGAATAGCCAAAGCAGTCCTGGAGAGAAAGAAAAATCTTGAGACCTCACAATACCTGATTACAAGACAGAGCAATAGTAATCAAAACTGCAGGGTACTGACATAAAAGCAGACACACAGACCAATGAAACTAAGTAGAGATTCCCCCAAATAATCCATCCATCTACAGTCAACAGATTCTTGACAAAGGTGCAAAAATCATACTTTGAAGGAAGGAGAGCCTCTTCAATAAATGATGCTGGAAAAACTGGATATAAATATATGGAGGAACAAAACTAGTCCCCTCTCTTTAACCCTATACAAAAATTAACTCAAAATGGATCACAGACCTAAACATAATACCTGAAATTATGAAGTTACTAGAAGAAAACATAGAGGAAGCACTGTAATACATCAGTAGAGGCAATGGCACTTTGCATAAGACTCCCCAAAGTACAGACAACAAAAACAAAAAATAGATAAATGGGACTATATCAAACTATGAAGCTTCTGCATAGGAAAAGAAACAATCAACAGGGAAGAGACAATCTACAGAATGTGAGAAAATATTCGCCCAACAAACAATTAATATCCAGAATACTTGGAAATCAAAAAACTCCACAACAAAAAAATAGTAATCTAGTAAAAAAATAGGCAAATGATCTGAATAGACATTTTTCAATAGAATAAATATAAATTGCAAAGAGTTATGTGAAGAAAATATTAACCATCTGGGAAATGCAAATCAAAACCTCAGTGAGGTATCATCAAACCCAACCTAGAATGGTTATGTCAGAAAGACAAATAACAAATACTTGTGAGGATGTGGAGGAAAAGGAAGTCTTATACACTACTGGTGGGAATGTAAATTAGTTCAGTCATTATAGAAAAGAGCATGGAGATTCTTCAAAAAATGAAAAACAGATCTAAGATATGATCTAGCTATCCTACTTCTGTGTGTACATCCAAAGGAAATGAAATCAGCATATCAAACAGATACATGCACTCTCATGTTTATTGCAGCATATTCACAGTAGCCAAGATTTGGCAACCCAGCTGCCCTTCAGTAAGATGAATGGATAAAGAAACTGTGGTATACACAGACAATAGAATAATATTTAGCCTTAAAAAAAAAGAAATCCTGTCATTTGCAGCATATGGATACAACTGGAAGACCTTAAGTGAATTAGTGAGGCACACATTTTCTCTCTCATATAGGGAATTAAAAAATATATCTATCTGAAAGTAGAGAATATTGATTGGTAGATGTTTGGAGTGATGGGGTAGAGGCAGGAGAGAGGGAGGTTAGATTAATAGGTCCAAAAACACAGAGAGAAGGAATAAATTCTAGTGCTCCACAGCACAGTCGGGCTAGTATAGTTCACAATGTCCTAGTATACATATATATATTTAGGAAGAACTACAAGAGAGATCTCCAAGGCCCACAAGATAAAGAACATAGAATAAGGGAATGGAAATGCTAATTACCCTGACGTGGTCAGCACATGCTGCATGCATGTGTTAAAATATCACACACTGTACTCCCTAAATATGTACAATTATTTCATGTTAATAAAAAATTTAAAAAACAAACAACAAATAAGAATTCAACAATAAAGATAATACAAATAAAATGCTGTGTAACAACTGTGTACATATCATTTGCATTATATTAGATATTTTAAGTAATCTATAGATGATTTAAAGCCTATGAAAGGATGTGTGTAGGTCAGATGCAAATATTATACTATTTTGTATAAGGAATTGAGCATCTGTGGATTTTGGAATCCCAAAGGGATCCTGGAACCAATGCCCCAAGGAATTGAGGGACTGTATTTATATTTTGAAGAATTTGGTGACAAAGAGGAGGCACAGTGAAGTCACCAAAGGCTTAAATAAAGGAGAGGTACCATTTACTCCTCTAGTGAGAGGGTGGTGGTTGGACTGGTGGGAAGGATGAGGACAGGGGACCTAGAATCAGAGAGGAGGCTGCGCCAGCAGACCAGGGGATGAAGGGTAAGGACTGGGAAAGGCAGTTGCCAGCGTTAGGAATGAGTCTATTATTTTTATACCTTGCAGAGAGGAAGGTGAGTGAAGGCCCTTCTGGAATTAGATGCTAATCCTCATCTGACTCCTCTTTCCCCAGAACACTAGATTCTGCTCCTTTGTCAAGGGTGCTTATGATCTGACTCTGTGAGAAACACACACATAAGACACATACATATAAGTGCATATATATATATGAACATATATGTTATGTATATATTCATAACATAAAACATAACATAAAATGTACATAGATATGTGTATCAGAATTCTCCAGAGAAGCAAAACCCATAGGGTGTGTGTGTGATGGGGGGAAGTTGATTTTAAGGAATTGGTTGCAAAATTCACTCTTGCTGGGGGTAGGTCTCTCTTTTTGTTCTATCAGGACTCCAACTGATTTGATGAGGCCCACCCACATGATAGAGGGTAATCTGAATTTATTCAAAGTCTACTGATTTTTAATGATGTAATTCAATCTAAAATTACCTTCACAGCTTCATCTAGAAGCTTCGACCAAACAACTAGATACCTTAGCCTAACAGTTGACACAAAATTACCCATCACAAACACCTTGTTGTGCTCCCCATGAACGGATGAATTCTAGTAGGTCATGTAATCTGATAATGTGACATGTGTATTTAGTTTCTGCTATGTACTTGGCAAATTAATATTTTTTTCAGAGCTGAGCAGTTTAAAATTGCTTATATGTATATTATTTTATCTGATTTCAACCATTTTGAGAAATATGGAGATTCTCTAAAGTCATTTCACAAGGGAAGAAATGGAAACACAAAGCAGGTTTGAACTTGCCTGGGGGAAAGAGGCCTACTCAGGACTTTAAGCCAGGACCTTGGGTTTCCTACCTGGGTCTCCCAAAGCCCCAACTCCAGGATTTTGGAGGCATTGCCTAAAGCACATGGAAGTGGAGATGAAAAAGATCCAGTCATCCTCACCTTGAGGACTTTGTGGTCACACTCAGCTAGCTAAATACAATCTGATCTTAATAAAGGCAAGAGCAAAGTTCTCTGAATCTCTGAAGACCAAGGAGTCCATTCAAGCTAGGTGGAAGGTTCTCACAATGACCACACAGAATTGGAGAATTTGACAGTTCTCTCTTTCTTTTTCCCCCAGGCCTGCTCGGACAGCTTCTTATGTTCTATACGGCTCATTTACCTTATTACTTGTTTATGCAGATGGCAACAAAATTAATGATTAAAATTAATTTTATCATTAAAGTGTTTGCTTGTTCAAATACTTTGGGAAGAAGGAAGTGGGGGAAAGTGGGGAAAATAAAAGGGGAATGATATTAAGTGAAATTCTTACATGCTCCATTTTGTTTTAATTGCTTAAAATAAAATTTCAAAAACTAGGAAAGAGGCATTCTTACAGAAGATCTTTGTGTGTGTGTGTGTGGGCGTGCGCCCGCTCTTGCTCCTTTGTCTCTATGGGATGAAGAAATGATCTACGATAGTTTGTCCTGGTGAATGGTCCTCTGAAATTCAGACACTTGGATTCATAATCTTAATTTTGTATTTATTTCTCAGAGTCTAAACGAGTAAAGGTTATTTTCCTCAAAAATGAGGGAATTATTTGTGAGTTTGTGTCTAGCCCTATATTAAGTACCTAAACTGCATTGATGAGTCAACTGCATTTTTTATACACACCCTTTTCTTAAGTATTCATCATGTGCTGCCCATTAACAATTGATAAGGTAGGAATTCTGACTGTTTTGCTGGTGAAGATGAGACTCAGAAGCCTGGGTAGTACAGTGCTCAGGGAATTTCTGTGCAGAGCCCAGTTCTGAGCCTCTTTGTCCAATGTTCTCATTCTGTCTCAGAACTGCTTCTACTGACTTCAGCTCCAACTTGTTTCTCTTTGTTCTCAACAGTTGTCAATCTCTCTTATGACTTACATGGTATTTATTTTGCCTTTGTATCTTCTGGTAGCTTCTGAAATAGCCCTTATTTGTCAGTTTGCCAGTCCTTTTGCCTTGGGAGTTAAGTTTAGTGAATCCACACAGGGAGTTTAATGATGCCCTTAGGAGAAATAAGACCCATGCCCCAGATGAATACGGTTATATATCTGAGTACAGTGTAAATATAAATGGGGTGGTTAGATTTTGATGTATGCTATTTGAACTAAATTTTAGTAATAAGAAATAGGGATAGGCTCAGATGGTTTGTGATATAGATACCAATTCATATTTTATGATATGTACACCAAACAAGGAAATAACCAAGATGAATGCCTTATTAGATCTGAATTGGGGAAATCAACTTTAATGTGCAATGTGACCTTTTGTACTGTAATTGCCAACATACTAGTCTGCATGAGGTTGTTTTGGCAATTTGCTTATATTCATTTATCTTTTTGATGGGATTAGTAGTGGTGGCATTGACAAGTGGTATCTCCAGCAAAACTGTACAGATATTGTCATTGTATATAATATACTTTATGGTTTGATTTAAAAAAATACTTTTTGATGTAGTATTTTTCTGTAGAAATCTGAGTAAAAATAATTTTTAAAGGATAGCTGGGAAGGGAGACATTTTAGAAGTAAAATTTTGAGGAGTTAATAAATGTAAGTACCTATTAATCTTAAGAGCAAGTGGAAAAGCTTTTATATATAATAATCTATAGAAAAAGAGCTCAAATATTCAGTAAGTCAAAGGACATAGAAGGGTTTACTTGAAAAAAACTGACACCTGCTGTGCATTTTAACCAAGTTATATGTCCAGTGTTTTTATAGCTGGTATAATTCACAAAGAGAAGGGGAGTTTGATTTCTGTTGTGTGTTCTACACATTTCAGGGATCCAGTGAGACACCATGGGGTGAATTGCTCACAAAATTTTGTGAACAAAAGTGGACACAAGAGGGCGCCAAGCACGCAGGAGCTGATGGAGATTTTAATGGACGAAATAAACTGGCACTTAAAAATGAAGCCATGTTTATTTTATTCTGAGTAATATATTATGCACCTGCTTGTTTTATTTTTTAGACTGATTTGTGTCAAATGACTTTCCAGAAATATGACATGTGTACTGGATCCAGGCAGAACTAATCTTTCAATGTAGAAGTGGTACTATTTTGTACAAACTGTATTCCCTGATATAATAAAGTTTTACTTTATTGTACTTACTCTATAGGGAATTAAGAGGATGTGACAAATTGGCACAGACTTTTTCAAGCATTTTGTCTCTGTAAGTCACTAAGGAATGTTCATTGGTCATGAAACATTTAACACACACACACACACACACAGATTTAATTGTTATGGGCAAAGATTTGTGTATCTTTGTTCAGAGGGCTCAAGGGCTAATTTGGGGCTGAGATTTCTGGAAAAGAAAGAACATAAAATGGTTACTGAAGGAACTTGGGGAAGAACTACAGCATCTTTACTCTATAAATATTTAGCTTGTATATTAGTTTGCTAGGGCTGCCATAACAAAATACCACAGACTGGGTGGCTTAAACAACCGAATTTATTTTCTCACAGTTCTGGAGGCTGGGAGTCCAAGATTGGACTGCTGTTTTCTCCTAAGTTCTCTCTCCTTGGCTTGCAGATGGTCACTTGCCATGTCCTCAGGTGCTCTTTCCTCTGTGACCACACATTTCTGGTGTCTCTTTATGTGTCCAAATTTCCTCCTGATTTGTAAAGACACCAGGCAGATTGGATTAAGCCTAAAGGCCTTATTTTAATCTAATCACCTCATTAAAGGCCCTATTTCCAAATACAGTCATGTTCTGAGATACTAGTGTTTAGGCCTTCAACATAGGAATTTTGGGGAGACACAATTCCAGCCCCAACACCTTCATTTCTTGTTTGTAAAAGTTTAATGTGGTGGGGGAAATGATCTCCTTATGTGTGAGTGTGTTCGTTGACCAGCTTTCAGTGAAACAACCACTGTGCCTGCGCACATCAGATACCCAATATGCATTTGCTGAGTGAGTGAATTTCTGCTTTGAAAGGCCACCCATTTTGCTCTGCTTAAGCTTGCCTGAAACTTCAAATGCGGGACAGGTAGTAATTAACTGCTGAAAGAAAGACATAAATACTTCCTTTTAAACATTGACATTATATCCATCTGGTAAAAGGAAAGGATAGAGGCAAATAAAGAGAGTTCAGGAAATGCTAAAAATTTCTTTGAAATAATTTCATTGAAAATTAACAAGCTGATTATTGTGAAAACAGATTTCAATTTACACATAATGGCCAATCATCTAGCTTTCCTGGCCATTGATGGAACCCTCCCTACTTAGCTCAATCTGCTTTTTTACCCCACCAGAGTGGTTATCAAGGGTTTCTCAGGTTAATTTGCCTTTCAGACTTCAACTTGCTTAAAGATAATACATTTAACTCAATTATAAGCTTTTCGTCTTGTTCACAGTGCAATTTCTTCTGCCCCAGCAGCCCCGCCCCAATACTTCTCCTTCTGTGCCCACCCCTTATTTGGGTGAAGTAACGGAGTTCTTTATAATTGGGCAACTTGCTTAGGATCTCCCAAACTGGAGCCGAGAGGCCAGCAGTGGCAGTGAAAACTCAGGGATTCCTGTTTCCAAAAGAGGCTCTGCTATTTAAGGAACAATTTCTGGCCACATGGAGACAAGGTGAGGTCTCCCGGGTGGACCAGCTGCAAGGGGGTCAGCTGGTGGCCTCCTGATCCACTGCCTGGGTGGGCAAGCAGGTGGCTCAGTTTGCTTGAGCTCAAAGGGCCTGGCTGGAGGCATAGCAGGGAGCAAGGGTCCCTTAGCTCGGGGCCCTTGCTACTCATCATAACATGCCCTGCCTAGAAGAATTTTTCTCTAGCTGTTGGATTTATCAATTGATTTTTAAAATCTCCAGTTATGTAATTGGGGCCATGGGCTAGAAGATGAGGCATTCCCTTGCATTTGGACTTAAAACAAACACTCCATTTTTTCTGTCTCACCTTCAATTTTCTCCCAACCTTTAAAAAAAGACCCTTTCTTTTCCTCTTGTCTCTTGGACGTCCCTTTTTCAGGCTACTGTGATAAAGTTCTTGATACTTTCTTTCTCACAAGACTTTTTAAAAATCCTTCATGTTGGCAGGGAATTAACTCATGAATAAATGGATAATAATAACGGCTGACATTTTTGGAGCGCTGACTATTTGGCAGGCACTAAGCTGAGGGATTTGCTCGCATTATCTCACTTGATCCTCTCAACAGCTTTGTGATAAAGCCCACTTCACAAAGGAAGAACTAAAGCTGGGAGAGAGAGTTAAGTAGCTTGTCCTTGGTCATAGAATTAGGAAGCAGAAATGTTCGACTCTCTAGGACAGGAGAAAGGAGATGGGTTTGGAATAAAAGCCCATGACTCTGAAACACACACAACATAGAAGGTCAAAAAGCTAATTTTTGTTACTCATCAGTGTCAAGTAGCCATTGTGTGTCCAGTACCCTAACAAACCGACTGAAGTCACAGAACTTGCCTATGGAGAGAGTTTTAGTCCAGTTCAGTGGTCCCCAAATCTCTGCTACACCCTGGAAGGATCTGGGGATTGTAAATATGTAAGTGTGTATAGGAATGGCTGCTAGACCCCCTCCAGAGCTTCAAGTTTAATTTCAGTAGTTCAGTAGTTCCTGTGGGGGTGCAAGCCCTTGAGGGAGTTTTAAAAGCTCTCCAAGTGATTCTAATGGGCATAGTTTGGGAACCGCTGATGTAGGTGCGGAGTGAAGTTATGACATACTGATCGAGAAGCAGGACAGAGATAAGTCCATGAGGCAGCCTGCAGTGGTCACCATGCCCACAGGAATTTCCATCAGCCCTTTGCCATCAAAGTCAGGTCAGGGAATCTTCAAATCTGCTCTTTTTTTGTTTCCCTGGCTTTGGTCTGGACAGGAGGTTACTTTGATTCACAAAGCCTCAGGGAGCAATTGGAATTTTAGTTTCTTTTTATAAGCACAAGGTTAAAGAACAAGACTGAGTTTACCTGGGTTTCGAGGTCCCGCCCTATGCTCCCCTTCCCTCCTGCATTTCTACCGGCAGCCCTCTCCTTGTGGGAGCTTTTGTTCTCCTTTTTCACTAGTTTTCTTTTTTTGCTGCTTAAATTTTCTCATCATTTACTACTCCTCATCTGTCACTCATCTATCTCCCTGATTAAAATTTGACAAGCTCAGTACTTAAAAAAAAAAAAACAAAAAAAAACACTTTTTTTTAGAAGAACAAAAGCTGGAATGTCTTTTGTGTACTCATTCAATTGGGAAATTCACACACATTCTGCCCTCCTTTCTACAGAATCCTGTTCCAGCCTGTGTGCCGTTTCCTGTGCCCTTGCTGAGACCTGGTCACCTAATTATTTTCAGTCTGTCCCTGTTGATCATCCACTGTCCACGGCACTGCCGTTCTTCTTCCTATGGTAGTTTTTAAATCATTATGAAGATACAGAATTCCCCTTGCCTGTTACCATTACTCCATTTGGTGTTTAACTGTACTGAACATATTGAAAGGTTGAAAGAGACATTACTATTTTGGTTATTTATCTGTTGCCGAATGTACATGAAAAGATGGAGCTTTTCTTCCAATGTTCATCAACAGCAGATAGGATTTTATGGCTATAGAGATTTTCAAGGCAATTATAGCTATTCATTTACATTTTACATATTGTTAAATTTTACTTATTTGGAGAATGTTAGAAAAATATAATGGTGGTTTAAATGAAGAACCATGAAGGGATAGGGAAAAAGAAATAGTATAAAAGGAGAGTACAGAATTAAAGTCTGAAATGAATTCCAAAGAAGCGTCATCGGTAAAACTGGAGAGGCCAAATACTAGAAAGGGAGCAGAGACACATGCTAGAACTATGTATAGAGAAACAGCTCTCAGGATAAAACAAGCAGGTAGGCAGAGGCTAAGGTGAGGATAAAACACCAGAAATTGAAGAATCAGAGTGGGAAAGAGACATAACTTGGCGGCTAGAAACAGCTTTCTACTTACAAAGGTGGATACGTCAAAGAAAAAGAAACACAGGAGTCAAGTCGTTCCAATCCTAGTTATAAAGGCACAACATCTCACTTACGAATAAAAACTACCCTATTTGGAAACCTGGTTGAAGATTATTCATTCTCCAGATAGCGAACTTCAGCAATTCGACACAAGCAGAACGCAGAAGCTGCTTCATTCATAGGGCCAGAAGATGGCACTATTGTCAATGTTTACAGGGAAAATGTGCTTCTGTCTTGTTTTCCAAGCTGGTTTCTGTATGGTTCAGCCCAACAGACTGTACGTAAAGGACAATTATGTGTAGATTCTTGTTATATGGGTTTTCTGTAAAATACAACAAAATAATCCAAATCAATTTGGAACTCAAGAAAGATGTTACATGGCAGAAGATTTAGATCCCTATACCTGCTACACCTTGTGGGCTATAGAGATTCATCTTTATACTGGCATTCAGAATTAGCTAGGTTTTTAGTTCATTTTCCCCATGATGGGCAAATAAATCTATTTCTAGGTGATTGAGGGGAAGTGATAGACTAATTGTATTATATTTCTAGGTTAGAATTATTGGAAATCTATAGAAATAATTGTGTTGCTCTTGCTTCCATAATTTAAAAACCTCTGTCTGGTTAAATATCACGTTTCCCAGTGATGGTTGCTGACCTTACTATAGTAGGATATATTTATTATTCTCATGCTTCAGACAAAAAGCTGTACAAGAAAAAACATTTTGATCTCATTCAGAGTAAATCTGAAACAAAGCATGTCTCAATGTTGAAATTGCTTTGCAGTAACACATTTCTTGGTTTGTTCTTTCCAAATTTTTGAAAAAATTAAATGAGTATCAAGGAAATTAGACTTGAACAATAATTCCTGGACCTAAAAGGAAAATGACAGTGAAAATCGCACACTAAATCTTTTCTTTCTTTTAAAAAGTGCTTATGGGTGTTGGAGGGTGTTAGTGAGGAGAAGAGGGGTGAGGTCAAGGTTAGGAGACAGTAGAATGGGGAGATATTTTTGCTTTGGTTATTTTAACTTTGTACAAAATTCTAAATGTAGTCACATTCTTTGATTAAATACGATTCCATAGCTATATTCTTAAAAAAATGACAAAATGCTTAATAAGAACATGTTTGAATGGAACTTTAAAAAATTAGCCTGTAATTAAAAAATGAGGATACATTCTGCCTTGCTTTTTTTTAAAAAAAAAAAAAAAACTTTTTAAAAACTGCATCTGATATTCTGTTAAATTGTTAATCCAGGTAAACTTTATTTATTCATACAGGTGGGTAAATTTCATCACAACCACATATGACTCAGACTTCCAAAAAGTAAAAACATGACATTTTTGGTTAATAATTATTTCAGCAACATTTCCCAAGCATCTTTTATATCACAAACAACGTGGATCCTGATTCAGCTCTTCTGGGTTCCATAATAACAGATGGATTGTGAGACTGTTTACTGCTGCTTCCCACAGACTTCCTCTTTGTAAACTACTATATTATTTATGAATCAGAAAAGTTTCAAAGAAGCCTCCTATCTGATTACTGCTTACTGATGAACTTGCATCAGAGAAACTTTTCGTCTAATTATCCCAGTTTGTTATAAAGAACTGTTATTATTTCAAAGTCTGAATTTGTTAACTGGTTACTACGCCTGCTACTCTAGGCCATTTACTTACAAAGACCTTGTCAGATTGCAGTAACTCTATCCTCAGGAAACAGGTAATAGTGAATATATGGCACTGAAAAATTAAAGTAGGCCCATAATAAAAAGCATTTTATAAATAGCATTCCTATACCAGATACTTTCAGATGTATTTAAAATGTGCTTTAGAAAAATATCATAAATAATTTTGGTTTCAAACTGGTTTATATTCATCTTTGTAGAAATTATGTCTACTTTTCTGCAGCGGCCCAGTAAAAGGAGTTTATAGACATTTTTGATCACTGAACTTGGCATTTATAATTGTTAGTTTGAGTGTTGTACAGGAATAAATGCAGAAAAGGAATGACACTGAAACGTACCCCTTTAAAGTTTATTTGATCTATCATGATTTTACAATTTATTGTAGCAATAGAACCACTTTTCTTTTCTGTGTGTGCTGCACAAAGATAACCACATTGATAGGCTTTTAATTAGACACAAGAGAAGACAAGACAACAAAACAAAGCAAAATTCCCCACAAAAATAAAGCCCTGCAGATAACTCTAACCCTGCCTTACACTTTCTGTCCTTTGTGCTATGTAATGATGTACAACACGATTATGATTAATCCATCATGAGCCTCATAAGAAACATACTTAAAAAGAATTGTGGTCAATTACAATTGTTTCGGGGACCCTGAATTGGAATTAGGTGTGTGTGTGTGTGTGAAAGAGAGAGTGATGGAGAGACAGAGTCGGACAAGTTATACTGTCATTCTTTAAAAAATATAAAGGTAAATATGCCATCGTGAGCTGGGCAAGGTCTTACCCCACCCTAGATGCAGTCTTCACTGGGGCACTTGCTGCCTGCGTGGGCACCTAGCTCTGAGAACCACCAGCTGCAGGAACCCCAGGTCCCCAGCTCAACCAGCAAGGAGCCTGTGACAGATGCTTCGGCATTTTATGCAAATAGCAACTTCATGGATCAGTTTTCCTTCCCTCTGTGGAATATAAACATCTGGAAAGTAGAATTCTGAGAGCCTTAGCATTTTAACAAACGAACAGAAATGACCAAATAGCACAGGTAACAGGGCAGAACTGGGATGTCAAAGAGGAATATGTTCATTAGAGTCTAGGTGTTATTGTTATTTTTCCCTCTTCAAACCATGGGCTTTTTATCACTTCCTAGTATTTTTCTTCCTGTAAATCTGTATAATTGTCTATTTATTGTAAATATCTATTTCCCAGCCACTGCTCCACAGTTTTAGAGTAACACGGGCTTGTAGAATAAAGAAATCAACACGTTGAATAAAGATGTGTTTACAGCAATTCTAAACAAAAGCGAAAACAAAACCAGAAAATTCTTTCCAGAAAAAAGTTTTCTTTTTATTTCCTCCAAAGTAGAACAGTTTCAAAGTTTAAGCTTTTAGACATGTTTGCGGTTAATTAATTACATTTTTAAAATATTACTTTGTTACTTAAAATGTACTTAAGAATAATCATCAGCTTTATGATGAAAGATGTAGCAAATATCTATGTATATTCTGATGTTCAGCTTCGGTTTCTAAACGGAGATTACTACTATTTCAATACATAAATAATATTATAGTGATTATACATTTGCTTTAATAAGGCTTTCACATTGTACCTAATTTTATGTAAATGTTATTCAGATTTCAATCCAAGAGTTTTGTAGGAGAGGTTAAAGGGTGTTTATCTTGATTTGTTAAAATGCACCATTAAAATTAAGCAGTGACAAATATTATGACTTTTTAAATTGTTCTAAATGGTTGTATTTGTTTGTTAGGTTTGTGTTTATACAAAATATTTTAGCTCTTTAACTGTAACCTAATTTGATGAATTGTCCATATAGGAGCTCTGATCAGGAAATGGATCTGGTAATCTCATAAAGTTAGCAATTAACTTGTATTCTTATGTGAGTATTGTTTAATGAAACATAATGGTATATATCACATTTAGAAAAATTAATGGAAGTAAAAATACAAAAAGAAAGTTTAGACTATTTTATTTTCTAAAATGCTACCTTTTATGTGATTATCATGAAGGTTTGTGCTTAAAATGTATTTCCTAGACATAGTTTTAATGCTTAAGAACACACTTATTTAAAATAATTATAATAAGACAAAATGACAAAAAATTTCATGAGTTTGTTTAAAAGTGCTTCTGAAAAGTGATATTTTAAGAAGGAAAAGAAAGAGATCAAAAATGTCTCTTCATCAGAATAGACTATTATATTCCTAAATGTTACTTATTAAAAGTAATCAGTGAAGATAGAGTACAGATAAGGCAAGGCTCTAAATGAAACCTTAACCAAAAATTCAAAAATGCATTTCAGAATCAAGTATTAATAGAATAAACTTAATTTTAGTTTCTCATAAGTGCAGCTGCGTTTTCTATTTAATTACAGGTTTTCAACAGTAGTAATTTTTCCTTGACCTACTCAATCTCAAAAGTCAGAAAATTGCTTCTTTTTAAAAACTGACAATGGCACGGTATGTTTCCAAAGAAAAAAAGACAAATTACAGAAAACCATTAGTTTAAGCATATTTAAATAGCCAGGAAGAACTTCTAATAGAAAACTTGATGAAATACAAGTAAAAGTTATGAGCTGCTTTTATTGCATAGTATAACATGGTTCTTCTTTCTTTCTTTCTTTCTTTCCTTCCTTCCTTCCTTCCTTCCTTCCTTCCTTTCTTTCTTTCTTTCTTTCTTTCTTTCTTTCTTTCTTTCTTTCTTTCTTTCTTTTTTTTCCCCCTAAAAGTAAAATAAAAATGCGTTGAATAATTATAAACAGCCCAATGCATTAAAGATGACATGTTTCTTGAAAGGAATTTTTTTATAATTGTAAATACAGTAAATACATAGAGATCTCATCTGCAGCCTCTGTTGTAGATAAACAGAGAAAGGTGCTTTAAAAGAGAAAATTTAGCTTATGAAGAAGTAAGGAATAGGATAGGAAGGTAAGCAAAGAGCAGAGCACCAGGCTTTGAAAAAGCAACAAGATTGAAGCTCAGAATTCACTGACAAATAGAGGATCTTTTTTGATTTAAAATGTTCAATGACAATGAAGAGTGTGAATAGGTTTTGTCTGAATGAAAAACAAAATAATTTTCTTGATTAAGTAAAGTAGATTTCTCAACCACAAAGGAGAGGGGATAGAATTTTTTTGTTTGTTTAATATAGATTTTTTATAATATGTTTTCATCAAACGGCTAAGCTTCCTTTGTGACTAGTGAATAATTTTTGGTTTAGGGCTCTGAGTCATTGAATCATTACAAAAAGAGAAATTTAATAATCAACAGATAATTATTTGCTATTCAGTTTTCTTTTATAATGTCAAAACATTATTGTGTGTATATTATTGAGATTTCTCCCAATTTTTAGATGGGATTAAGAGCAAATTGCCTAGAAATGAGTTAAACCTGGCAAAAGAATAGTCTTTCTAAATCTTATTAATAATTTTCTTTTCATCATTTGTGGTCCCAGCACAAATTAGGTCTTCATAATCAAACCATGGTTTCAATACCAGGTTAATTAAAAGGGCCAGCTCACAGAGTCTGAACCATTGTACCACCAGGCTCTGTGGAGAACAGCACATTCGGCTAGGAAGTTAGGGAAGCTTTTAATAAAAATCAGAGACGTCAAGGCATTCAGTGCTTTGATCTCTGCTAATTTTGATAGAGTTGATATCAATTGAATGACCCAGAACTCCCTTCCAAGTGCAAAGACTCAGGTTGCCCTGGAAGTCAGAGGCTCAAATTACTGTAAAGTTTATATGGGAATACCACTGACGCTTAGTTTAATTTTTCCCCCTAGTGTTTCAAATGGATGTTATATTTTGTAATTTACTTAGTAAAATATCTCTTTTACAATCTGCTGTTGCTTGTGAGCAAGGTCCAAGTAAGGGTGGCCCTCAAACGCTCAACCGCTTCCTTAGAGGCTATGAATTAGAAACAAAACCCTGTGACTTAGAAAGAGGCTACTTAACACGGGGGAAGAGTTGGGGTTTAGTCACATGGGCAGTGGTGAGTGCCTTTGAAAGGCAATTACAACGTTCATTCCTGGGATAAAAGCTCATGTAAAAAGGATTCTTGGGAGTAAGAGAGACCATGAAAACCTAAACAGAGAAATAAATACACATATACACCCAAATTCTTGTAAATTATCAACCCACAAGAGGCTGACCGTATGTCAGTCAGTGACTGCAAACATTCTTACCAGCAGATGACAATGTATTGTATTGTCCTCATGAACAGTCAAGCCATAAAACAAATGCATAATAATTTAAGGTACTCTTTTTAGGGTGTAAGAATTTCATAAAGGAAGTTCTTTCAAAGCAAAGGAGCTACAGATTTAATGTGAGCTAATGTTTACTTCTTAATTGGTTGAGATGTAATAAAGGTAAAAATAAGTTGTTAAGTCTATAAGAGAGGATATTGGAATATATTTTAAGGGTCTAGAGAAATAGTTCGAGGTCTGGAGAGCTCTTCATGTCTTAGCTTCCTCACACCACACAAGTAAAATGAAGATTTAGAGTTAGATGATCTCTTGGATCTTGGAAAGCTCTAAAATTCTACTATTTTGAATGTTTGAATAAAATGCCCTTTGGTTTCCCTTTTTATTTAGAAAGCATTGCTTCTATTTTTCAGTTAACTGATTCTATATTAGCTTACTATGTTATGTGCCCAGCTTTGTAAAAAATTATAGACAATGAAGTTTGATCTGCAAAAAGGAATCAATTAAAGGTCATCTAGAGAAGGAAGAGTAAAATAACTATTGAGAGCAATGGAACTGTGAGAATGAAATTTAAAGGCATTAACTCAAAAATGAGGAAATCCTAAGAAGACATCACCCACTGAACAAGAGTGATTGCAAAGTAACTAAACACTCTTCCCTCCTCTTCCCACCAGAATAAGGCCAAAGAAACAGAAAAGAGAGAAATGTGGACCATCTATCTTCCTATAGGAGATTTACCACAGGTTTCCCTTTCAGACCAAGGCAATTCCATCTCTTTTATATGGTATTTTGTAACTAGTAAAAATATATAAGCATGTTATTAAAATGTCAAGGCAGAGATAAGAGTTTGAACATTTGCAAAAATGGTTGGGTCAGGGCAGAGTATAAGTCAGAGTTTGAGTGGCTAAGCCAGAAGGCAAAGGGGAAGTTGAGTAGTAAAGAAAAGAAAAAGGCGAGCAAGGCAAAAGGTCTATGTGACAGAAATTATTGTGAACAATTCACCACTTTAACCCCTCTTAGCAGTCAATTAAACTAAATCACCCATAGTCACTAAAGAAACCTTTTATAATGTCCAGTCGTAGTCCTGCTGTGAAGGCCATAGTGGCTTAGGAAGATCTCAGGGGCATCTGTATCTAGTACTCTAAACTCTTAAGACCTGTGGCATTACCTTATTGGCTACCCTATTGGCTGGACTGTTCATGAGGACAATACAATACATTGTCATCTGCTGGTATTTGGAGGCAGCTGGACCTTAGTATGTCTGCACCATCAGCTTCCATTGGTGTCTTCTTTATTTGCTGGCAGCACGGGTTTTCAACTGAGTGCTCTTCATTGCTGAGGTGTGTGATAGATTGGCTTAAACCCCTTTCACCAGGGAAGATTTCTTGCAGTGAGTTTCTAAGGCTGGACTAAAATTCTTGGCTGCCATGTGCAGCTGACTCATCCATTGAAAGATGCTCTAATAAAGGGTATGACTTAGCTAAGGGATGAAGGAACAATGCAAGGTTAAACTCCAAAAATTTAACAATCAGAAAGGCAAGGACCTTGACCAATAAGATGGTCTTGGACAGGTCTGGGTTGTCCAGACTGGGTAGTAGGCTTCAGAAGTCCGGATGAGAAGGCAGCATCAAAATATATACCCAAAGGATATAAATGCAAAAATTAAATATGAGCACCAGGAAGAATCCTTTATGAATAGTGGTTATTGCTCTAACCATTACTTTTAGTTAGGTTCGTATCTCTCTTATAATTGGTTCACAGATGGTTCTTACAGGAAAAGATCAGAATTTGGGGTTGATTTCTGAGTCATGTAGAAATATTCACTTTATAATTCTTATTTATTTTGTTTGAACTTTATCACGCTTAGAAAGACTTGGAGCAAACACCACTATCTCCATTTTTTCTCTGCATTATTTTTTCCCCTTCTCTCAGTCACTTGCTGGTTACTGGCCACAAGTGATGGGTTGGCCACATAGCTGTATGCATCTAGAAATGGAGGTGTTTAACTTCCCTTATCTTTCCAAGTTATTCTCTTTAGTTGTATAAACTTTCATCAGTTTGAGTTTCAGAGTATATTGCATTCTAATGAGTCTTTTTAAAGTAGGCACAGAGGTTGGGATAAACTTTATGAAAGGAGAGAAATGGATGTTATTTGGTAATGGTAAAATTTTTGCAAGTTAGAGCTCATGTTCCCATTTGTTTGAATTGCAATTTCAAAATATCCTTATGTTCATTTCAAGTACTTTTTCTCAGATTGAAAAATTCCTGAACATTAAGCTTTTAGATTTTTCTCTCTCCGTATTCCTCAATTATTGATATGTAAATAAAAGTGACACTTAGATGCCAAAGGACAGCAACTTTATCTCATAAAATTGTCACCTTAGAGTCAATTTAGTTCTCATCATGTGAAATTTTATGAAGTTTAAAAATATTACCCTTATGATATAGTAGCTTCTTTGAGTTTTTCACACATTTTATACAATAAATTTTTATTAATAAATCATTATGCAGAGAACAATTATATTTTTTCATATTATCCAAATATTTGTAGACCAATTAGGATTTGAAAATAATAGATTTTTTTCTTTGAAACTTCTCAATGAGTCATAGTGGGTTCAAAAACTAACCTATTCTCCTATGTCACATTAACCATGGAAATGTGGCTTTGGGGATCGAACATAATGAATCCCTCCCAGATAGAAGAGTCATTAGAAGAGTAATAAAATGCTGTTAATAGTATGAGCCACTTTGTGTTTTCTTTACTCGGTAAAGCTGCTGCTTTGAATTTCAGGCTACTACTCTGCTTATGAATGTGATCATCTTTAATGTCACTGAGATAAACTTTTAACAAATACATAAACACATGATAAAAATAACAGCTATTCTTTTGATATTTAGTGGGCATTTATGCCCATTTATGCCCACTAAATCATGTTCATATTATGTTTTTATAAATATTAAAGTAAAACAATCAGTATTTCTGACTTTATTCATGATTTACAATATGACTTCTTTATTTGTGGATAGAAAAACAATTGGTAAAATTTAGTGTAGCAATTTAGGGAGGAGGCATAGAATCTATAGAACTGGGATCTTGAATATAGGATTATATAAAAATTGCTAGTCTCATTGAGTGATAGATTTAAACTTTTACTAAATTTGCCATATTCTTTTATTTTCTGTGGCATTAAACACTGGTATATTAGAAAAAAATGGTCCTAGAAAAGGCTCCTAAGTGCAGTTTTCTTATACCTAAGTGATAAGCTAATCTAGAAGGAGAAAAATGGCCCAGAGACCTCTTTGTGTGAAGTATCTCAACATATTGCTGCCTGTTATATTGTACCGAACACATGCACTTCTGTTTAGTAATATTTTGGGGAGCTGAGATTTAGGGAAGAAAAGACTGTAGCATTTTTAAAACTAATTCTAAAGTTTTATGGGATTATTTATTTATTGGTACTGCAATGAACATGCATTATTTGTAATAACATTTTCAATTTAACATTTCTTTTCTATTTAACTCTGATTTTTAGACCTTCGAGTTTTTCTTTGCTTTAGCTTGGGAAAACCAAATAAGTGCAAGTTTCCTCCAAGACACCTCATGAAAACATTTTTTTTTAAATAAAATCAAGAGTGAAACGAGTCTATATTTATTTGGAAGATCATCTGACTACTGCTAAATGGAGTATCTCAATCTGAAAGTGAAATCTGTTTCACTGCTAAAAATTGCCAAGAGTTTTTTGACTGAGATTTGGGAATCTGCAGAAAATGTAAAAGTTTTTTTTTTCTACAATAATCTGTTCAGTGAACAAGCTGTGAAAAATAGTTCTGTATTTTGTCCATGTGATGCAGCAGACGGTAAATTTCCATTTTAAAGAACGATATGAGTAGCTTCTGGCACCCATCTCTATTGCCTTACTCGAATCTACTTACACTGAGTTACAACAATGCAGTTTATTATTTCTTTAAAGCAAAAAAATAACAAGGGATTTTTTTCCCCCAACGGCTCTGCTCCATTCCTCTATCTGGGATCAGTAATGTGAGGGCACTTTGAAGCCTTATCAAATGTGCCTTAAAATACCACAATTATATTAAGAAGATACCATTTCCCTGCATTTAATGCTTTGCATTTGAAGAGCTTTAGAAACAATTTAGTCTTTCTTTCTAAGCATATTATTTTGAGGTAGGTGGTCCCATAATGAACAGTTATTATAAACTGTTAAAGGATAATTTTTTAAAAAAGGTATAATTATGATTCTCATACAAACATAAGATGAACATGTGTTAAAATTTTTATTCATTAATTAATGAAGAAAGAAGTGAGATGCTACAACCTGCTCAAAGGAGAATTCAAATTCACATTCACACATGTGTAGGCACAGAAAGAATACTAAAATGAACTTACAAATAAATATAAAACTGGTCAATATGCACAGGGCAATTATAATTTGCATTTATAGGTCACACCTTATTTATTCTATGGGCTAGACTAATTGCATTACTATTAATTTTCTGCAACTCACAGAGATGTAAAATAGCTCTAAGACAGTGAAAGGTGAGATATCCTGTGCTGGATGAGGACAGTTAATCTCTTGTTTATTTCAATCTTTCCTAATTTTTATCTAAAAATCCCATTAAAAAGTACTTTGCCTATATCCCACTTAGATGAATCAATTTTGTTTTCTGGTTCCTGTTTCCTTTTAAATCAAGTGCCTAGAGCAATGTCTGACACTTAGTAGGTAGTCCATACATATTTGTCGAATGAATGAAATTGTTCTCATGTATTCTACTGAGCATTTTTCAATAACCCAGTAGTGCAGTAGTGTAAATGAGTATATTCTTTTGTCTCCAAAACTCAAGGATATAAGAAAGATTCTGAAAGCAACTTGGGGTGGCCTTCAAGGCCTTTCTACATACCTTTCTCTTGCATTTGATCTTTACATAGTCAAGGATGCATCTAAGAAAGCATGAGATAAGTAAAAGCAGATTGTGAGTCAAATGTCCGCTGTATTCCTAGTCCATCCCCCAGGACAGGGACGTGAACTCCAGAGGACAAGAACAATATCAAGCTGGTTGTAGATGAGAGGTCTCAGCGGGCAAAGAAGCCTTACCTTTCAGAGGATCCTAGTGTGTTGTGCTTGCTTCTGATGATTGCAAATCATAAGCTGGTCACTTCTTAGATTTTGATTAATATTAGTTGTTACCGGAATTTATTTCTGTTCATCCTTTTAATCAACTAGGTGATGACCCAAAGAATATGGTTTCAGGCTTATCAGGAGGGCTCAGATGTTCAAAGAGACATTGGTCTGATGCCTGAAATTTGGTCATTGTTACTTTATCCTCCAGACTTGTCAACTGCATTGATCTCAATGATGGAGTACTCATTCGCTTGGGAGAGGTAAAGTTCCTTAATGTTTTCAGTGTACAACATTGGGAAGAAAAATTTTAAACCAGGTTGTGATTGGCTATTCTATTTTGATGGGGGAAATGAGAGTGTAAGACAGTGGGGACCCAACATGGAGAACAGATCAGAGCAAGGCAGAGTTAGCAAGGAGAAAGTGGTACAAGGCAGAGGTCAGTGTCTTCAACAGACTGGTGTTCTAACACACTTCTTCATAATGTGTCCTATTTTCTCTTACAGTTTACAAAAGTATTTTCATATATGTTATCTCAGTTACTCTTTATAATAATCCAGTATTTCCTCACTGTGAAAGGTGAACAACTTAGATTCCCAAAGTGGTTTTTTTTTTTTCCCCCTACTCAAGGCAGACATTTCTGTGTGAATTAAATGACTAACATAATCAGTTTGTTCTCATTCACTATCTGGAAGATAGATGTTGATTGCCACATTATTTTTGTTGTGGTAGTCCATATCCTGCAGGAAAACAACCAATAAGACAAGACTCTGGAGCCACAGCCTGATTCATCTGCCATTTATAGGTGTGGTTTAGAATTTCCTTCCTCCCAGGTTTTGCTGTTACCACTGAAAAAATTAGTTCTATAAACACTTAAAGTCTTGACTCACTGTGGCTTTGTACTTTGTCATCCAATATTTTCAGATACAATAAAATTGAATGAGGAAATCCTGGAACATTTCATCTATAACTCTCTATTAAAGCAGTAGGGGTTTTGGAATGAAAGTTGGACCTTGCAAAATAACATATTTTTTGAAGATAAGCACAGATGATCTTCTGACAATTTCCAATCTCAATAGCTAGTATGACTTTGGACAAGTGACTTAATTTTCTTACCTGAAAAGAATAATATTTTCAGTTTAGGATGTTGTGGTATTGTAAGGATTAGGGACAATGAAGTATTCTTAGTTAAAAGATGTTATTTAAATGAGAAGCATTGTACTATGCAGAGGAATAAAGGACATGAGTTATGTTATGATTAAATTTGCTTTTAAACTCTTGGAACTGAAAGACCACTGTGCTTATATATCATTTTGTGCACCATAGCTGTCTAATCACCAAAAAGTGGTTTTGGATGGATTTTTAGTAAATGAATGAATAAATTTCATTCAAGAATTCCCAACTGGCTTTATTCTTTCTAGATCAGTAGACAGTTCTTGTAATTTTGGGTAGCTCAGGTTATGGAGAGAAATAACTGAGGTATATCCTTAAGTGGCAGTAATTTTGTAGGCAGTGATTGATATACCAGTATGGAAAATCTTTACCTTTAATGTCTTTCAAACACTTCCCCTTCACTCAGTCTTTTCTTTGCAATAAATTTTTATTTTAAACTTTTTCTCAACTCCATTGACTCGAATTTTTGGCTATCTAGATTCTGTGCATTTTCGGTAACTATTTGCCCCTCCTTTTATGAAATTGTGCCCCTACTAGTGCTTTTCCTTAGTATTGTCAGGGAGCAGTTGCTGATTTGGGCCAAGTAAACACCCTCTTTGGCTACATTAGATGTGGAGGAAACCAGACTGAAGTGTGATCACAGGCTCACAGGAGAGCCACAGGCAGCTGTAATGGTGGAGGCCTCCTTACCTGCAGTTGCAATGTAGACCAGACTGCTGTGCTTTCTTCTTCCTGTTTCTTGGCCCTTTGGTGTGTCCTTGATTCTGTCAATCCCTAAATCTACTCTTCCACCTTTCTGTTCATTTACAGAGCTCCATGGAAGTCTTCTAATGCATTGAAATTTTTAAATTTAAAAAAATTTTAGTTGTAGATAGACACAATACCTTTATTTTGTTTATTTAGTGTTTTTATGTGGTGCTGGGGATCAAACGCAGGGCCTCACACATGCTAGACAAGCGCTGTACCACTGAGCCACAACCCCAGCCCCAGCACTGAACTTTTAGTTAACGTAGTCAGAGTCAGTTTCTATGGCTTGCATCTGTGAACCCAGACTTAGACAGTGCAGAACCTTCTGAGGAGTATCAAGTTAATGCAAGAAAAGTAGGAGGAACACTCTTGGTTTGTAGTTACCATTGAAATGTTGTCCACTATTATTATTATTATCACTCTTTACTTAGCACTAGTACATGATCTTGTAATTGCCTATTTAATTTGTTGGTCTCAGACTGGAGGGCAAGCACTTTGCAAGAATTTATCATAGTTATTTTTGCATATAGCTCTGTACTTGGAATATAGTTGGTATTCAATAAATACTTGTTGACTGGACTAAAAACTAAGTTAAATTTGGCATTATTAAGCACACTACGTACAATAAATTCACTAAATTCATTTGATTCATTGTATGTCTAAGTTAATATGAAGAATATAAAAATGAGTAAGTCATGTTCTTTGTTCTTCCACCATTAATAAATTTGTAATTTTGTAATGAAGATAGGATGAAATACGAAACCCATATTTAACTTTATTTCTTTTTCATGGAATTTGTAATATAGTATTGCATAATAAATTTATCCGTGCTCTTAGGACTGGTTTCTCCCAACTGTGGGTGAAATTCAATGCTAAATGTGTTAAAATTGATTACAAAGACAAAATGCACATATTCTATGATGTTATCTGGTGGTTTGGATTAGAGTTTATCCATTACCTCCATAATCAGGGATAACTGAGATTTTACTGTATTTAATTAACATTCTGATCTTAATTGCTTCACTGAAAGCAGAAAAGAACTTTGTATTCTTTACTAGAAGCTTATTTTATTTAGAAAGTGACCACATGACACAGGATGTGATCATTTATAAAATATTGATAAAAACAAATGATTCTCGAAACTGAATGGAGTATCTAGAAGAATCATTTAACCCTACATGTGCATGGTCCTTATTAGAACACTCAGAAAGAATTTTAGCTATACTTCTACATTGTAATATAGGAGGAAGGAAGTAGGACAAGAATGAGCACCATCCCCAGAGTCTCCATTCTCACAAGTCTCATTATATAGTGACTTGTAAGAAATGAGTGTTATAGGAACTGATGACCCCACATCTCAGTGTTCTGAGGGCTGGACTTTTCCACATACTGATGTCTACCGTGGCATCTCAGAATGTGGGATTCTGCGAGGTTTGGTTTGTCAACTCTTTTGTCTTTTTAAGACAAGAAACTTTCTCTAGAAAGTAAATCATTTTTATTACCAAGCACACTGTCCAGTTAACATTTTTTTTGGTAGCAAAACTTCATTGATGAAGGAATTGTTTAGTCTGTCTTAAGCTCCTTATTTCATTAAAGACTGAAAATAGGCCCTGTAGCCCAGACACTTTGAGTAGCTTTGGCTAATATAAATCACCTGGATTGCTTGATATAATTAAGTTTTAGGACTATGTAAAACACCTACTCAATAAAGTATCTGGGGAAAACAGTCACTAGAAATCTTCATTTTTATTAAACTCTGAAAAATCATCTTTCTATACCTTTAAAATTTGAGGACAATTGTTCTAAATAAATAGCAAAATGTCCTCAGAGCATTCTCAAGACATGAGGTAAAATATATTATTCAATTTTCCAAAAATGTGAAATTATGCTATTTGTAAATTTCCATTAAAATGAGAGATTTAGTCAATCTTTCTAAAGTGAACACTGATTTTGGTCCCTATAGTTTAGATGCAATTTTCTGGATTTTAATGTTGAGCATACTGAATGCAATGGTGAAATCTTGAGGATACATATTTTAACTTAGCTAGCTTTTCTAAACTTCAGGGAGATTTTCCCGCACTCTCTCATTCCATTATTAATTTAAAGTAAGACCTTTACTTACTGATTAACTTAGGGAAAAAGTATGAGTCTAAATGAGATTCAAACAATATTTGTATTTGAGCAGGATGAGAGTGTTTCTATAACTTTGGATAATCTTGAGGGGTAAGTTTTTAATACAGAAGCAAACCAAAACAGACCACCAAAACAAATGTTTGTCTTCTCTGACAGTTAAATTGTCTTGACTCTTGAGGATGGATAAATATTTGATCAATGTCAGTTGACATGAATCATGCAGGTCCTTCATTTTGGGGACAATATGAAGACAGACATGGGGTCTGAGAGTCCAGGTAAAATTCTTCACAGCTTTGAAGGGCAGATAGATTAAATTGTTGTTCCTTGTTGGCCAGGTGTAGACTATGAAAGGAGGATAAATTCTTTCCTACATAACATTTCTTCTTCATTAGGTAGGATTGGAAGTGTAGGTGGGAAGCAGATGTGGAACAGACTGGACTGACCCAGGTTTTCTTGAGATGATATAGAAAATTGAAGTTATTAATATTTTTAATAGCAAATTTTCTTCTGTGGAGAGTGATACTTAATACTCTTGATTTCTCTGACTAGAACTCACTGATACCTGTTTCTTCTCTCTTCCTTGACATATGGAAGTCACCTTTCTTAGGTTCCTTGCACTTAGGAGAGACATGTGACCCATGCTGGCCAAGATCTGAGTGTAGGTGATATGGTCTTTGGGCTGAAGAGTGGAAGAGAAGATGTGATGTCTCCATGCACTCTTTTCTCCTGCTTCAGAAACTTAAAGGACTTCCTATTGAGAAGGCAGAGCTACAGTACCAAAGTAGCCTGGATTCCCCAGGGAATCTAGGGAACACATCTGCAGGGAACACATCTGCAGTGCTGCCTGAATTTGCATAAATGAAAAATAAACTTTGGTAGTGCTAAACCACTAAGATTGTGCAACTATTTGCTACCACCACAGTCTGACTTAACTCACTAGTAAAATAATTTTGTAAACTGCCTTGGCTAGCTTGATTTTTTTCAGTACCTGAAATAATTCAAATTTTGAAAAGTCTGTTTGAATCAGTGGAGATACACTGTTTGCATTCATTTACTAATTTGTTCAACTATTCAGCTAAACAAAGAGTAGAGATTATCTGTCAACCCCTGTGTTGTGCTGAAAGAAGCATGGTATCATGGTTCATAGCATGTGCTCTGGAACCACTTCCTGAGTTTGAGTTATGATTTCACCATGTGTAAACTGCATGATTACTGTCACATTTTTAACCTTATTGTTTTTTAGCTTCTTTATTTCTTTATTTGTAAAATGGCCAATATACTAGTATCTAATCTTATAGAGTTTTGTGGAAATAAAAAGGAGAAACTATAGGTAAAGCATTTGACATTGTGCCCCATTAAGTAAGTGTTCAGAAAACATTAGCTATTATTATCTGATAATATCCAGGTCTTTTAGCAGATCCTATTTCAACTGAGAATCTCACAGTCTAGAAATAAAACACAAGTATATAGTAATTCCAGGTGAATTTTTTTTTATTGCTATCATAATAGATTACCACAAATTTAGCTCTTAAAACAACACAGGTCTATTATCTCACAGTTCTATAGATCAGAAGTCTGGGTTGGCATGGTTGGTTGCTCTGTCTGCAGTTTCAAAAAGCTGAAATCAAGGTGTTGACCTGTGAATACTTGTTGGGAGTCTCCAGCTCATTCAGGTTGTCCGTTCCTTGCAGACTGTTGATTCCCACCCTTAGTTCCTAGAGGCCTCACAGTGAGGGTGGTACCCCAGCACTGGGAAGAGGGCATCAAGTCTTTCTTACACTCAGAATTCTCCAATTTCTCCTTTTGCTTCTTAACTCTTCTGCCCCCAGTTGGAGAAAGTTCTCTGCTTTTCAGGGCTCATTTGATTAGATTGGGTCCACCCAGATAATTCAAGATAATTTTCCTATTTTAGGGTTTTTAACCTTTCTAATATCTGCATAGTCTGAATGTTATACCACCTCTTCACAGGTTCCAGGAATAGTGCATGGGCATCTTTGAGAGACCCTACTTCAGCCTATACAGTTTCCTTGGGTACATGTATACCTTTTCCTGATCTTAATAATTAATAATTAAATTGCATATATTGAGTGCCTTCTGTGTGCTGGGTATTAGACCATATGCCTCTGTATCCCTAATTTTCTCATATCAAACAATATGGCAAACAAGTTATTATTTTTATTTTTTTATATTAAAGATAAAGAACTGATGCTTAGAAGTATTCTTGAATTTGACCAAATTGAAGATTATATAAAGGAGAAATGGATGAGGAGGGATTCAAACCAGATCTCTTTTGGAACTTTTACCATGCTACATGTCCAGAATGGTCACTGAAATCCTTTTGACATCTCTGTTTAATCCATTATTCAAAACAAATACGTGTCCACACTGGAAGTGGTTTCATAAGTCAAGTTTCATTTTTCTCTCTAGAGCCATCTAAATGCTTACATATGTCCGAGACACAGACTTCTTTTGGTGGTCTTTGGTGCTGTGGGTCAACATGAGGAAGGGAGATGGAATGTTGCCAGCTGCTGGGGACAGACATTGTCCACATTACAAAATGATAATTCCTGATATTTCTAGAAAGTCAAGTATGTGCTGGGCCTTGTGCTAAGTAAGCACTTTTTAAGGAGCCTTGGCACTGACTCAATTAAGTTTATGAGGTAGATGTCACCATCATCTCCATTTTACAGAGCATAAAATTAAAGTGGAGAGAGTTATGTAGTTCACCTCAGGTCTTGCAGCTAGAAAGCTAGGATTTGAACCCAAGCCCTAGAGCTATCTTATATTTTAATATTATCAAGAAATAGTAGTCTCTATGTTCTTACGATTATGCTGTAGCCATTTGTCATTCCTTCTCTCTGTGGAGTGGACTGGGGCTGGGCTGTTGGCTAGAGGCGGATAGATAAGATGATAAACCAGGGTAGGTGTGGTGGCCTTGTCTCTGGATTAGAGGGTGGCATTTAGCCTGCCAGTTCCTCTCCCCCTTTTGGGAATAAATGGACCCCTGGGGACAGCTTGTGCAACTATTAATATACCATAGAATAAAGAAGAGAGACCCCAAATTCAGTAACGCTTTCAGTTGATGACCCTTCCCTAACCCAAACCCAGAACACCCCAGTTGTTAGTGGATGGTTTTGTGTCATTATAAGCAACCTTTCTCTTTGCGGACTGTTGTGCTGAGCACCTGTTTTTCCCTACTTTTAATCCTTTCTCCTTCAAAAGTGAGGACATGGTAAAACATATTCTTGAGAATCTGTGTGCACTTTTATTTATTTATTTTTGTTCTGACTTAGGCTTTTGCCACAAATATCTTGAAAACAGAGTCTTACATATGTGACTGTTTTAAAATGCTTTTGAAGAAAGTTGTTAAAAAGTGATAGAGTTGTCTCTGTGTGTGTGTGTGTGTGTGTGTGCAGTTACAACATGAAAGGCTTTCAGTCACACATTAATAGAATAAAGGAGAAAATTAATAACTTCTTTTTTTAACATTATACTCCAGAGAAATAGAATGTATAGATATTTTAGGAAGAATGTTGCATCCTATAGATCTGTTTCAGATGTTATTGAATTTGACAGTTTACAATTTTGAATGATGTAAGTTATGGAGGTAGTCACAAGTTCAGTCATAATGACAGAATTGACCGGAACTTTTTTACACAAAAGTGTGTAATGGTGTTACCTGGGCTGAATTGAGACATGGTCGTGTTTTTGAATAGCAACGCATTTAGACATCAGATGAAATGCAGATGACTTCACAGCCTTATTTGGACTAACATTCCCTTGAAAAGATGTTTTAACTTAACATTGAAAAACAAGGCAGATTAAAATGCCTTCTTAACCACTGGGCTAGAAACTTAAATATATTATCATTATCTTTCCCTGTGTTTTTCTTTAAGCACTACAGATACCTTCCAAAATACATTGTGTAAGACTACATTTTATATTACTGCCTTTAATCTGAACTATAGAACCTTTAATCTGAAAGCTTCCCATCACCAGAGCTGAAATAGTTTAATTTAATATCATGCAGAAAAAAAATTGAACTTCAAATTGATAGGTGATCTTGAGAGGTTTTTCCCTTTCATTAATTTCAAAAGAAACTTTGTGAAATAAAAATGTTTCTTAAGCCCCTGCCAATTAAAAAACAAACATACTACGAAATCATCTCAAATATAATAGGAATGAAATGCTCAACAGCTGAAGGCTGCCATTTGGAGAACTTTGACAAGGCTGTGGAGAGGTGGAGTCAATTTCACCTGTTGACAGCAGTGGAAATGTGGCTCAGGAGTTTTCAATGTTGTAAATATGTTCTGGTTCCATTCTAAAATGAAAAGCTGTCAACTCATTTTAGAAACAGACTCACTCAATTTTACATTCTCCCTTGTCTAATAACTTTAAACTATGATGCAAGGGCTATTCTTTCTTTTTTAAACTTTTATTTGTGATGAATTATTAGATAATTCATAAAACCATATTAGTAGATAATTGCATAAAACCTTAAAGCACTACTCAGGATAAGCAAATTTGGGAATCTTAATAGACTTCTGTGTTCTGATGAGCATGTATTCAATCTTGCATTCCTCATGAAATGGGAAGTTTGAAATGGCTTTTTATAAAACAATTGCAGGCTGAAAGCACTGTTGCAGTTTTCAGCAAAGTTTAGCATCATTTCTAACCTTGCAATCTTACCACACGGACTTTAGAAAAGCTCAAAAATGATTTAGTAAGCTCTTTTGAGAGAAGATCCTCCCATTTTTCTTTCTTTGTGTTTTCAGCTCCATAATTTAATACAGCACCAGATACTTAACACTTAATCACTTAATCACTTATTAAAGACCAATGGAAATACCACTAACAGAAAACAAAATCATTCACTTATCTACTCAACAAACAGTTATTGTGTGAAACATTGTTTGGATTCTGGAGTTGTAGTAATGAACAAAACAGGGTGTTTGCTGTCATGGAGCTTACAGGCAAAGAAATCAAACCTCCTCTTTTTATCATAAACACTTTCCAGTGGTAATTTTGAAAATGAAATCTCTGGTTATAAGATAAAATTTTTCAGCTGACTTCAAGTTGTGGTATGTTATTTTGAAATGCCAAATACTGACTGATAATAGCCATAGACTGCTACTTATTTCATTTAATTCTTACTGGAATTTTTTTAAAAAATAACATAATTATAAAACACTATGCATGTGCTTCCTGGTATATCATGTCTGAGAATATCTCTACTTTGCTGAAATCTTTTTAGTCTAAGGCTTACCTGTTTAACAAAATCAAAACCATAGGTCTTGGTTTCTACTTCTACTCAGGGAAAAGAAATGGTTCCACGTGGGAAGTTCTGCTGCCCTGGTCAGGGTTAATAACCTCCTAGTGACTAGCACAACTACTAGTATGCTGATAAACTTACATAACAAAATTGAATTTGTATTTACTATGTGCTTTGCATCATGCTAAACATTTTATGTGTTAGCACATTTAATTCTTAGGGCAACTTCATGAGGTAGTTATTTTCATTCACATTTTACAGATAAAACAGTATCAAGATGTAATTTGAGCTGGGCCCGGTGCACCCCTGTAATTCCTGCAGCTTGGGAGGCTGAGACAGGAGGATTGCCAGTTCAAAGACAACAGCCTCAGCAAAAGCAAGGCTCTAAGCTACTCAGTGAGACCCTGTCTCTAAATAAAAATACAAAATAGGGCTGAGGATGTGGCTCAGTGGTTGAGTGTCCCTGAGTTCAATTTGTGATACTAAAAAAATAAAAAAGAAAGATATAACTTGAATAAGGTCACAAAGCTAAGAAAAGGTGCGGGAAGACTGGCACTCCAGAAATAATGCTCACAATCACTGAGGTTAAATATTGGCTAAAAAAAGCTCTGTTTTTATAACTACTGGGACCCAGATAGGCACATGAAGGAGGAGTGGATAAATGTCCCTCACAGAGGGACATTCTTTGGTCCTTCTAATTGGGAGACCAAGACTTGGGGAGGTCTTCTCCCACTCAACATTCTCCAAGAAGCCAGTTTAGGGTTATTTTCTTTCTTTCCTCCATTATCGTACCAACAAATCAAATAGGGTTAAAATTCAATTAATTAAACTTTGAAATAACAAGTTTTTTTGATATAGGAAGCTAAGATAGCAATAATGGTTAAAGACTAAATGTGTCAGGCTGGAGACAGAGCTTGATCAGTAGAGCATTTGCCTAGCACACAAGAAGCCCTGGGTTCAATACTTAACACTGCCGAAATAAAGAAATAAAAATCTATCACAATAACTACAGGAGTAACAAGAAAATGATACTACAAGACTAACAGAGCCACATCAAATATTCACAAGTTACTAAAAACAACAAAGCAACTTCCAACATTTTTTCTTTATTCCTCTGTCCCTCTCCAAACTCTTAACTGACTTTGACTTTTTTTTTTTTTTCTGCTTTTTTGGTGAGTGGGAAGCCCTGAATACAAAATGAGCATTTGGGTTCTCGAGTTATAAAAGCAGAAAGTTAGCTAGGATTTTCTTTATATGAACTTTACAATAATATGAGACTGTAATAACCCTTGAAAAGAAAGTCTAGATTTCAATAAGCTGAAATTTTGAGGAGCATAATGTTTTCATTTGCTGGAAAGACATGTTTATGCATAATGGCATAATGAGTCATGAATTTGGCTATGAAGATAGAAAAATCTGTTGTGGCGATGTCATGCCCTGGTGATATGGCTCTGCCTGAAGACTCATACTTTACCTGCATCTGTGACCACACTATTGGACAAAAACGAAATCATCGGAAGTTTTAAGTTGATGTGCGGGAATAGTGAGACAGTGGGTGTCTCTTCATGGATGTTTCTGGTAAAGCATTTCCAGGTTTTTAGGGACCATACTGTACAATTATGTTGTCATAGACAGGCCTCTTGAGAATGAACAAGGCAAGAAGAATGCTGGCCTGATCAAAAAGTCAGGTTGACTAAAGTTAGAGATCACCAGTTAATAGCCAATGGTGGTGCTGAAAACTATGATTTTAAGTTGCAGTTTGGCAAGATAATTGAAGAACCTTTGTGGCCAAGGAGGTTTACCAGTGCTAAGTATGGGTGCTGGTGGATAACAGGTACTTTTAAAATGACAGTCTGCTCTCCTGTACAGAGAACACTTGGTTAGGTATCATCTGAGGGTGTGATGAAGAAGGCAGGTTTTTAGAACTTTTCAGATCGATCCAACAAGAATTGGGATGAGATGATTATCAGTACTGCCCAGGACTCAGGTGCTGTATTATTTCTGAACACCAGTCCCAGAGGTCTCCCATAACCTCGCAATGAAGTTGTAATGATTCATTACCCTCTTGCCATGAACTTGAGCTTCAACGTAACTGCAGCTCCTTATCGTGCAGTAGACCAACTTGGGGACATATTAATATCAGAGACTGTTTAAACAGAGCAATAAAACAACAACACACTACTTTAACTAAACCCAGCTTGCAGGCTAATTTTAAGGCAGCCCAGTTGGAGGACGCTCATACATTAATTAACTCTAATAGGAAGGAAAGGAGGGGAAAAGAGGTTGAAAGCCATTGTTAAAAAAAAGAAAAATCCAAAGAACTCATGCTCAATTTCTTTCTGCCTTTTTTTTTAGGTGTTTAACACTTGTACAATTTGGTCAAATTATGGTCAGGACAGCAAGGGAAGCCAGTCAGCTTTAAAAGACAGAGAGCTTGTGAGACAGGACATGATTACTTTGCTGAATCCCCACTTTTTTTTCTTCCAAAAGAGACAAAGGGAAATACTTAAGAACCAATAGTGACGGCAAGGAAGCAATCATTGAGTTGCAGGATACCTTTGTCTCTGGGGGGCACGCAGTAATTTTTACATGTCTGCCACTGAGTGTCAAACCTTTTCTTTTCTTCTTCTTTCCATTCTGGATGGCCAAACTGATTATCTAAAATAGAAAATTAGCACACAATGGGTTTACTCTGCGATACCCCTTATGCAACTAATGGCAAAGCTTGTTAATTGGTTGTAAATGCCAGCAGGTTGCCAGGATAATACTTCAGAAATAAGCGGGTATTCTGATAATTACAGCAATCTTCATCTATAAAAGCTTAAGTAGATGAAGTAGTGGCTGGCTTAAAACCAAGATTTATCCCGCTGCACTCACATTAAAAGAAAAAATAAGATGAAAACAATAATGTAACAAAACAATTATATAGCAGGAAGCTTTGTAGGTTTTAGAGATTGTGAAAACTCAGAAAGTAAAACAGTGCTGTAATAACCAGTTATGGAAAAATAGGCCATTTACATTTGTGTATAATTAAATAGTAGGCTATGCAATTTCACTTTTTAAAGTAAACTGCCTTTTCCTTTTTTTATAGGGCAACGTAGCCATAATTGCTGCATTAAAGCTTTAATGAAAGAAAAAAGCAGCAGATCAAGATGACATGGAACGTCTACATTTGCACCGTGGCGCTCTGCTTGTTTAGTAATGGGAAGCTACTGAGGAGATTAAAATTGCAGAATTCTTCATAGTTTGTTCTAAAATTGCTATAGGAAGATCATTCGGGGTCTAAAATACACACAATTTATTTTTCCACCTTCAATCTGCAAGAATTTAATGGCTTTCATAACTAGTAGGTGGTTGGAGATGTTTTATATTAAAGAGAGAACTACTTTGGATCATAAAAATTATCAAAAGTGAATGGATCAGAATTTAAACCCTAAGGGATTTCCTGAGTGCATTAGAATATTGCCCCAAATATTATATTATAGTTTCTGTTTAACTTGAGCCATATAAGAAGATTTCTTGTTCAAAATATCAACAGGTTGGTTTGTAATATTGTTTTTTAAGTATATTTTGCAGTTTCTTTATCACTCCCAAGAACATCAGGAACTGGTGCAAATGACAGCCAACTCATACACCGAGGTAATGTTCTGGTAAACTGTTAACTAGCATGTGGGCTGATTTAGTTTAAAAAAATAGTGATAGTTTCTCCTGTGAGCTTCTTTCTCTTAAGTTTGAAATATTCTTCAGATGTTATACTCCATATAGGTTGGCTATGTTTTCTGTAAACCATCGCTGGCAAATAATGTAGGCAGAGATTGGAAACCTTCATTATGTGTTACAGTACTGAGCAGAGGGTATGGAAACATGCTAAGAACACACCAGGCAAGAGAGCTAGGAGAAAAATACAAGGACATCAGTGCCAATGGCTAGAGTGATAAGAAGTAGCCTTTAAAAAATTATAAAAAAATGTGATCTTTTCTTCCGTTCACAAAAAGAACAATGCAAAACTTCCTTGTTAAAGATAATGAGGAATAGACTCCATAAAGGCCTAGGATTTTGGCTTTCTGGGTTATCACTTTAAGAAAGTGACTCAACTGCTCCAGGGTTTTGTTTTGGTGTTTGTTTCTCACGGGGTTGATAAAATGCATCTCCATCTATGTGCAGCTCTTCTGGAATGAAAAACTTTAAATACATAGCCTTCTGGAGTGGCTGGCTTTCTCACAGAAATCAGAATATGGTCTTGGCATGGGGCTGGAACCGCGGGTAAGCAGAGCACCCAGGAGGCAACGCGAATGCGGGGCAGAGCAGCCTGGGGGGGCGAGGAACCGTGCTGCCTCATAGGGGGCACCCCCAGCTACTTTTTAAAGAGTGCCACTGGCAAGGAGGTGAAGGGGAGGGAAGGGAAACGATGGGTCTTCGAATCCCCGTAGATGCGAGAAGGGATTCTCTTCTACCCCCAAGTCCCATAGGTAACAGAAATGAGCATCTTACCTGTGCCCAGCTGCCTTTTCCTTCCTGTGCAGACTTGATGCTGCGGGAGGACCACGGATCTCACCAAACAATATCTCAGCTCTTCCAGGCTGGTGGTTGCCGCCCTCAGCATGGGCACATAAGGCACTGTTTCGAGTGGACTGATTTTAGATGTTTTCCTCAATTGACATCTTTACATGTGATTTGAAGGAGCAGGGATAATAGCAAAGGAAAGCCTTCTTTAAACTTGGTAGTCGGCAGCTTTGGGGATGTGGGTCAGTAGGGGCAAGAGTTAAGTTTTCAGGGGAAGAAAACTAAAGGAAGAAGGCAAACTACTCAGAATAGGGAATGGGTGGCTGCGGGGTGGACAGACGACAGGGAGCATGATCTAGGATGGTTTTTGCCCACTAGAGACCTTGAAGGCCTCTCCCCTCCTCATCCATTAAACCTCAGTGAGAGGTCTGGATAGACCAGCATCATAAATGAATGATGTCTACGTGCAGGGCAAGAAAAACTTTATGAAAACCTAAAAAAAAAAAAAAAAAAAAAAAACCTTTAAAAACATTAAATGAAAAAAAGAGCACATAAAATCATTTTTGCTAGTATAAGAACTTGTGGTCATTGCTTATATTTTTAATCTTTTTTAAAAGAAGAAACTTTGTTTCTTCTGTGCTTAAATTCTTTATTATTTTTAATGATATGACATAGTTTTCCATATGGTAGTAAAATACTCATGTAACTTTCCTGAAAAACAAATGAACTAATTGAAGAGTTTAGTACATTTTAGTTTTGTCTTCTATATATATGATGAGCATTATTACTTTTTTCTCTGGTGCTTTAATTCTGTGTGGGTTGAAGTAACTCATTCTTAAAGGACCTTTTGATATCTGACATTTCTGACATCTTTGAAAATTTTTCAATATATAAATAATGTACATAATTTGATCAATTTAAATTATAACTTCCTTATGCTCCCATTGTATGTTTTTCCTGTCACTTATGCTTTGGTGAGGTACACACTGCACAGAGTAGGCACTTGAGGAATATTTGTGAATGAATTATTTTTAACTAAAGAGTAGAATTCTTTTTAACTTTTCCAGGTCTTCATAATGAACACACTAAATTGATAAGCATTCTTGAAGAAATATTTTCAAAGCAGGTTGAGGGTTTGGTACTGAAAAGGCAAAGTTCTTTGACTAGAATTTTCTCCTAGGAGAAGAACATACTTCATGTACATACAGAGAGCGTAGCCTGCCATGCTGATATTATCCCTGCACAAATCGTGTGTTCGTCCTAAGAGTGAACATTTTCTCTGTTTCTGTGTCAGTTGTCACTAATCAGTTATGCATCTGATGTGCCGATCCATCAGGGAGCAGAATTTAAGTCATTTTGGCTTTAGCACATGCGATATGCTTGTACAGGAGTTTACCAAAGCCCCTTTTGATGCCTTTTCAGAAGGGGCCGTGCATATGTTATGGTACCTCTACAGCAGCAGTGACTGAGCTAGCTGACAAGTGACAGGAGGTTTTTTCCCCTCTTTGGTATTTCATGAAAGTGTGCACAAATCATAACAAGTTGCCTCTCTTTCACAAGGCAGGGAACATTTTCCTTAAAGCACACATGGCTATATGGTGTGTTTGTGTACATGAAAATTCATGCTGCTATCAATTTTAATTTTGCCATTTTCGTTGTTTTTAAATTTCAGGTTTGAAGTTTTTGATGAGGCTTAAATAATTGCTTTCAATTTCATCTCGACTGATTTTTAAAGGTTATATTGAAGTCTTAATGGCAAAGCAAGGTACATGCATGAAAAAAATAAACATGAAAAAAGGAAAATGTTAAAATATATATAAAAAAGAAACTATAATGTACAGGTGACTCATTTCCCTTAGACTGTTCCTTTATTTGTCAAGAAAGCTCAATGAATATAAACACCTATTGTATGCCAGGAAGTCCTACACTGGATATTAAGTAGCAGGCCATGATCTGCAGTAATCTGTCTGAATTTCCATGTTTGAAAGCAGTGTTCACAGCAGCAACTATGAACATAAAAGCCCTTGCTCTGCTGTCTCTTCATCGGGTATAAGATACTGAGTTCTGTGCTGTAAGAAATTGTGTAGCAGTTCTTACAGGTATATCCCCAATAAATGCAAATAAAAAAGATGGGAGAGTGAAGAAGAAGAAGGTTTTGGAATCATAAGATCTGGGTTCAAATTCAGTCTTAAGCACTTATGAGCTGTTTTTACCCTGGGTGTCAGGACCTTTATCTTTAAAATAAAAATAGTATGAAAGATTGATGCTCAAATCATGTAGCATTTTATTATATTATTTGACATGTAATAATCAATAAATTTTCTTCCTTTAAGCTTCCTGTTCCTTCAAGATCTCAGAATAGCAGAAGACTCCTTGTAATTCTTCTTAAGTAAGTTCCTATCTAACTGTATTTTTTTTTTTTTTTTAGGTAAACTAAGATCTTTAGTAATAGGTTCCTGGGCCCATAGAAGATATCTGACTGTGACATCCAAGATAAATACCAGAAAAAGATCTGCTTCAAATAGCTAGTATACATGATATATATCATATATACATATGATATATACATACACACACATCATATATATAACATATATATGAATATATATACACATATATCATATATATGGTATATATATCATATATATATGAATATATATATATATTCATTTTCTGGTCAGCATACTAATTCTTTTAAAATTACTTTATAATTACTGAGACAATGAGATGTGCCCAAAGCACTGATTAATAATTTTCAACTACCCAAGGATTTTCCTATGAATGAAGGTACAATCATTTGAAACCATAAATTCAAGGTACAGAAGGAAGGGAGCAATCACTCTGAGACCATTCTGAATCCATTCACCATCACATGGCTCTGACTGAACCCACGGATACCACTGCAGAAGAATGACATTAAAGGTTGGGCTACCCTCCCTGGAAGAAAAGCTCTTTGTATCTGCGTGAGGACCTTGGAGTATGCAATGTGGGTGACATTCCTGGACCCATCAGTAATTTGTGTAGACTTTACAGTGAGGCTCCCACTGTGAAGTCACTTGTGATGTTTGTTCCCTTAGTGTGTCCTCTCTCTCTCCCTTCATACCTTCTCTGTGGCTCACCTCACTCTTCCCTCTGAGGAATCGGAGTGTGAATCCAAGCTTTTGAGATCTTGAAGAGGAAGAGTGTGCTTCCTTTTTCTTTACATATGAAGTGGCTTCTTTTTCTGTTTATATCTTCATGTGAACATTCTGGTTGGTAAGAATGACAGATTATTGGCTCAGTCACAATTTGCCTTACACATAACCTCGCTGCCAATTTCATTTAAAAAAAAAAAGATGTCTTCCTTCATGGAAGAAATAAGCATATCTTTGTTGTGGTAAAAAAAAATAAAAATAAAAAGAATTCACACACGAAAAAACTGTTCTGTGTACTGAAATCTTTTATTAAGACAAAAACACCTGATTTCCACTGTGAGCCCGAAACACTAGGGACTTATCTAACCCACTTCTGGCCCTAACCTCTTGTGAATGCATTCATTTTCATTTCAAATTATTTCAGAGTCATTTTTAACCTAATATGAGAGCACTGTGTTGAGGCAAAAATAATAATAATAATCATAATTGTAATACTGTCATCTTGCATAGTGTTTTCTATTCCATCTTCCAGACTGAGAGGTATTAAAAGATCTTAAAGGAGGAGATAATCCTGCACAAGTCATGTTTTCATACATACATGTTCTCAATCTCAACAGCCTTCATGAACACAAAGTTGTCTAGCATATTTTTTGCAATGCTTCGAATGAGGATAATTAATAATTTGCTAAGACCCCAGAATAGAAAAATGAAGACTTTTAATTCAGGAGGTGTGAGCTCATTACTGGGTGTAACAAAATCTATTGAGAAGCTTCTTTAAATCATGAAATACAATTAAAGATAGAAGAAATGTTAATTAAATTCCTGTATTATTTAAACAGTTTTAGGGATAAAACTAAGTAACTAGCTTATTCATGATTAATGGAAGTTGGGGTGAATAATAATTATTTTGTGGTATATTTATCTTCTTTAGAGGTTAATTTGATTTAGATAAAAATATGATGTTAACATTCTTTAATAGATTTCAGATCCCCTGGGGTAACTTTTACTTTATAACCCATTGTGTACTTAATATGACTTTTTATATTGTGACAATGTTTTATTCCTTAACAGACTGTAGTATTTAAGTATAAGTGATTGTATGACTTAAGGTCTTATTCCAGTTCTCTTAAATCTATGTAATAACTTGAACTAAAAATTTTATTCTCAAAGTTTCAGAGACATCTGTCTTTCTTACAGAGACTACCAATTTGAGAAGAATAATAAAAAAGAGAAAAAGATGTTTTTAAAATTTTCCTGGTTTGTATTGCATTAAAGAAAGTATATTTGATATATTATAGACTGTGTAGAGACTATTTTAATGTAATTTTAGGTGCTGTATTAGGTCACTTTAGGAACAGAGTGAGAGAGTATTTGGGAAGAAAGGGATGTTTAACCTCAGCTGGCAGTCATTGTACACACCTTGAAAATTATCACACTGTGCATGTTGGGTATACATTGAGAAGTTAATATGCTGCTGTCCTTCATACAAATAATATTAAAACTATCATGTTATTGGAGAGTCTGTGGCTTACTTACAAAATGAGATGGGTTATTTTTCAGGAGACACCGTGCAATATAAGCTGACTAATACACTAGGTTATGCATAGGATCTGCGGAAAGTGTTTTCTGTTAAAGGCTCTAGAAAGAATCAGGGATACAGTGCTTGGCTCTGATGGGAGTGGGTTTTTTTGAAGGCACTAAAGCCTTTAAGAGGTTTGAAAGTTATGATGTCATTAATTAATAACTGTGCTAATCAATACAGCAAGTATAAACTGTAATGGCTTATAAGCCTGATGGCTTTATAATGACTATGTATGAATGTTAATTGATTAAAACAAAGGGAAATTTCTGTCTATTGGTCAATAGTTTATGGATTATGACTACCTTTTAGTTTGAGATTGCTACTGATTTCTCCTCCCCATCCACCCTCTCTGCCCTGCAGCCTGTTTGTCTGTTTTTAATCAGAAATGCTTGTGAATAAGATACATTAGACCAATCATTGGTACTAGAATCCAACAACACTTGTTAAGCCCGAAAGACCTTACTGAGTGCCACCCTGGGACTTCATAGTATCCATCCTGCAACATGCAGAGCATGCAAGTCTGAAAAGTTCTGTTTACTTCTTTCATAATATTGCATTTTATGTAAAAGATATTTATCATGTAAATAGGTCACCTTGATATATTACAAAGGATTTCTTGTTTGTTTTTTGTCACTGCTCAATGTGTGTTCAGTAGAGAGATATGTAGCAGATATATTATCTGAGAGATATATAGTAGATATATGAGTTACCTAAATGATAAGACTGTTATTCATTGTAACATCTATATTAAGAACCAAATACATGTAGCTCAGATTTAACATAAGAAACAAGAATTGGCAGATGGAATTTTACCTAGGAGATTCCTATTGGCAAGCATGGGAGTTGCTTATAACAGAGATATTACAGACCTAGGAGTTGGTTATTGTAATGCAGTTTTGTGCTTAATAGAAAAGGGGTGTGCAGTTAATTCTTTATCATTCCAGACGGCAGCTCTCGCTTCGTCTCCCCCTTCAATTGCTATGCTAGCATTTTTTTTTTTTTTTTCTGTTTTATTGCTCCATTCTTGGAGGTCTGCTTTGGAGTGGTGCCAGTTATCTTTTTTCATTTAGGCAAATTTTACATCAAAATACTGATTTTATATTTGAGGAAACTGGTGGCTTTGGAATAGTATCCTTGTCAGCTTTTATATGAATGCGGATGAAGTTGAAAAAGCCAAATGGGAAGGGATCTTGTGAAAAACAGCAGTCCTCTGCCCAACAGACCTCTGCCTCTCCCCCAATCCTCACTCCTCAGAGAGACACTCAAGTCTTTGAGCTGACTTTTTGTTTTCCTGGCATTTCTTTCTACATTTAAAATAACTTGCTTATACCACAGACTCCTCGTTTTTCAGTTTTAGATATTATCTCCTGGTTTCTTTGTGTGGAAGATTGGAATTTAATACCTGATACCTTCTCATCTTCCTCAACCTTCTTAGGAAGTTTCCTCAGCTGAGGTCTTCTAAGGAAGATCCTCCTTAGAAAGTTCCAGTGTTTATGCTTCTCCCCTGTCATTAAGCCTTACCCAGATCCTGCTGAAGAAGTAGTATACCTCTTTTTGGTATGTTCAAACATCTCAGATAATCAATCCAAGAAGACTAGGGAGGTGAGGCAAGGAGTTTTTCCCAGGTGCCAGCAGTGTGTGTGTGTGTGTGTGTGTGTGTGTGTGTGTGGCCTGGGGGCAACTAGTCTTAAGGGATAAAATGAAAAGAACTAGTAAAGCAGACTGAGAAAATTTTCAAGGATGTGGGAGGAAAACCAGGAGAAAAGATGAAGAAGGAGGTGGTAAATAAATGTCAAAAGCTACAGAGAAATCAATGAAGAAACAGAGTATAAATTATCTGTCATGGCTGCCACAGCATTGAGTTCCAAAGCCTCTATGCAGTGGGGGGCAATAAATCATTTCAGATTATTCATTTGAGGAACTTGGTTCTGAAGTAAATGAAAGAGAAAACAGTTCAAGAAATAACTAGATGTGGATGGAAGAGTGAGTTCAAACAATTTTCTTTTGAGACATTGGAATGTTTCAAGTGAAGGTGTAAATTGAGAAAATGGGAGGTGACCAGCAGTCTTTTCCAATCATGCCTTTTTGACAATTGTCTTATAGTTTAATGACTATTTCTTCCATTGATATTGTATCTTACAATATTTAAGGCTTTAAAAGGGTCTTCTTACTTTGTCTACACACACACACACACACACACACACACACACACATGCGCGCACGCGCGCGCGCACACACACACGATGCTGGCGGTTTAGAGGAGCATGCCACTTTACATGATGGAGCCAGGACATGCACGTGGTCTCTACTCCTGCCCACAGCCCTTTGAAATCTAGCTGTGTTTTGAATTACCCTTTACCCTTTTTTTTTTTTTTTGCTTCTTGGTTGATCTCTGCTGTTGACAATTCCCTTTATTCTTACTTTTCTTGGCCAGGCTTATCTGTCCGTCTGCCTGCTGCTTTTATTTCCTTCAAATCCACAGCTATATCATGTGTTGACTAACTTCATCACACCATAAAGCTGCTGTTACTATTCAAATTGTACTATTCACATCCAGACATTTTGCAACGGAAGGAGATTCCCTCCAGTTTAGTAGCCTATTTTGGGGACATATTTTTGTATGACTGTCACTAGAAACACCATTATCTCAAACAACATGTGGACTTAGAGCCATACATCAGGATAGAAAATAAAACCATTTTCTGTGCTTGGAATTTAACCTGATACTCATGGTGTTTTGGTGCTGAACTCTATATGCACATATCACAAGGAATAGGTTTGCTTCTCATGTCACATTTAAACAACAATTTTCGTCACCCAGAGCAACAAAGCTTGCTTTATTAAATGGGTAGTGAAAAATCAGTGATGTTTTTCAGTTCTGTATTAGTGAAAATATTTGGCTACATGAAGGTTTCCTGAAAACAGTTTGATATAGTCCTCATTTACTCAGACATATCCCTGTCTTCAAGGGGAACCCAGTCATTTAAGAAAAACAAAAGTCAACATATTATTAGACACATGATGAGAATACCTGCATCATGGATACCTGCAACATGGATAATAGGCCATAGGATCCCAGAGGGGTGTTAAGTCTCCATCACGGAGCAGAAGCAATTCAAAGAATGCTCTCTGAAGGATGTGATACCTGAACTTGTAGGATGATCCAGAGTGAGAGAGGCAGAGGGGAAAAGGCAGGCAGGCAGGCAGGAGGGACAACATTTTTATGTGCAAGCATGAGAAGGCCTGGTGCATTATCAGAGGAACAGGCATGTGAAATGTCTGAGGTTAGAGGTGCCTGTGGAGCAGGTAGAAAGTGACAATGAGGGGAGGATAAATAGAGCCCAGATCCCCCAATGCCTTGCTTTTGAGGAAGCTGGATTTTAGGAAAATTTGGGGAATTCAAAGAGAGGTTTTGAATCAGTGATTCAGATAATGCAGTTAGTCTTTTAAAAATATCAGCCAGCGGAACAAAATTAGAAGGAGGTAAGACTGGGGTCAAGCGACATGGGGTCAGGAGAAATTGTTCTGGCATGAACTAGCATTATGGCTGTGGATGAAGAGGAGGAAAGAAGAGAGAGACATCCAGAAGATGAATCGCTAGGCTGAAAGATAAATTTGGTGTAAGAGAAGAGACAGAGGGACCTCGTTAATGGCCATACTGGCTTCCTGGTAATTCCTCTTGGGAATTCCTGGTACGAATGTTCTGGGAGGTGCTCTAAGGGAACTTGAGCTGGTTTTTACACATGAAACATATCTATGTATCTCTATATATCTATATCTAGGACTTAAGAATTTCTGAATGAACTGTCATTTAGTTCAGTGAAATAAAATTTCTTAAATCCAATATATATAAAAATTTCATATTACTGTTATGATGTTTTTAACATTTCTGGGTACCTAGATTAAAATAACTCCTAGGTCTGGATCTATAGATCTCTAGAGATCTTTATTTCTGTGACTAATTGTATGCAGACACTAATTTAATTCTGAAATGAGTTTTCTTCTTGTTCTGTCTAAAGGATACTCAAGGATACTTCAGCCCATGTTTCTGAAAAGTGTTTGAAGATATGTTGAGATGCATATGCTGAGATGCATGTGTTGAGTAGTTTTTTTCTAAGTATGATTATTTGATACTAAAATTTGAAAGTTTTCATAAATTATGACAATGTGAATACTTCAAACTCCCACCTCCAAAGCCAGAGAACCTCACTTGATAAATTTCAGACATTGGCCTTGGCATCTTAAAATATGAATGAGAAATTATTATATTTCGTTTCTTCATGATTGAGAACAGTTTAGTTTTTAAAGGGAAAATACACTTTTTGTTTGCAAACCTAGATAAATGCTTGTTACCAATCATAGAGAAATAAAAGAGAAATGTGTAAATAGAAAATCCAAAGTTCCTTATAATCTACCATGATTTCATCACTTGAGAAAATAGTTAAAGGTTAGGGTATGTCTTCCAGATACAGAAACATATTTTTTTAATGATACAACATGATCTGTAGTTTTCCATAACATGCTTTCCTCAACAATGTGATATGGTATCTTTCAATGCAAATAAATACAGAACTATCCTTTAATCAAGGTTTCACTTTATATAGGTATAATTTATTTAGTCTCATATTAGTGCTTTTCCCTTAAATTTTTAGCTAACAAAAGATATTGCTGAGATTTTTCTTGTGTGTGTATATATATAATATATATATTATATATATATGTTTTTCACACATTTCCATTCTCTTCCTTTCATAAATTCCTGAAGCAAAACCATTGAGTTGGAGGTTGTAAATATTTAAAATTTTTATATATACAATCACTCTTCAGTATCTGTGAGGTATTGTAGATGCTCAAGACTCGTAAGTAAAATGGTTTGGTATTTGCATAACCTATGTACATCCTCTCATATACTTCAAATAATCTGTAGATTAACCTTTAATACCTAATCAATGTAAGTTATATATAAATAGTTACTATACTATATCACTTAGGAAATAATGACAAGAAAAAAAAATAGTCTATACTTGCTAAGGACAAACTCAGGTTCCCACCCTCCCTCCAAATATTTTCTTTCTGGGGTTGGTTGAAGTCTGTAGATACAGAGGGCTGACCGTATTTTCAAATTAACACATAGAAGTTGTACTACTAATTAAATATGAGAGTACATCTCTCCACATAGTTTTATCTATCTTGGGACAGTCAATTTGATCTTCCTTTTGCTTTGAAATAGGAAAAAAAATCATGACTAATTTGGATTTCCTTGTAGTTTATATTTATTGCTCTTTTATATTTTTTCTGTTATAAATTACTTGTTATAGTTCTCTGCTGATTTTTCTATTATGTTGTTTATCATTTGTTTATTGCTCACAAAATTATTCATATATTAAAATCAAACTTTTCCTTACAATTTATTTTTTAGAGATTTGCTAAGTGCTTCCTCCCCACTAGATTATAAACAGAGTAATTTTTAATGGTGGGGTGGGAATTAGAGATAAAAGATCAAGTAAAAAATTAAAAAGGTAACTAGGAAAAATATTGACAAAAAACCAAAGGGAATTGGAACAGATAGAATTTTTGTAATAAAGGAGAAATTTGTTTAATTTCAGAGCAAAATGTAAAGAATAGAGTATCTATTGCATGAGGCCGTCTGTCACGCATGCTGGTTGTCCCCCCACCCCCCAGTAGAACTTGGAACACAGAAGTTACTTAATAAGATTTCTGGAATTAATGAAGGAATGTATGAATCCAGGCTTGCATGAATGAACACACAAACACTTGAATTAGGAAAGATCTAGGACTCAGCATTATTCCCACAATTACTGAGAAGGTGAGAACACTATCATTGCAATGACAGCCTTCACTGTTAGGCTGATTATTTAAACTTGAAAATTCCTTTGTTAATAGAGGTTTTCTTGACTGAAAATCTGTTTTCTGTCTGAGGACATTAAATTTGTGCCCTTGGTGAACTTTAGTGTTTGTATTAGAGCAGTATAAATCTTAAAAATATTAGAGGATTAAAAGGTACTCAACAGCCCGGCACGGTGGGGCACACCTGTAATCCCAGAGGCTCAGGAGGCTGAGGTGGGAAGATTAAGAGTTCAAAGCCAGCCTCAGCAAAAACAGGTGTTAGGCAACTCAGTGAGGTCCTATATCTAAATAAAATACAAAAAAGGGCCGGGGATGTGGCTCAGTGGTTGAGTACCCCTGAGTTCAATCCCCAGTACCCCCCCAAAACAAACACAAAAACAAAAAATCACAATAAACAAAAAGGGAATCAACAATGGAGTCAGGGAAAAACTGGGAAGATCATTAGAAGAACTTCATTATTATCATTGTTCAGTAAGTTATCTACAAATGAATGACACAAGATACTTCAGAATTGTTCTTGTTTGGGCAAGTCCCACTGACTGACAAGCTTCTAAAGTGTCCTTGGGAAAGTGTAGGAGAAAATCTAAAGAATCACCTTCCATTTAGACAGAAAACATAATGACTTACTATTTTTATTTTAACCAATTGTTTGGTAATTTTAAGGTTATCATACATATAACTATGCCTAAATTCTGAGTTCCAAGTTGTGGAAAAATATAGTAACCTTCCCTTTTTAAATTTTTAGATACCTTTTTGGATGAATGAAAATAGCTTTTTATAAGCTGACTTCTCTAACATTTTTTTTCCCTGAAAGAATAATCTTTTTTTATTAGTATAATAGCTAATTTTAATTCTATGTGACACAAACCCCCTTAACTTTATATGGTATTTTATATAGTAATGTTTATTTCCTATACAAACTCTCTAGGATGTTTTATCTGTTTTATATCCCATTGAATTCTCCCTGAAACTGCACTAGTTTACAATAATTTTATTACTTTATTAATTAAACGTTTTCCAACAAGCTAGCTATGGCATTTCTTATCATCAAGGGTTCCATTAGTTTTTAATGGTGTGAGACAAAATTACCATTTACCCACATGCAATTTAAGAAGCATCATTAACACGGGAAAAGCACCAGGTGGGATTTCTAATAGTTACTGTTTCTCATTTTTGTTTTTATTTAAAAGGAATAACTGGTTTTGAGATTTTTTTTTTTTTTTTTTGCTGCTATATTGCCAAATCTTCCTTTAGATTTTATGATCGAGATAATTTAAAATAATGCTCCTCTATTTCCTTAGGCACTATTTGACGATATTTTACTTATGTGCACACAGCTCCAGTCTAGCACTTTCCCTTCGTGGTGGTGTGAGTGTTGTCTGCAGAGAGAGCGGAACAAAGAGGGATCATGGACTCAAGCAAAGGGCTTTTGGCCAAGGGCAGTGTCAATGGACTGGCTACGGTATTGTCTGTCATCAGAGAAGTGGGGACATTGGGACTAAAGTGATCCAGGGATCCTGAGGACCAAAAGAAATTCTAGGACCCTTACTAGGGAGTCATTATTTTTTTTTCCTGGAGATCATACAAATTTTTGAAGAGGTCATATGTCATAGATTAAATTGTACTTGCCCTCTTGAATTACTATAAAGTGAATATAAGAGGATCAAGCAGAAATATCCATTCAGTGAAGTTTATAATGACATAGATGCTTTGAGAAGATTGGGAAAATACAAATATCTCACAGTTCAGTGTATTATAAAACATATAGAACACAATCAGTCATTAAAAAGAGGCAAAACGCAACAAAATCAGATATATGAGTAGGGATAGTTTGTGCAATTCTTTCTGTTTTCTTTTATTGGAGAATTCTGCTCTGGTAAATAAAAGAATTGGAATAGTAGAGAGTAATCAGTTTCACAAAATCAGGGTTTGATTAACACTGAAAGTTTTTGACATAATATAGATTAAAATTGACCAGTATTTCAAGGTGTTTTTCATACAAGGATAGGATGAATTGAATGATAGTACACCAATCCAACTCAGGAAAGGCATATTAATAATTCTTTAACAATCTCCTAGAAAATATTATATAAATTTTATTATAACTGAGTAATCTTTGTTGGTTGACTATCTAGTCAGCATGTCCTTTCTTTATTTCAACTAGTTTGTAAATAAATACATGGATGTTTTGAACTTGACCACACAGCAGGGGGACACTGTTTAATCCATTTTCAAATAGAGTGGTCTACTTTGGGGCATTTTTGTAAAATATCTTAAAACTCAGTTCAATTAATATTTATTGATCAATTACTATAAGTTAATCATGTGATAAATATTATATCATTTTAAAGTATACCATATTGCATTAAGAAATATGTGTGGCTCTCTTGTTAGTATATCAATTCTGTATTTGTGTTGCCCACAAAAGAAAAAAAAAAAAAAAAAACAGTTATTGACTAGCTTCTGTGTGCATTTGCTCTGTGATATTCCTCTATTTTGAATTTGACTGGTGTTAATTATTAAATTTTAAACAAGTTACTTTGTCCATCACTTTGAATCAGAAATGCTATTTTGATAGATTATTTTTTCAGCATTGGAGCATAGGAAAAAAATCATTCTACAAATTCTTTTCATGAACAATTAATTAGCACACAGTTTTTCGGGTATGTTATATTTTATTTGGGCTTACTGTTATTAACACTAGATTTTCAGGGATCCAGTAAAATCTTTTGGTGTGGGTGGATTCCTAGCATTTATCTGTCTCCACTCAATGTGCTTTTATTGTGCTTGAAGCTGACAGAAATTGCTATAGCCAATCACCAAAAAGTGCTTATTTTTTTATGATGTTTTATTTTCATTGCTCATCATTAACATAATGAAACTTTAGATTTTTCTATTAAAACAGTGCAGTACATGTGAAGTGTCATGATGAATGACAATTTCTTGTGATATACATTTTGGTACTTGTAAAATAAAGATTGACATTAGAGCTTCCTGGATTAGATACTCTCTAATTTTATTTGGAGGCCTTATAAAAAGCAAGCACATGTTTTACACACACATACACACACACACACACACACACACACACACACACGTTTAAGTATTATTCCTCACCAGAAAAAAGATAATAAGAAATATTTATTAGAGCATGACTATTTCTATCAATATTGTCTTTCATCATCTACCAAGCTTCCAATGCTTTGAAAATATTGAGGCCTGTTCCTTCGAACTACATTTTCCATAGAACAGGATGTGTGCAATATGTGATTGTATGTCAGTGTTGATTCTCTGAGGCAGTACACATGGTATGAGAGAGGCTTTTTTGGAAACAGTGATCCATTAAGAAAATGCCCTCATTTTCTTTTGTATGGATAGCATGAAGTTGGCAAACTTAAAAAAAAATTCTTGGGTTTGCCTATAATGAGCTTCCACAACTTAGTTTTGAATCACTTTCAGTGAAATAACACATAAATTAAGATACAATAATGGTTACATGATTAGGCAGGAATAGATATGTCACAAAAATCTGAAATTAAAATCCAAACTTCACTGAATACACATGCTATGAAAAATAAGTGGCAGATATCAAAGGTCCAATTTTCTAACAACTGAGGTAAAAAAGCAGAAGAGAAGGATCAGGACTTTCAACTTTTGCTGTTAGGTATCACATCTTGCTCTCTGTGTTCCTGGGTTGGTAACTTAATTGTATACTCTCCAGGGTTGGGTAAATCTAAAGAAAACCCGAAGTGGTTTATATGGGGAAGCTTTGGGATCAGAGGCCCCTTGCTTTCTGTCTTATGCCCAGAATTCCTGGACAAGTCACGTCTCAGACTTGGTTAAAATTTTCTCATCTGCAAATAGGAATACAGGATTGGATTGTTGTAAGAGACAAATGGGACAAAGCAGCAAAAGTTCCATTTAAGGGCTTGGCACACAGTGCTAATCAATGAATGATTTGTGACATTTATTAATTTATTTAATAACCATCATTTTGATGATTAAATATATTATTCTGGCAAAAAGCAGGTAACATGTTCTATGTGCCCAGCATAGTGAAAAGCATGCATTCCTTGAGGTGAATAGTGTGTATGTACACATGCATCATCTCACATTTTATTCTCTGCAAACATCTATGAATTGGTATCCCTATTGCCACAGTGGTAAATATGAGTAAATGGTGCCCAGAGAGAGTAAATCGCCTGTTCAACATCTTTCCCTTATTAAGCAGTGAAAGTGGGATTAAAATCTAGATAGTGCTAGAGCCTACATATTTAGCACTAGGAAGAAAGCTACAGACTGTGCATTATATGAACACAAATAATTCATTTTAATGCTGGGTCACAAGAATCCTGGGACAATGAGAAAGAAGAGTAAACTACAGAAGGAAAAAAATACAGAGAAAGAGGTACTTGGTACATTAGAACGAAAGATAATCTACAGAAGGTGAATACGGTAGAGTCTCATTGATATGTTTGCAGTAGTAATGATTTATACTGAAGTTTCTCTTCTCTGAGGCTTAATTTTCCCAGCTGTTACTGAGCCTGTTGGACAAAACGAATTCCAGTGTACTTTCTCTGATTCTACCTTAATGTTCTTCATGAGTCTTATCAGCTACAAATACACTGCCTCTGCTCTACACATGACTCAGTGGGGATCCCAAATAATATTTGGTCACCTCTCGGGTTGTAAATTAATGAATGACTCATTTGTCAAGACATTGAGGAGAGTTTGGTGGTGCTGGAGAGGGAAAGAGACAGGGAAATATGGAGACCAAGGGAACTCTCATTTAGTAATGGAAGCAAATGTTGGCATATGCCAGCAGAATTCTCTCTCATACCCACACTCTTTTGTGAATCTCCAACAAAGAAATTCATGTAAATGAAATCTTGTCATGTTTAATATTTTAAGCCAACAACCTGACTTCCCCTCTTAAACTCTTGAATTTAATGCTATGGAGAAATGAGGGTGAGCTAAACCAACCTTTGAACCTCATCTGAATGATTAAGTCTGTGTCCAGGAAAAATGCGGTAATCAGATCTTTTTCACGGAAGAAGTCTGTTTGTTCTGCCTTAATAGCAACCTTAGAAATGATGCATTTTGCTGCAATCCCAGTGACTCAGGAGGCTGAGGCAGGAGGATGGAGAGTTCAAAGCTAACCTCAACAAAAGTGAGGTACTAAGCAACTCAGTGAGACCCTGTCTCTAAATACATACAAAAAAAGCTCTGGGGATGTGGCTCAGTGGTTAAGCATCCCTGAATTCAATCCCTGATACCAAAACCAAACAAACAAACAAACAAAAAACAACAACAACAAAACATGATGCATTTTATTTTGCCTGATGTAACATGAAATAAACAGTGAGGAATAAAGGGGTGTGTAGAGGCTAGAATTAGGAGCAAGAGGCACCAGGTATGTTCATCACCATCAAGTAGGCAATGTAGCTGAAAGGATCAAGTGTCAGACAACTTGGTTTAAGGTCTGATACAGCTCTCAACAGCATCTGTAAGCTGAAGCTTCCCTTTCTCAATACAGTAACAATTCCTGTGAGGTACCACAGGTTATCCCAGAACTGTCCTGAAGAGTGGGACAATGTCATGGCAGTGCTTCATAAACTATAAATCACAGATGTCAAGTAAGATGTGGATAAGCCTCCTGGAAGGACTTTGTTGAAGGCACTCTTACACAATAATGGCAGCATCGCCAAAATAAAGTCTGCATAAAAGCAGCATAAGTGTTCACAGACATCCATGGGCATAAATAACAAAACAAATAAAGTGCAGCAGAATTTAAATGCTGAAGAGGTTATATGATATTAAAGAGGAAAGTTGGCAAAGAAGTCAGCCAAGGTAAATTTCTGTATCTTCTAAGTTATCTTAACATTTTAATTAGCTTGGAAATGCAAAGAATGTGCTGGTTAATGGAATTTTGGAAAATAGAAACTTAGAAAACAGAATTACCCCAGAAAACATTAGACATTTTAAATGCCTGAAATTTTAAATGCATGCTTTAAACTACGCACTTATCCAAATTGCCACAAATAATACTTTATGGTAGAAATTGCCCTAGAAAATGCTAGTATCTTCTTTGTACCTTGAATAAGTGTTTTAAGCATCCAAATAAAAGTCAAGTAAATATATTAGCTCATCTCATTGGTGAACTTTAGTGGCCAAGTAACTTAGATAAAAATAAGCCAAGGCCTAAAGTTACTTTACAGCAGTTTCTGGACCTAGGCACTATTGACATTTTGGACCACATAATTCTTTGTTATTTGGGGATATTCTGTGAACTGAAGGAAGTTCAGCAGCATTACTGGCTTCTATTTGTAAAGCGCCTGAGCACCCCTCAGCTGTGACAACCCAAAATGTCCTTAGATACTGACCATTATCCCTTGGAGGACAAAACCGTTCATGTTTGAAAGCCATTGCTCTACAGTGATATCTGACAGCCATCAGCTTTGCTGACTCAGAATTCAGAAAGTTCTGGAATGGTAAAATTAGAGATTTTATATTATAGAGAATAAGTGGGTATATATTTAAATGTTTTTATGTTCCTAACATATCCCTTAGTTTTACTTTTGAATGCTCTCTCTCTCTTATATTTTGGGTTGTTGTGGAAATGTATAATTCTCTCCATGGTTAGACAATGTGCTTCTGGGGGCAGGTTGTATTTTGAAGGCTCTCTGTCTTTTCCTCTTCTAGCTCTGCAGTCTCCCACATTTTCATCTATCTCCTGAATTTCATTGTCACATCTTCTCAACTGATTCCTAAAGTAGATAGAAATACAGCCTTGCTTAGCTGGGTGTCTAGCACTTTGAAATCATTATGTTCCCATTGAGCTCACCTTCCCCTTGACCTGTACCTTCTCTGGTCTTTTGCTTTGTTTTTGTATTTTTTTGTGGTTTGCTCATCAGCTTCTAGGCACCCGGGCACCTCTTAGGGTCAACTTTATCTTCTTTCCTCTTTGCCTCCTCTGCAAATCAATTACCAAGTCATGATTTCTAACTCTGCAATTGCTTTCTTATTTCTCCATTTTCCAGTCCATAATCTCTCTAAGACACTCACACCTGCCCCCACCCTTTAATTGGGTGACTGTTATCTTTTAACTGCCCTTCCTGCCTTCACTCTTACTATGTAAAGTTTATTTTATAATCATATCCCTGAAGCACCCACTTTAACAAGTCCTTTAACCCCCTAAAGACTGACCCTAACTTACTTCTCCAAATCTTTTTCTTAACCACTGGAGCTAAAAATATTTTGTCCTTATATTTTACTATGAGAAGTCCAACTTCTTCAGGACTTTATCACTTATTTTTTAAAAATATAAACTATTTGCTCTGAACTAGTTTTTTTCTTTTGGGGTTTTGATAATTTAGATTAACATATGAGAAAAAAAACACAAATTCCCTTTAAAGTCTGAAATATATACAGAAGTCTGAGAGTCTACTTCTACTTAAGTACTCTAAAGTTACTTTAAAGATTATTTTAGAGAACTACAATATGCAGATGGTTATAAAAAAAACTTTACATGGAATTCATGCATCCCTGAGGTTGATACTGTTTATTTTGCTTCTTGGAATTTAACATACAGCAGGCCTTCATTACCTCCTCATCTTATGGTAGGACATGAATATGTAAATTCAGTTTCCATATTTTAAAAAATTGTGCATAAATCTCGATCTGCATTCCACTTCAATGGATTTTGAAAAAACTTGCTTAGGAAAGGTTGATTCTACAAAGTTCAAATGTGGAGATGACAGAGAGTCATGTTATTTAGTGGCACTTATTGTCACGGTCACTGGTCCATTTATGGGAGGGGAGTGAACATGCATTGAACTTGCTATTTGTCGTCAAGAATGCTGAAGCAGTGCCATGGGAGAGGGCCTTGGCTTAAGCCCAGATTGGTAGTAAATGTAGACCATTACTAGCTGACGTCTGTTTGATGGTCTGTGTGAAATGAGTTGGTAGTCTCAGTCCAGTTATTAGAAGACAGGTGTCTACATCTCAAAACATCATGACAATTGGCACTAATTGGCACCTTTGTTGGAAATCTCAGTAGAAAAGCAGAGGAATGAATGGGAGGAGGGCAGAAGTTACTGCTACTTTACATATAAGAAGTCTTGGGAATGTAAGCAGAATATAATACCTACTGTAAGAGCAGTATTTTCAGATGATCTAGACCCTTCCAACATTGAAAACCTTTTTTTTTTTTTCAGTTATCTGTCCATCATCTCTCTTATTTTTTTTTTTTTTCCACTTTCACATACCCTTATATTTTAGAACTGAACTTTGGACCCACTTTCTCTTTCCCTACCCCAGGGAACATGTGTTGAGATGAAAGATCACCTGCTTGGATATCTACTATATTCCTTTACCAGTTTAACCTCAGATTCCTGTTCCCAGTTTTCTCCCTGGATTTATGATAAACTTTCATGTACATAAAAGAGCTGAGTATATTATTTCAATTGCTGCCTGGTAATGGGTTTTTCTTTCATTGCATGCATAACTTGGTTGCATTGGGATACATGCTTCTTAAATTCTGCTCTTTCCCACTGTTCTATGAATCTTGAGTCAGGGCTCTTGCTTGATTCATTTTAGCATCCCATTAGTGCACACATTAGGGACTCAGTAAATGGATAAAAGAAAGAAATAATGAATGAATGAATGTATTCCTGGTCTGTAGGAGACATACAGCTACATCTAAGATTGAAATGAGGAGTAAATATAAAATAAACAGATTTTAAGAGACAAAATCGCAGGAATTCATAATTCTATTCTACTTGATGTCTTTGAAATTCTCCCACTCTTATTTTGAATGGTTGTTTAGTGTTCCAATCCACGCAGGCTATCTTACACAATTGCTTTGTAATCGGCATAATTTAGCTTGCTAACCTATGAGCCTGCTTCAGTGTGTGTTTATAAGGGCAGTTTCTGTGCTCTCTGTTTGAATTTATAACCTCACCACAACTAAATCCAATGTTTTTCATTTTATTTGAACTAATTATCTAATGAATGTAATTTTGACAATCTTAACTGATAAGATTATTTAGGAATAAAGGGGAGAATTTAAAAAAATATGAAAAACTATGAGTATATTTTGATACTGCAAATACATATATTAGAATTCTTTTACTCATATATATTAGAACCATGAAGTGTTTCTTGTGTTTTGATATTTTTCAAAACATAATTTATCATGAAAATTCAAAAAAGTGCTATTTTAAAATTATAAACCTAAAAATAGCTGTCAAAATATGTCTAAAAAGAGAGCTCAATTTGACTCTTATTTTGATTATTTGAGTGCATTACTAATGTTCAAAATAGAACTTAAATATAGCAAATGGTGAATTTAAATTAGTATATGTCAACAAAAACCATGATAAATAAAGCATATAGACTGAATAAAATTTTAAAATTCTAAAATTATTTGTTAAGTGTTTTAACTAGTAAAATGTTTTTTCTTTGTCTATATATACATATAACTTTTGACTAGGATATTTCCCTAGAGATTTTTCTTTTGAGGAAAAAATAAGGTGTCACCTGAATATTGATCAGAAACAACTTCATAAATGTGACAATTTTAATGTTGTAATTTCTAAGATATATTTTCTTAGTTTAGCATTACACATTTGTTTTGAGTGCTAGACTACCAAGTAAATAGCATAGCAAATCTTTAAAACTCCTTGTAGTATTAAAACCAAATAACTCTTCCATCAGTTGTCAGGAATGTACTGTGCATTACTGGGAATCTCCATTGAAGAATATTTATAAAAAGCAAGGGCAAAAGCAGATGCTCAGGTCTGTGGTGTAAGAACACATATATATGAAACCAAGGTAAATCAGATATTGCAATCTTTAATAGCAAAACAAGAAAGGCAGATCACCCTTGCACCCTTTCATTCTTTAATTTTATAGGTAATTTAAAATACCTTGACTTTTGAAAGTATGGGCTAAATGGTACATGTCAGGTAAGATTATTACCAAGATTATAGCTTAGTGCAGAGTTCACATGCATATTAGTGCTGGTAGGTAATTCAGATCCATTTCAAGCAGCCAATTTCTGCTTAGCACTTACCAAAAATTATTTTCAGTAAAGCATATGATGTTGCAGACCCAACATAGATTTCTATTAACAATAATCAATTTGTAAGCTGATCAATGTGAGATTCACTATCAAAGGCATTTCAATATGTTATGCTTTCATGCCTCTTGATATTATCACTAGAAAATGCCTTGGATTTATTTCCTTGATGCTCATTGCAACAGTCTCTAGAAGGCATAGCTCACAGAATGGTTTTAAATTTCATCCCTTAATTCAGTTTATGGGGCCTCACCTTCAAAGTTTTTGCATTCCCTTAAGACATATTTGTGCTTGTCTTTCTTTTTGATGGAGTTGTAATTAGTCCTGGGGAGCAGTTGTTTCCAATTAAACAGGAGGAGAAAAGCACGACTAAAGTTTGATAACAAATCATTAGGCATTCTGATATCAGACCAGCGTATTTTGAATTTTTGTGATAAAACTTTGTATTTTAAAAATATTTCTGCCCATTCTTACTTGTTATAAGTAGATTTTTGTACTTCTTGGCATTTCCTGAGAAGATGGATATCTTTGGGGGACTTCCCAGAGGGATAGGATTTCTAACATACAAACACACAGCATTTTGATGTAACTCATTTTATACAGCATAAAAAATACAATGCAAAATATTCCTTCTAACACTACAACTTGTATTACATGATCACAGAATTAATTTAACAAATTTTGTAATGAAGAAAATCAAAGTTCTTTTAAAAACTTGAGGTGACTCTTTTAATAAAATAAGTGTTTGATTGCATCTTATGATTGATGACTTCATGTTATACTTTTGAGTAGTGTGTTACTAAACTGTTTTTTACAAATTAAGTTTATTATAATTACAAAAATTTTAGATTCTAACACTTAGAATTATGACAATTATTTTTGCATTATTCACACTCTAAATGACAAAAAGTTCACTGAAGATATCAGTAAAATATCCAAGTAAATATATGCAAAAACTTATCTTTGATAAACACAGATTCTTTATGGAGATGAAAAATGAAAATTGCTATTTAGCATGAATTAGTTTTTGATAAGACACTGCAGGATATACAGAGATTGACTGCAGATTATTCCTTTTCTGTAGTTGAAAAAATAGATACCCATGCACACAGATGTGGACAATGTATAAGATGTGCAGTTCATATTGATACTATGGAACATACATAGGCATGTCATGATCTAAAAGGTGCCCCTCAGGGTTTTAAAAAATTCTGCTAAAGCTGGAAAGGGAAACCAATGTTTCCTTGACCTTAGAAGTCAGTTCTGACTTTTACAGTGTCAAAAGCAAGCATTATGTAGTGAAATACATCAGAAAACTTATCAGTAGGCATATATTTTTTATATTTGGATTCAGTCTTTGGCTGAAGAAAATGGATGTATTCTGTACCTTCTAAGGAACACTGTAAACTACCAAATAATTTCTATGCTATTTGATAATAACATAAAAAGTTTTGTAGAGTTTGTCATTAACTGTGTGTGTGTGTGTGTGTTTCTATGTACAAACGTGTGTCTGGGGATGTAGTCGAAAAATATGGTAGAAGGAGTTGTCAATCAACTGATTCTGCAACATGGCTGTATGATTAAAAATTTATGTAGAATGTTACATTGTTGTTTTCCAGATATATTTCCCATCCAGATGCAGCAAAAAAGTTTGCTTGATGTCTAATGAAGCACTGCTGCTTCTTCAGATTTGAAGGAGAACTCAGAAAGTTAGTTTTTTTATTCTACTTCATTTAAGTATTATTTTTTAATTGCAGCGTATTAAACATAAAATCTGGTACAATCTTTAAAAATAAATAGGACCTAACTATAAATGGGCCCTGTTGTGTTTTTATCTTTGACAAGCAAGTAATTGCTTCTCAAATTTATCAGTTTGTTTATGCAAAAACCATTTACCAAGCCTAGCTCAAAAGCATCAATTTCATCATTATCATCTTATTAATTTAGCCAAGCTATAACACAGCTGATTATTCCTGAGTAATATCCTCTGCAGCACATCATGTGTGGCAAAACCATCTGTACAGTACCTATTTAATAAATAAACCCTCGGCTAAATGTCTCTGTTTATTGAGAACTAATGTTTATAGAAAATATAATGGAACTCAATAAATAACTCAGCTTCATCAACCTGCATATGAATCAGTGCGAAGAACGCTGACATCATCACCTTTCAAGTACCAGAGAAAGCAAAATTACCCAAAAGAGCTATAGAGTCAATATTAAGGCATTAAAACTGCAATGAAGGCATATTAATGCTTAAAACTTCATTGTTGGCAGTGGAATTGGCACAATGGACATATTTTATAACTCTAGGAATACTTAGGCTTTATGGCTGCTTCTTTGTTGACTGCCTTGCACTTAATGTAGTTTTCCACTTTAAATAAAAAAAAACCCTCAAGATCTTTAAAAAAAAAAAACAAGAAAATTGCTGATTCTAAGCATTCATTTTTAAAATAATGCAAACTGCTGATTCCAATTGTTCAGATTTAAGAAAAAAAGGCCAACTTCTTTAACTCCATGCTTCCTGAATTCATATTAGTAGCATCTAGATATTTTGAGGCAAAGGTTTTTAAAAATAGTAACAAGGTTTCTTTTATCTTTTCTTTTTTAAAAAGATTATTCTGTGTGACATCATTAGTACTGAGAACGCGAGAATGATTTAATCATTTTGCAAAGAAAATTCAACCTATTCTGATTGAACCATGGTTAGTATTTAAAGCTGCATGACTGTTTAACATATTCACATTGATTCTCATCACTAAGCTTTTAAAAATTTTAGATTAATAACTTGATTATACTAGTTTAAATCCAAAAAGAGCAAAGTATCTTGTTTTGAAAGGGATGAGAAAAAAGGGTTCATTTCTTATAACTTGTTTTAGAAGTCTATCTGTCTACATTTTGCTTTCTAATAATAAAAGTTCACTGGAAAGATTAAAAATCATTTTTTTTCATATCCTAGGAACAGGTCTCACTGATCTCTAATGCAGCTTTACTTTTGAGCATCAGTATGGTCCACTTCTACCTGGGAGCATCCTTATTAAGTAGCTTAAAATCTTCCCTCCCCCAGTGCTCACAGGACGTCAGATTTAGCAAGGTCAAGCCCTGATGTGTTTTTTTAGCAGGCTCTGACCTGTTGCTAGGGCCACCTCTGGCTCACTCTCCAGGCTTTGCCTCGCCCTTGACTCATGCTGCTCTGAGACTCACCTGGTTTACTCTTCTCCAGGTGACCACTTTGAAGACTTTTCCCCAGAACCTCAAGTTCTTGTGTAGTCTGAATGATCAGACCAGGGAGGTGCTGATAATACCTTTTAAATACCTGTCTAAAAGCAGAGTGCTTTTTGTTTTGCTTGCTTCCATTGCTCAAGACATTTATTCCAAAATCTCACAAAAGAAGAAGGCAAAGTGTGAGAAACCAAGATGGGTAAGGTCCTATAATCTGTAGACATCAGCTTTCTTTCCCTAGATGTTATCTCCATTATGTTAAATGTACAGGGGTTTTTGTTTGTTTGTTTTTGTTTTGTAGTGTTTCAGTGTATGCAGTGGGCTCTGTGGTTTGCACAGAGACTACCCTTTCCTCAAACTTAGGAGGGTTTGGGGGTAATTCTAACAGAATCCCTGTACCTCCTAAATTGGGCAAATGCCTTAAACAAAATGAACACCACATCAAAAGAGCAGAAAGATAGCGAAATGGTGCCAGTAATTGCCTTGTGGGGCAACTCAGCTTAAACAACTTAAAGCTTGCAAACAGTGCACCCACACTACCCAGAAGAATACTTTGTTCGAGGGTTTAAATTGCAAACTAGGGAGCCAACAATTCGAAAAACCCATTTGGGAGCCAGAGCACGCACTGTGCCTCTGACATATGTCTATAAGTAAACCTGCATCTGGCATGTCAGCAGTTTGAATAACTTGGGTTTGGTGACCAAAGTCATCTTCCCACATATTTTGTCACAATGAGGCCCAGATCAGCAAAAAGTCTGTTGGATTGACTAACTGGGTACATCTACTTTAAGAAGACCTCTGGTTTAAAAGAGTTAAAGTGGAAGAATGCTGGCAAACAAGCTGTGTGCTGTCAAGTGGCTCACACCCAGAGGACTCCAGAGATTACACAAAGTAAATTTTAATCTATTTGTTCTGAGTCCACTTCAGTGTCTGGCCTGCCATTGTGTAATCCATAAAGTCACTTTCATTCCATTTTAAGAAATCAATTTTAGATATTTCTGATGGGAGGTGATGTCAGGCCTTACCATTTTGAGTCAAATTAAAATACCAATTCCAGTCATCCACACTGAGATGGGTAAGACTGAGGTGAATGTCTTTCTGATGTACATAGAAAAGGGGGAGGATGTGACTCCCATAAAACTTGAGTAATTTGGAAAATTTTGAATACATTGGCCTGACACAGATCTTAAATAAATCCACCTTGGATCCATTTTTAAAGGAATGGTAATTTAGTTTGTATCTGTTAAGTGGTCCCATTACTAGGGACCACTGAACAAAACAGATCACAATTCAAGGTTTACAATGCCAAACCATGGATGTAAGACAGGCTGGTCATATTCTTGAAGAAATCAGGAATTGGCAAATCTGGTATATATCTGTGGGAGTTTTGGGGTTTAAGGAGGAAAATTATGACATAGGTGCTACATATTTTAACTTTCTTTCGTTCTGTGGTAGAAACATCTTTAAGAATAATGAATAGTTCCCAGAGACAACACTATAATAAATACCAGTTAGAAGATGATAGTTTTAGTTGGGTGATTTTAGCCATAGTTAAATACCTTGATTTGTTCATTCATCTTACCACGAAGCTATTCTTATCAGATACATATATTGTACTAGGTATTGGGATACAATAATGAACATAAAGAGATGCATCCTCATTTCACAGATTGTACAATTTGGTGGGGAATTGAAAGGTTCTAGAAATAAATGCAAAATTGAGAGGATTATGAAGGACAGAAGTGAAGTGGAGGTGTTGAGAACATTTCAGTAAATGAAATAGGCCCTTAAAAACATTCATAGTGGTAAAGGGATTCATGGTGCATGCAAAGAACTGAAAAAATAGTGTGATTGGATAATAGCTAGCAAAAGAAATCTTGTACAAAATATCAGGGCTTGATGTTAACAACTTTGGTCTTCAGAGCAATGTTACAGTTAACCTATATCATCATTGGTCCTATTATTCATTGTTTAAGGAACTTGCTACTTGAGTCACTTGGCAGAAAATATTTTTTCATTAGCCAGTATTAAAATATTATTCACTCATTCAAATGATATTTTATTCAACACCCACTCCATACATCAAATCGGCATTGGAAGTACAGTGGTGCTCACATGGCATGGTCTCCTCTCATGAACTTTCAGTCTATCACAAAAGATAAACTTAAAATAAATTCAAGGGTGACAAGTTTTATAAAAGAGGAATATGCAGGTGTGACAAGGGAACCATTGAGGTTGTGAGTCAGGGATGCTCCCCACAGAAACGATTTAAGCTGACATCTGAAGGGGGTAAGATGTCCATTAAATACTGAAGGAGAAAGTGGTAGGAGGTGAAATTAGAGAGAGAATCCAGGGCTTAAAGCCTTAGGGGTAACTATATTTTTGGCTGAAAACAAAAACAAATTTGATTTTGTTCAATCTTGGACATGACGGTTGCCTTTTTCACGTTTTCCTTCTGAACCTGCAGGAGTACATGAACTTTGAGGAGCAAGGGTGTCTTCATGAAACAGCCCATCCTAGTACAGAACAGTTTAATTTGTATCAGGTCCCCAAGCAAGCTGCCATGCAAGGACCACTCTCATCCTTCCCTAGACCCAAGATCAGCCTCTTTGTTGATGGAGCCTCCTTTTGTATTTGGATACCAATTTAAACAGTGTGCACACTGCCTCTGGGGTCAGGATGATCTGAACTGGGAGAGGAAAGGGGCAGATGTTTATGACTACCTTCCCCCGCCCTCTTTTGTTCTTATTATTTTCTCTTTTAGAGATATTCACATGGAAATACATAAACTCTCTCCTATTATCCTCCAAGGGAGAGAAAGGACAAGAAGGGTCTGGAAATCCTGAGCTGAAGCAGACAGAATGGTGAACTGAGCTGAAAGAGGACTCACCATGGTTTATAGACTTCCAGAATTGTCCAGTTCTTTTCACCATCTGACAAGCAGCAAATTGCCCTGAACCTCCCCACAATCTCCATCTCTGGGTTGCAGCTCTTTTTATACCAACACTCAAACCAGAAGCAGAAGCCATAGGGACAGGTATTGGAACAACTGAAAATCCAATAATGTAGAATCCTGGGCAGTTTATGTACAAAGTGACTCAGACACCAAGACCTAGGGGCTTGTTTTGTGTTTTGCACCATCCTTTTAAGGGGAATAATGCTATATTTCACATATGGACATGCTTGTGGCCTAAAATGTCCTATCATCCTAGGCTGGTGTTTTAATATGTTACATTTTTGGCTTTCTACTCATTATATAGAGAGGGATGGTGACACCAAAACATGTAGTAAGTTGATTGTGACCTAGGAAATTAGAAATCTTAAAAATAATTTAAAGAAAAGCCCCCACATTTTATAAATGTTTTTCTATATTCATGACCTCTTAGTTGAGTCAGAGCTATGCAGTATTTCCGAAGTTATTTTTTTCCATTTCTTAGAATTGTTCATACTGCTGAGTTAAGTAACATGGATGTCAATCTTCTTTCAAAAAAGGAAGAAAGTAAGATTGATTTACAAATATTTATTGCCATTTTTGGTAAAATTTACAACATAGTTTAGTCCAAGGAGGCATTTCCTACTTAATGCATTTTAAATTATTTGTGTGTATTTTAACCTCTTTCCTATAAATCTGCAGTCACTCTGGCAAGCTAAGTCACAGGCATCCTGATGACTCAGTAAAAGGCAGAGACAGGTTTGGCTAGAGGGGGAGGGCTCAGGTGCGGAGGGCCTTTCTGTCTACAGAGGTGGTGTTCCCACAGTACACTGAAAAGCTTGTTGAAATGACGCTAGGATATCCCTTCATCATTATGCAGTGTCCTCAGTGTCATTCTTGTCCCTTCATTTGTTGGTAGAATGTATCTACTAATGCTAAAGACTGGTTACTCCTGCTGGTCCTGAATATGCAAACATAAGGACTCTATGAGGTGCTATTGCTTCACCACCACTGTAAGTCAGTGTAGGTTAATTATTTAAAGATTTTACAGTCATGATCCTTCAAATAAAAAAGGTAGAACCTTGTTAGTGTCCCTGCAATTTAGAATTCCAACAAAGGAAAGGGCTCTTAAAGTCTAGAATTGTTATTGCTTTTTTAATAGAATCTGAGTAATTTTCATTTCTTTAACTTTGTCCTTTAAGTGTGAGAAAAGTTCAAGAATGCCTCTATTCATTCTACTTTAAAAATTTTTTGTTTCCATTTAAATATAGGGTTCTAGTTAATCTAGCTCCATTTACATAGGCAATATAATTTGTGTGTGTGTGTGTGTGTGTGTGTGTGTGTGCATGTGTATGTAGTAATGGTGATCAAACCCAGGAGCACTCTACATCTGAGCTACATCACTGGCTCTTTGTATTTTATTTTTGAGGCAGGGTCTTACTAAGTTGCAGAGGCTGGCCTCAAGCTTGGATACTCCTCCCTCAGCCTCAGCCTTCCTGTCCTTGTAATTATAGGCATGCTCCCCTATGCCTACCTGGCAGTTTAATTTTTTAAAAAATGATTTAGAGAATGATCACCATCTGGTTGTTTAGATTGTCCTCAGGGTGATGGAGTAAGTGCTAACTATAGCCAACTTAACTGATGAACCACAAAACATTTTATTCACCTACAGTTATATAGACATAGTATTAAACTACAAATCACTAATGCATGCATCTGAAAACTATGTGGAAATTTTATTGAGTAAAGGGAAGTTTACCACATAATAAGGAGGTCCTCGGTGAAATTATATTGCTTAATCCTATTAAGTTACACTCTCTTAAATTGAGTCCTTAGTAACTATCACTTAGGTTAGTGAAGGGAATCTCCAAGTCAGTATTAAAATATTCACCAGGTCAGTGGTTTTCAACCATAATGGACCCAACACACCTTTTTGATAATACATGTTTTGTGATGCCTAATTTAGTAATCTTAAATGAAAGTCAGAAAATACCTACTTAGGCACACCATTAAAATTTTAATGCCATAATATATAATAAATATAAAAGGAAAGTGTATATCTATATACATATATATGTTATATATTTAAAAGGATATCTATCTATCTATCTCTATATATATAGATCTGTAATCTGTAAATGCTCTGCCATGAGTATTTTAGTAGACAAAAATACATCAAAAAGTCCAAATCATCCTTTAGGTACTGGGCTCCTCCCTCATGAAAACCATTCTAGAAGGGTTTTGAGTGGTCCTGGAACACCCTGTTTTATTCTCCATTCCATACCCAGTCCTAAACATAGTATTTGGCATGAAGGAAGTCCCCAATAAAATGTTTATACAATCAATGTTGAAAGAACAAAGGAAACAAAATCTTTTCAGGATTCTATCACCTGGTTGACAGGTTAGTTTAGTAACCATGAAAGGAGGAGTTGGTCTCCCTGCTTCCCCAAAACTGAGTGCTCAGTGCAGGGACAGGATACTTGAGGATGTAAGTACCCACTCTGCACAGCCATCTTGCTGAGATGGGCTGTTATGTGTCCTAAATGCCAGCACAGGGGATCAGTCATGCATTTCATCTGCTCTCCAATTAGTATCCCTCTGCTCTGGATGTGCAGGTCTAGGTGCAGAGGACCAAGAGGTTAAGGAAGCCCTGTGCTTCTGAGGCAGCCCAGATAGGGTGCTTCCAACTTCCCTAAGTGCCAGAAGCCCTGGAAAAGTGGTTAAATGCAAGTTCACAGGTCAGCCTTTGAGAGCATGATCTACATCTTAAGCAAGTTTCAGAGATAAATTCTCAAGTGATTTGTGAGTCCCACTATAAGAAACACCAGACAAGGGTGGACAGAGAACCTAATGTGCTTCTCCTAAGAATTTTCATTATTTGGAAAATGAATGGTAACCGTATGTGAATTTTGAGAAGCATCATGAGAGGGAATTTCTTATGTTCATTTTATAAATATGGTGCATACAAATGATGAGAGTGCACACTTTTAAGACTACTTTTATAAGACATACTGCTTGTAAAATAGTATTGTTTTAACATTCATGTGACAGTAAAAATGATCTTGATTATAGGTGGTGCAATTGTATTTGTTTGTTTTTTTTTTTGCGAGTATTGCAAATTGGAATGTATTGAAGATGGAAATATACTGAGGAAAAAAAAAAAAAGTTGTTCTGCCATGCAACATGAGTTGTTTTTGGGTGGGAGAGATCTTTAAATATCTAATATCAATTTTATTTTTTTTCTTTGTTTCTTATTGTCTGCTATCTTTAGAAAAGTTATTTTGAATTAGTGATGTGAGACACAATATAATAAAATAAATTATGCCCTTCATCAGAAACTTTAAAAGTTGTCTTATTAACACCATTATATACTAAAACTATTTCTAAACATTATATTATTATTATTATTATTATTATTATTATTATTTTGCAGTGCTGGGGATTGAACTTAGGGCCTTGGGTATGCTAGACAAGTGTTCTACCACTGAGCTATACTTCCAGTCCACTAGGTGTTATTTTAAAATAAACTTATTAATTCCTTGTTAAGAACACATGTAGGATTATTAACCAAAAGTGCTCATAGTTTTTCTCATTAGGTCAATATTTTATTTGTATGTGTCATATCTGAATTTTTAACCACAATTAAAATCATAATGTCTCTCATGATATATGCCCTTTAGGTAGTATATATCTGACAACATAAAAAGTAACTATCCTAGTTAAAAGCAAAGCTGCTAACTTTTCAATACACCAAATACTAATTCAAGATTTTCTACTTTATATATTTGAACTCACTTTTTTAAAAGATACAAAGTAAAGAACTTTTAGTTCTTAAATAAAAATTTTTATTTTAATATATTACATAGCTCAAAATAAAGGGGAGAATGGGCAGTTATTCTGGTAAATGAAGACCTGCAGATGTGGATAATTCTAATACTTTTTCCTCTGGGCAAAGAGGCTCCTACCCCTATAACTGCTGAAGTTCACTCACCCCCAAGCCTCATCCTCTTGAAGATGAATCAAACAATACATCCCTAATTTTGAATTACAGAACATCAGCATTGTTTATAACCCTATCCAAATGAATCATAAATTTACAAATTACATAAAGCAATTAATTGATAGCTCAATTAGAAGCTATGTCTGCATGATGATGAATAATGGGTTTTATTAATTTTTTGAAACTTATTTATTTATTTATTTCACTAGTTTTAGTGCTCTGAATGCCCAGGCTTTATTTATTTATTTTAAATAAAAGATTTTTCAGGGCCCTGAAAATTATAGCTTCCTTCTTTTAAAATTAGTAATTCTCTTAGCACATTAAAAATAAACAGAATGATTGAAAAAAATCGATGTTCAATTTATTGTATTAAGTTGTGAATGACAGCAATTTTTTTTTTTTTTAAATTCTTTGGGAGTAGTCATGGAGGTTAGTTAAGAGAAAACACAGAGGATTAGGTTCATCTTTAGTTGGAAACATTTACAAAAAGGTTTCCAAAGATAATCGTTATGGGAGAAATTTTTTGCTTAGATATGTTATTTTGTGGGTATGAATTCAGTTGGGTGGAGAGTAATTCTAAACAATTTCTGATTTTCAATTTTATTTTATATATGACTATTGAAAAACAACAAAACAATTTGACTGGATTTCCATTTAGACACTTTCTAAGGAGAATTGGTTATGAAGTGAGCAAAGTTCCTTTTTCTGAGAGAGTCATCCTCTTTCTTGTGTATTGAGAGTGTGGACTACATTTATAAAAATGGCCCAGCATTTATTATATTCAAATAAGAAAATGACTTTTAACATCACCATGGGCAGATTCCCATAGATTTTCTGAGGTTCACATAATGAGTAAATACTGAAGAAATTAGATGCAATGACATAGATATAGCCACACAGGAGGACTGCACCTGAGTACAGTCACAGGCTGTAGACAGTTGTGTATGGGATGAACCCAAACTGAACTGATAAAGTGGAAATGTGTGAAGCTATGCCTCGGGAGATCGACCGGGTGGTTACACCAGATTCAGTAACACCGCGCAGGCAGGCCCTTCTGCCTTGGGTTGCACGGAGAGTCCAAGGAAGTTTGGCAAGTAGACCCTGAAGTCCTGTCCAGGGGATTCAAAATCATCACCCGTGGAGCTTAATTCTGAATTTCCGGCCCAGACAAAACTCCGATTAAATTCAATGAGTGTTTCTCATTTTAGAAAGCTGTGCATGTGCAAGCCATGTTCTTTTCTTAGATAAAAACATACCCACAGCTCCTTCCATACAAAACGAAACCAAACACATTTAGAACACATGTAAGCCATTTCTCTATGGGAAAGGCCATTTGTGGTTAACACAGAAAGTATTTATGGTTTCACTGTTAATTGTGGTTTCTTTGTATTAGCCAAAAAAGGTAGCATTTTTCATGGTAGGAATAGTATGAAAGAAATTGCCTTTCTAAAAAATGCCCACATTTTCTGGGGCATGAGGAAGTGACTGAATTTATGATATCTTCTAAACACCAAAGGAATATATGCAACTTAAAATTGTGTTTTCAATTTGAATAAAAGTTGATTCAAAATTGTCTTAATTGTATGTTGGTACATTTCCATAAGTCAAGACTGTATAATTAACATCATATAATATTTAAAGTTTGGGCAGATTTTATTTTTTATTCATATATGTTATCTAGAGAGATTATGATTTCTTTCTGGACAAATACTATTTTGGGAAATTGTTAATTCAATTTTGGGGGGAAATTGTTAATTTTTACTAATTGTCATAAATGTCATAAATTTGTAAATGTTAATTCATTTACCCAAGTCAGTGGGCTGACTGACTGGCTTGTTTGCTTTTCTCTTTCTTTAATCTTATTATTTCATTCTTTCTTTCCTGTCCTTTTTTGGAATTAAAAATTGAGAAATTATTGTAGAGTTTAAATATTTTATTTCATATTACTAAAAGTACAATTTTTATTTTAAGCTGCATTTTGGCAAGAATTCTGTAATGTGGGTGAGTGAATTTGAAAGGTTAATTAAATATGAATGTACATTTGTGGGGCCTATACAGTAATGTTTCTTAAGCAGGCACTTCCACAGATACTGCATTTTGACATATGAATGTATCAAATATATATTATAAGAAGGTGAAAAGAAGAGACAGTTGTGATTATTAGGTCAATAACCAGAATACTTAGGAAGAGTAACGTATCAAGCAGTTTTTCTTAAGTATACTATCTTTCATCATCTACAGGAAAGAATATATCTTATAATAAAATCATTATACGATTAAAAACATTAGAAGAAATATACATATAAATATTATGTTGTATTTTATTAAATTCCATGAGAAAAACAAATCACCAAACCACGACCTTAATCGCCTCTGAATGTGAAAAACATTCTTTTGAAAAGGCTTGTAAGTATAATTTATCAATTTAATCACATACATTTATGTATATCTCATGAATATATGTGAAATTGAGTCTAAATGAACATTTTATGATGTTAAATGCTATTTTCCAAAGATCTGCATTTATTCAAAGATCATGTTTTAAAAAGCTGTTAATTTAGATAAATACTACTGTGTCCATTTCTAAGCATTCATGTAATTTTAGGTTTTAATTTCATAGTTACAGATACCAGATATTTTAGTACATTTAGGTTACACTAATATTAGCACTCAAATCTTTCCATTAAAATTTTTTAAAGGTCTTAGTATAAATTTTGTTCCTCCTTTCTCTTACAAATAGAAAATTAAACTGGAATTTTTTATTATATATGGAAATATAAAACTTTGATTAGCTAACATTCTATAAAACTTTCTCTTAAATAATATTGTAATATATTTTACACAGTGTATAAAATTGAATATTACTATAGAAATAGATTATATTTATGTATAAATTTATGTATTATTTAAAATTTTATTGATAACTGCAGGATATGTTCTTCATGCATTCTGGTGATTTTTATTTTTAAAATCATTAACATTCTAAATTATAACATTCATAGAAGAAAGTATTTCTCTGTGGAGTCTTTACAAAGAGAAATAAATAAAACCTTAAACCATCTAACTTCATTTTAATGAATATGTTGCATTTTCTTTTTATGTTACTAACATCAGATGCAAATTGTTCATTATCCTAGATACAGTGTTTTCGCATAACCGAATAAAATGTATTTGTTTCTACTATTATTTTCACATATAGTTAAATATTAAAGTGAAGTAACCTAAGAACAAAAACATTTATTAAAGCATTGTGTTTTCACTAGTTGGAGGCAGTACTGGCTGGTAGTTGAACAGAGGAAAAACCATGCAAAGATTTTCATTTATTGTTGTTCACAAAATAGTAAAAATATGAATACATGTTGCGTGCATATGTCCTAGGCTTTAACGTCACATTTCCTCTGCAGGGCTTTCTTACCTTTCTTTGATAATGCCTTCCGGAGAAACCTCAGCTCTGCTCTTTGCTCATCATCTGCCTGTGTTGTGCACGTCAGCCTGTAGGGGGCACTCCTCAGCTGCCACAAAGAGACTCTTGTGATAAGTCCTTTCTGTGGCTCTGAGATGTATTTAATATTCATTATTTTATCAAGGCATTTAGTTTAAAAAGAATTCATAGTTCATCTTTAAAGCACATATATTCGGAATTGAATAAAAGAAATCTCATTTAAGTCTCAAAGCGGGCATTTGGATTCCTGAGGATGTTAATAAAATTTTATAAAACTGCATTGTAGTTGGGTAAATTTATACTTTTCATTGATCTCTTCCTACTATTTTCTTCTTGGAGCTCAGGGTACATTTTTTAATACCCGAATTTTTATTACTATACCTAGACGTTCTTTCTTTCCTCTAGGATTCCCAGAGAGCAGAATGTAGAATAACCACAATTTACATTTAGGAAGAAGAACCACAGAGTTTTTACATAAATTATGTGCCCCCCACTGAAGCATATAAACAGCTTGTCTTTAATGGGAGTGAAATATTGAATTTTAGGTTGTGTGCAGCCTTCTCCCCTCTTTTCTATCCCCTTTCTCATCCCTTCACTCATCCCATCCCCAGCAGAATCAACTTGGGTGCCAGTTCTAAGGCCCCTTCCACAAGAAAGACAAGGTCCCGTCACAGGGCTATACCTTCTAGTTTCACATCGGTTGCCTATACAACCGCTTTGGCTTTTTATAGCTGTTCACAGCTGCCTCTCAGAGACCAGGAGCATTTGCTAGCCTGACATGTTTGAGATTAACTTTCTGTATTCAACCTGTGCCTTGCCCCTGTGCCGGTTCTGTGCTCTCCCTGCTGTTGCTAGGACTGTGCTCTGCTCACTCTACGTGAGACTAACTCCTCCACTTAGGTCCAAGAATCTCTCACTTCTGACATGCTGGATACCACTCAGCAGTTGCTTCCTCTCTCTTTTTGTCATTAAAATTTTCCTCCCTGTTGTCATTTCTCCTGTTCCTTTGTACCTCACTTCTCCAACCTGCAGTCTCTCCATTTCTTGGTCCATTTTAAAGCAAAGCCCTTCTAAGGTTTCTTTTGCTTGATACTTCCCTGACTTCTCTCCTCTCCCACTAGTCTCCACTGATGCGTGTGCTCTCTCTCTCTTTGCAGTATTGGGGGGTTGAACCCAGAGTTTCACATACATTAGGCAAGCACTCTATTGCTGGGCTACATCTCCAGGCCTTTTTAAATTTTAGTTTGAGACAGGATTTCACTAAGTTGCTCAGGCTGGCTTCGAACTTTCGATTATCCTGCCTTAGCCTCCCCAGTAGCAAGCATTACAGGTGTGCATCGCCATGCCTCATCCGATAGTCTCTTCTTAAAGAAACCAATGACTTCCATATTGTTAAGCCTAATGGTCAGTCCTCGGCCTTCATCTTGATTGTCATAGAAGAAGCATTCTTTTATTTCCTCACAGACCACTCCTTCCTTCTTAAGTGTTGTTTCTTTTGCGTTACTTCTAGGATCTAGACTCTCTGGTTGCACTCAGAATCTGTGGACAGCTCATGTTTGTTCCTTTCCTAATTGTGTCTCATCTTGAGCCTCAAAGGCTTAGGCCTCATACCTCTTTCTACACTCACTTTTAGGTTTATGTCATATCTCAGGATTTAAATGCTATCTCTACTCTGGACAACCCCAGATTTATATTTCCAGTGAGGACCACTTCCTCAATCTCCTGACACAGTGTATTCAACTTTTTAATTTACTGGCCATTACTACTTGGATGCCTAACAGGCTTCCATTCTACTCTCCAAAACCACCCAACCAGCTGACCACTTCTTCATAGTCTTCTCCATCTTAGAAAAGGGATTTCCTCAGAGTGAAACCCTGGTTATAAGACAGTAGTCCACATCCCTGTCATTGTGCATCTCAATAATTGTTCCCCTGTTGCCCTACTTGTCTCCCTGTTGTCTTTTTAAACAGCTTGTTTCCTGTTACAAACTAGTTTCTCAAAGTGGTGCCACTTCATCTTGTGCTTATATCTTTGGTTATTCTCTTAATTGACTTTGAACACATGGGTCTTTTAATCTTTAATAAATATATGATGCAATAATTTGTTAGAGATTTCAAAAACTCCTGTTTTTGGTGAAATTGGGAATTATTAATATGGACACCATTGACTGTTTCCAAGTACTTCTCCACTTTTGGCATAATAATAAAATAAAAGAATAATGAAATAATAGAATAATGGTATAAATAGAATAAATAATGGAATACAAATAGAAATAGGAAAATAATATAATAATAAAAAAAACTGACAGATAAACTTCTTGAGCAGGAAACTATTTTATTTTGATGAAAAAACTTCTATAACAGACTTCTCCTTTTAAAAACTTTTTGGGTATTTGGCATAAATAGTTGATCACAAGTCCTTATCTTTCCTGCTTCTTTCTGCCTTCCTGCAGAACACCAGTAACCTCAAGTTTATTGAGATTATATGGAAAAACATTGTGAGTATTATACATGTAAGAGGTAATATGTTTAATTCTGGGCATAAAATTATATGAAAAAATGGTGCTACTTTACTTAAGTAAATGTGGAGAAAGAAACCAACATTTTTTAGGTCAAGGACTGTGGTAGGCCTTTTTACATCTCAATTTATTTAATACTTAATACAACCCATTATGTAGACAAAGAAACTGAGATTTGGAGTGATTATATAACTTTCCCAAGATGTTACATCCAAGAAATTAGAGTATTGAGGCTCAGGAATTTGTTTTTCAAACTTGTATTCTTCTCAACTCATTATGCTGCCTTCTCTTATTATCAGCTTGGCATAATTTGTTATAAATTCTGAAATGCTTTTTATGTAGTCTAAGCAAGTAATATGGCTGTATCCTATTGATGGTCAACAAAGTTCCAGAGCTATGTGAGAGAATAATAGCAATCATTTATTGCACTAGGTCTTTTTATAATCTTTTACAGGTATCCTCTGAAACAATGGTATTGCCAGCATAATTATTTAATAGAAAAAGAAATTGAAACTCACAGAACTTAGGTCATTTTCCTGGTGTTAAAAATGCTGATTCCTGGGATGCTCCCCATGATAATAAATTGGATTTTTGCATCTTTTATTCTCTGTCTTTATTCAGGCATCTGCTCCAATGTCATCTTATCAGAAAAACCCTCTAACAAATCTAACTAGATAGTTCTACCTCCAGATTATATCTTCTTAGCCTGCTTAATTTTCCTTTAAAACCTATTACCATCTACACATTATTTATTATTGGTGTCTGCCTTTTCCAACTAAAATATAAACCATGTGAGAATAGGAATGTTGTTGATTTTTGTTCTCTGTTAGTGTGTTAGTCAGCTTTTCATTGCTGTGACCAAAATACCTGAAAAAACAAAAACAAAAACAAAAACTTAGAGGAGGCAAAGTTTACTTTGGGTTCACGGTTTCAGAGGTTCAGTCCATGGTTGACTGAATTCATTGCTCTGGGCCCCAGGTGAGAGAACCTCATGGCAGAAGGATGGCAGTAGGGGAAATCTGCTCACCTCATAGCAGCCAGGAAGCACACAGAGCAAGGGGAAGGGGTCATAGGGAAGATGAATCCTTCCACGGCAACCTCCAGTGATGCACCTCCTCCAGCCATGACCCACCTGCCTACGGGTATCACCAACTTAGTCCATTTGAAATGATTAGGTCACAGCTCTCATAGTCTAATAATTTTACCTCTGAATATTCCTCCATTAACACAGGAGCTTCTGGAGGGCACCTCATATCCAAACCATAACAGTTTTATCAATACTAGGATACACAGTAGTAGGTCCACAATAAATATCAGTTAAATGAATGCAAAAAAAATGTGGAGTTGAAAGTTTAGGTAAAATTTTAGAGTAAATAGGATAAATTTAATGAAGATAATAAAGTATTTTTTGAATAAAAGACAATATAATAGAGAGAACTAAGACAGAACAGAATAATCAGGTAAGAAAGACAGAAGCATGAGGATTTAGGTTTCCCTGAAAACAGACCTTGTGAAAACACAAAGATTGTTGTTTTACATAAGGTGATACAGTTTCTAGGAGAAAGTAATGTGTTAGGATACTGATAATTTTCCCAGTATCTATTTAGAAAAGTAAAATTTCAAAGGAAAGGGGTATTCAGAAGCTGGGATAGTACTTTGAGGAAAAAAGGCCATTTTGGTGGCACTTATAGGAAGATGTTTGCATTGTAGAGTTTAATGTGAAGGTATGTAAGCTACTACAGAGGTGAAATTTCTCTAATAAGTCATAGTCAGAAGAAAATGGGACATTTCTCTTAGTTTTTAAGAAGTTGAAAAAAAGTTCGTGGCAAAGAACAATTAAGAGGTTTGCTATTGACAGATCATTTTGATGAAATGCTTTGTTTATGATTTTCTCTTCAAATCTTAGGTGGAGGGGGCATAGATTCAAATTACACACAACACAGTGTCAGCAGCTGTTCAAAATGCCAGATTCTTTTATCCTTCTGTTTCTGAACTTTCTTGTGTTCTTTCTTAATCTTATTTTTCCTTTTTGTTCTTCCTTCAAAAGTGATAATATCATTAATAATAATGATCATAACTGTTTTAACATTTATTTAGCACTTACTTTGTGTCAGGCACTATTCTAAGCACTTCACATGATTTGATGAATATCCTTCTCTCATTAACTCTATCATACCCATTTTATAGAGGAAATTACAGTAGGTAAACTGCTTAAGGTCATATTTCTAAATGAATGGTCTAGGCAAACCCTAGCAGATGGTTGCCAGGATTTTATTCTTAACCCCTAGATCACCTTCTCTTTTCTGACAACATTTCATTTATATTGAACCCTTAGCCTCTTTTAATTTATGATCCATACGTTGGTTTTCTGTTTTCATAACTGGCTCTGGATTGCCTTCTTATTGTGTAGTTGATATTCAGCATGAGGAAGCTCCCCTGACTTGGCTCTCTAGGCACCAACATCATCAATAATTTCTTGAATGATTAAATGATCATTATTACTTCATCATTTGGCATGGAAAATCAACTGGAGGCATTGGCAGAGGAACCTTTTGGGAAAAGTGCTTTAATTTTTGTTGGTAGGACTTAAAAAGAGCAGATTAAAAGGTTATATATGCATCAGGGAGATGTATTAAAATCCAGTCCTCTATGATAGTGGAAGGTACAATTGGGATTCCATGTGCTATGCTTTAGGAGCTACAGAATCCCAAATATACTGGATGCATTGGGCAAGAGTGAAAGAAATGTAGCATTTGAAAATTAAAAATAAGAAAATAAAGAAGTCAAAGTTCTTTAAAGAAAGCGAAATAAATGGTCTTTGAAGGTATCAAGACTCTATTTCAGACAACAGTGGAAGGTTTGGAATTTCAAAGAAATAAGTGTTAGGGGAAAAATATATAATTAATCACAGATAATCATCCATATGTCCATCTCTGCCCACCCATCCATCCAATCATTATTGATACACTCGGGGACTAGCAAGAGAAATGGAAACCATGAATTTATCAGGAAGGGCATTACAGGGCTAGGAATGCAGCTCAGTGGTAGAGCACTTGCCTGGCATGTGCAAAGCCCTGGGCTCAATCCCCACTACTGTCAAAAAAAAAAAAAAGAAGAGGAATGGTATTACAGGCACATCATGAATAATTTATTTTGACAGAATTAAAAATGTATTTGTTTTATTAGAAATAAAATTTTTTTCAATATTATTTTAATTAAATATAAACAGATGCTATTGCATATACATTGTTTTTGTCTGGCCTTCCAGTCTAATTTTCAACAGGGGATCCTTTCTATGTCTCATATTCAGTATTTAAAGCATGTACTGGCTGTGAGAACTGACATGTACAGATTTGGGCATTTTTTTTAAGGTGGAATGTTGACCCAACCTTTGTGGATAAATACTTTTGACTGATATATCTCCGTTCCCTGTTATTTGTAAATTGTATAATGGTGTGGTCTGTGCTGGGAATTGTCCGTAAACATGTAGGTTTCCTTTCCCATGGGTTATCCCTAGTTGTGGAGAAACATTTAGAAACATGTAAAGACAACTGTGAAAGGAATGTAACAGTGATGCTAAAGTCAAAGTTCCCTCTGCTTGGTACTACAATCAACTTATCAGCAGAACTTTGTATGTTATACAGACCTAACATGCAGAATTAAGTGACTATTTGTTGAAAATTTGAATAAAAAAAGGGAAGAGCTCTTTCCTCATGTAAGAACAAGAGTTTATCCATTCTGTGCCTTTCACATTCATCTGGAAAAATACCAGGAAGACTTTATGTTGGTCTCCTAGGCTTTGCCACTCTGCCTGATGACACTGTCTCCATTGATTATAGATAGCACTCTTTGCCTGCTATATGACAGGTATGTTTCTCAGCTCCTCCTTCTCGTTACTGTGGCTAGTTCCTATTTCTTAAGTTGATGTTGAATATATTCTTAGTAGTTTTTCTAGGAGAAGCCATGATTTGGCAAGTATTTGGGAATGTCCGTGAAGTCTGTGGGTTCCTATTCTGTAGCAAGCATCACCCATTGTGTTTGACGGTGTGGACATGCATCTCAGGGTTTCCATGTTGTTGATCTGTATTTAATTTCCATTAATATTTTGTGAAGAGGAAGTATTTTTGTACCCCCACCTACCTAGGACTGCAAACTCCTTTTGTTTTTTAGGTTTGGAAGAACACTTATAGAAACATGTTATATATGAGTCCATGGCAGCATGATCTCAATATAAATCTTTTCCTTTTCTTTTCTCTTCTTTTTCCTATTTAGGAAAAATGTCAACTCCTCTCTGTTACTCTTCCAATGAAGCTCATTGTGTGAAAGAATAGTGATTTTTTTCTGGGTCTACTCTGGATTTGGTTAGATGCCAGACCCATAAGGGATGAAGAAAAGAAATAAACTGATGAAGTAGATGACTTTATGTACTCTGATAAATAGTGGAATTTGAATGGGAGAAGGGAGCAGATGTAAAAGAGCAACATGGGGCAGGAGAGAGAGAGAGAGAGAAAGAGAGAGAGAGGGGGGAGAGAGAGAGAGAGAGAGAGAGAGGGAGAGAGAGAGAGAGAGAGAGAGAGAGAGAGTGACTCTGTCCATGCTAAGAGACAAGTAAGTGTTTGCTATGTAGCATGGGTTCAACCTGAACTTTTGACACTTGTTCCCAGGAGAAAGCAAAAGGAAGGATAATAATATTTTCAAGGGTAGTGGCTGACTTTAGAAAGGGCATCTCCTGCACTCTCCATTTAGGAACACTGTAATAAAGCAATGAATGGATTCAAAGACTCATAGCTATGAACATTTTGGGAGGTTGGAGAAGTGCAATATAAAAATAGAGAACACTTTGGAAATAAAATCACCATTCATCCCAGACATGGAGAAGAGCTAGTCTGACAGGGCCTGTATCTTCTAGTGATATCCAGACTGTGGGCTGAGGATGGGTTTGCCATGGTTAAAATCAGTACTACAAGACTTGTGTGTTTAAAATGGAAAAAAGACTGGTGGTTGGAAACCTCATTTCTCTTTGTTACTGTTTTTGAAACATCAGGACATCAGCTTGTCTCTTGGGCCTGTGCCCAGGAGGTCTAATTTTGCTGAAGGATCCAGTCAAGCCTTTGGAGTTAGTTTAGTATTCTAAATTAGTTATATTTTGATTTTACTTAGATTTGTGGAAAAACTAAAAAAGTCATCATCTAAGAGAGGCAACTCCAGGTTCTTCCTACCTCCCCTGAAATTGTATTTTGGTTGTTATGTTGAACACACAAAAGTAAAAAATATCTCTCTGAAAATGTTCATGCAGCACAAGCAGTTCCTCTTTGAGAACTAACTCATATTCCCTTGGACTGAACAGCATAATTTCATTCTGAGAAGCATAATAGGGATTCCCTTCTCCTGCTCAGTGATTAGAATGTTGGAATAAATCCTTGCTACCCTAGAGTGTAGGTACCCAAAATGCTATGTGGATGTTTCTACATCACTAGAGAAATGAAAGGGAATGGAGAGTGGGGGAGGTAAACAGAACTAGAGATTCAAATTACACCCAGTGGAGCCAGAACAAAAGTGAATCGGAGAAAGTCAAGAGATAAGAGATATAGGAAATAATCAAACACTGGAAGTCAAAGAGTAGATGTGACTCAGAATCAAGATGGCAGTGAACATGGAACTGGAAATGGAAATAGTGTTTACAAAATAAGTGAACAGAAATATACATAGTTTACTAGATCTATGTACATGGGACTCTGACTTACCTTATCCTTCTTTCTGATAGAATGAGGATCAATGACTGGTGTGAGCAGACTGAGACTCAGAGACCATGTGGCCCATGACTACACACTGTTGTTTGAGAGGGTGAGCAGTTCTGGAGTGCCCTAGAGGTTTGATTTTGGAAAGGATGATTATGCTATGAATTCTTGTACTTTCTGTAAATTACATCAGCATTCCTTGGTCTATGCTATTCGGAAATATGTATTGCAAATTTAATTTGGTTAATTCACAAGCCTATTTTTTACCTGTTCAATTTAATACCATTCAAATTTGCCAACAAGTGATATACCAGTTTCCTGCCAGACTGCTCAGGAAAAATGTGAATCATCAGTAGCTAAATGGCTTTTCTTGACATTGAACAAATTTCCAATTTCCTATTTAGCAATGATGCATGTATATCACCAACCTTAATAGGAAAATAAGTTCTTCCTATACTTTATCTAACTCAGGTCTTCACATAACTCTGCTCTATTGAAGACTTTTGTGAGTATCAATACAGCTTGTTTTATTTGTATGTACATATGCATAACATAGTATGAACACACAGATTTACATATAAAATACCCATGGATATGTATAATAAAACCAAGATTATTAACTTGTGACTTTTAATTTATTTTATGGGTCCAAAGTATAAGCACTTTTCAAGCATATTTTACTTCATCCTCTTTACAGCAGAAGAAAGAGATTTTGAGAGGTTAAATAACTTTCTGTAAAACTCTGATTCAAACTATGTCTGTTTACATCAAAGCTTATATTTATTTCTATTGCCCCTTGTTGCTTTCATTACTGTGTTCTTATCTTCGCTGGAAATATGGATCCATTTGCTTGACGGTTAAATACCTCCCATCCTGAATCTAAGTGTTAAACCTACTGCCATACTGCCTTCATTATACCTGTTGTCCTCAATTGCTGATGCATGGGACTGAACCGAGTGCGTGGATAATATATATTAGGTATGTATTTCTAAGTATACCAAAATGTTTGAATTCTTCCTTGACAACCGCATCAAAGGTAATTCTTGTGGTTTAGAGAGACAAAAATACTCCTTGGAAAAACAAAAGAAAATTAGCAAAAATTAGTCCAAACACAAACACCACAAGAAAAACTGTATAACTATATTCCCTTAAGTATATGTTAATAAATTTAGCAACAAAAATATATAGTGCTTCATGATGTGACTCATTAAAAATGAATTTAACTAGATGGTGGCAGAATATGAATGCATGTGCAATGGTTACAGTAAATGTGCAAGTGTAGCCTTTCTTTTAGACCAAGTATTAGGGAAGGAAATTGCATACTTGATGTCTGGTGGTTTCTAGAATGCTGTTTTTGTTTACGGGTTGGGCAAATGCCAGTGGTTTCAACAAAATAAGAATAGAAGTCATACGTTATTGTGAAGTTATTTTAAAACAACAGATGCAAGGCAGGTCATAGAATTTTTTTTTTTTTTTGAATGCTGGACATGGAAATGGAACTAGACTCAATAAACCTCTTGATGGATCAGGGCATAATTCTTATTTGGGTATCCCTAGATGTAATATTGTTAATACTTCCCCTGATAAACATGTTATAGAGAAATATAACTTACTAGAATATTTGACCTAATAAGTAACTGAAAATTGAATAATTTTATTCAAATATAGATGGAGGTTATTTATTTCAACAATTTCCATGAAGCTAGAATGATGTTAAGATCTATAAATCTGCATTTTCCCTTTTGAAATTTTTCTTAGTGCTACTCTCACTGAATTTTTGGATTGCATTTTAACTTCATACAAGTGGCTTCTTAACTTGTTATAACTATGCCTGGGTAAGACCTTCTAAGTCTTTGACCACATGTGCATATTTCATCATCTCAAAGTTAGAGATAAAATAAAGTATTTGTAACTTGTAGAAAGGGATGGATGACAAAAAAATTTTTTTCAAAAGTATGTTCCTTTGTTTTCAAATCTATGGTATACATTGGAAAGAACTGCTTTATGGGATAATTTGTGGAACTTAAATGAGTAAGAGTGATTCACAAGGAGAAGGCTTTGGCGATCAGAAGGTCTCTTGTGGAGTTTGGGGATATTTTATATATATCTTATGGTCCCAACAATGGGTTACTTACCGTCCTGGCTATTTCTTAAGAAGCCATTGCTGAGGTGTTTAATTCATTTCTGGAATAATCTACTTACTATAATGATTGCCTTCTGGTGACATTTAAAGGTTAAAATGTAATATATATTTTTTTTCTTTGTAGGAATTTCCAAATGTGTGTGGTCATTGCAATCTCTTTCTCTTAAATACAATTTCTAAACCATTGTGTTGTTTTCCTCAACTCTTCCACAAAGAGATACTTAAAAATTTTATAAGTCATGATTTCATTGCTCAATGTGATTTTCTAAAGGTTCCATGTGCCTCCTGATTGGGATATCATTATTTTCCCCTCTGAAATCTGCTTGTGTCATCTTGGTGTATCTGTGTTCAAGACAGCAATGGACCATACTGTGTCACCTGGCTGATTCAAGCCAGGTATAAGTATTTGGCCTTAGTTCATTCCATTTCATTCCATTTCATTCTCAAAACCACCAAGTGAGTGTCTTAACACATAAATCTAGTTAAACTGTGTCCTTACTGAAATCCTTCAAAAGACTTTAGTATGAAGTACAAACTCCTTATAGGGTATACAAATTTCATGATATGGCTTGTTGCTGTGGGCCCATGTCTAGTGGTCTAGAGAACTGGCTTTGACTGCTCTGAATTACATGGCCAATAAAATCACCTTCCTTGTGCCACAAGGACCTGGGTCGGTTGCAGCTGCTTAGCAGTCTTCACCATGGTGAGAGAGAACTCTCCCTTCTCTGGGGTTACTGTCACTGATAGGAGTTTACAGAAAGTTTGCTGGGTTTCTAGCATGGTATACAGTCTATGGACTGATTTCATGTGATCACACGATCCCCCCTTGCCTAAGGCATACACATACTACCACATTTGCCAAGTCTGAATGGTACCATCCACAATGTTTTACCTTTAGCCATTCCTCGCCTCTGACACTCACTCTTACCAGTGGAATCTGCTCACCCTTCCAGGTACTCGTTCATATGACACATTTTTTCTCCTGAGGATATTACAATACTTACTCAAGGTTTTGGCTTTCCCTCAGCATCCAAGACTAAACACCAATTATAAATGCAGCTCAAGTTGCTTTATCTGCTCAGTATTTCCTAGCCACCATGTGAATCAGTGGATGCAAAAATGGGATATTTGGAGAAGGGGATGCACCTTTTACCACATGGCTCTGCAAAATAATTTTATATTGCACAACATGTTGCATTAAAATTGTCTATTATCTTTCTCTTTCACCAAGCTGTAAACTCTTTGAGGGCAGGAATTGTATCCATTCTTTTTTGTACAATGAAAGTGGAATACATGGCACAAAAATAATTGTATTTGGAGATAATGAACAAAGAGGACTTGAACTGCATCAACTTGTGACAACCAAAGTTCTCCTAGGGCAAGATTTGAGGTGAAGGAACAGACCTCTGCCTCTAGGAATTATTCCTCAAGTCATTTGTTGGTTAGTTCATTTTTATAGAACAAAGTAATAAAATAATTTCTATTGTACAGACCCATTTTCAGTGATTTGAGTGTACATGGAAGTTTAGTATATTTGTTGCCACTGATTATACTGTCCCTACTTAGTGGCGAGAAACACTGGTGTTCTTGGAAATGGTGCTTGCCTAAAAATTGTCTGTCAGTCTTTGTTCCTAAGGCCACACTATGAGAAGGAAATGAGTATGAATGGACTTACCAAATCCACCATCATGTGACAGATCTACGTTCAATATGTATCTAATGAATGACTAACGTGTTATGGCATGAATGTAGAGTAATAATACTTTAAAAATATCACAGACAAGCAAACAGGTATATGTACTCTGTGTCTTTTGTCTTTATGTAAGAATTACTTTGTCAATAATTTTACCAAAAAAGAAAAAGCACACTACACTAAAAAAATCACTTGACAGAAACATAAATAATGGTATAATTACAAATAAATGCTAAAATAAGTTTACATTTTTAAACTTGTAGGTCAGGTTACATATGGAAAAGCATAAGCAAATAGGCATCATTACTTCATTGTCTATAATTATTTCCAGTCAATTAGTTTATAAATTCCAGATTCTTTTTTATTTCACAGCATAATGTGATGTGAATAAATACCTGTTTTTCAGAAGGAAAACAGTACACTGTGGGTATTGGCTTAAAGATATAAGCATCTCTATAATTTGTGTGCTGTTTTTTGCTAGCCATATAATTTTGTTTTGATAAATAACACATGATATAGTTGGCTTTGCTGACTGACCACCCAAAGAAGATGCCTCAAAGACTCTCTATAATATTTGCAAATGAGCTAGGTCAGTGGCCACAAGACAATGAGCTCTCCTAAGCAAATAAACATGCAAAAGACCAATGTTGGTCACAGCCCACGAAGAACAGGCAAGTTGATCTACAGAGGGTAGAGAGTAGAGAAGAGTGAACGGGGAGGCCCATTCAACTATAGAGTAAGTTTTTGAGAAGAGCATGTTCCACCTACCATGCTGCCTTAATTTCCACCAGAAACCATTTTCTACTAATTAGGATTTAAAGATATAAAGTGTTAATATCAAAAAAGCATGAGAAATTAGATAACTCTCCACTCACATCTTTCTTTTCCCAGTTCCTAGGTCTTGGTTCTGTCCTCCCTATTCTTCAATTTCCTGATTATCAGAAATGAAATAATACCTGAATTTTAGAACTGAAAGATAAAATCAGGTAATGCAGGTGAATGTATCTGGCACAGTACCTGCCACATGGCAGGCAGTCCACCAGTGTTAGTTTCTTGCCTCCACAGGTTCAATCATGTGTCTTTCCATCTAACATATTTTTATGGAGTTCCAGGCCCTGCTTTTGCCTCTGAGATCCCAAACTTCATGTCCCTACAGAAATGTAGTTTCCACTCAGACCTCCTTATTTTTATTCTTATTGTTGTGTTGTCTTCTATGAGACTTTTTATATTTTTTAGCCAAACAAATATGTGCAGCATTCCAAGCATGAAAACTAATTCTTGACACCTCATCTTTGTAGAGAGCAAACACTCCATTTTCATGGTCTTTCTTTGGCTTCTCCTGACATGTCATTGAAAACTCTTTTCTAAGTCTTTTCAGACCTCATAAAATCAGTGACTTAAAACAGTGACTGTGGTCCCTAGAACTTTGTCATGCTTGTATGTAGTAACTCTAATTAACAATGCATGTCCAATATGTTTTTGGCCATTTGAAATTTTTTCCATATTATATCATATGCAGTAATGTAGAATATATTTCTTTTGGATTCCCAAGTCCTAATAACTGCTCTCAAAGAAATGAGTTTTTGAAAATGATGACTGACCATCCATTAATTTTCCTTTATTCCTCATCATTATACTTATTAAGATAGAGATGGGGTGCTTCTAAACGCTCTTGATTTGGGGTACTTTTTGTACTTTCACCATACCTGGAGCCTCTACCTCTTTTTATTAACATATTTTTGCTTCAATGCTATTCAGAGTCTTTACCTGAAGCTTGAATTGTACTTTCAGTGGGGTTTTTAGCAGCCCTAGGTCATGTAAACAGTTGTGTTGCAATAAATGGCCTGATACCAAGTTATTTTTTCCATCTGAAATGTATAATGATAATTTTAAATTCAAAGTGATGATAAGGAATATTCTACTTATAAAGAAAGTGTAAGTCTTTCAAGCTTCACATGTCAAATGTATATATCATGAGATATAATTCTTGGTAACTAACTGAAGGATTTGGAAGAAAGTCATATTCTAGAAAAAGAATACTATGCATTGTTGCACTTTAGGATTTATTACTTGAAATTAGCAAATTTGCCTTTCCACTATTTATGTTAATGTGTGTGGTCAGTTCAGTTTATTCAAGATAAAACAAGGTCCTTATATTAACTACACTGTTATATTTATTAACCTTCTAGAGAATCAACTTATGAGCCATCACGTTCTGTATGATCTCTGAAGGAGATACAAATGGTCAATTGGATCCTGAAGGAGGATTCAATGATCAATCATAAGCACTTAAAATCTGTTGTGTTTTAAACATACATCATGGAAACTACTGAAAATTTGAGGAGTTTCAAACAGAAGAATGTGGATTTCCCAATACTGTATGCTCATAAAAGGGGCAGAAAAACAACAGAAGCTTATGTCAACTTGTGCAGTTGGTCAACAGAAGTGCAATCAGAATGGCAATGAATACAGTGACAAGGCAAAAGAACACAAGGCCAGTTCTGTCCTTGGAAACCATGCATAGCCATCAACAGGCAAAATTTGCATAATAAGCAAATGTGACAACAGGCAAAACAAGCAAGGAACTGACAGCTGATTAAGGGACCTACTGGATAAAGCTTTTTGAAATATTCAGCTAACTGAATTATTCTCTAAGCAAACCCATGAGAAATTTAAGGGCATAAGTTAGGATGTATGAAGGAAGGCAGAAAAAGGAAAGTCATCTTATTTTTAGCAAAAAAAGGAATAGTCAAAATGTTTCCTAAATTTCTGCTTTTTAAATTTACATTATACATTTTTCTAGGTGATTGAGTCAATGAGAAGCAGATTTAATCTAATATTATTGCAAAGGAATATTGTATTATGTTGTGATATCACAAAACCAAATGTAGTGAGTTTTATTAGTTTACAGTTAATATTATCTGAAATTTAGTTGTATAAAATCAGTTTGATTTTTCTTTTTCATGTCGGTCAGAACATGAGCCAACAGCAATAGTTTCCTTCTGTAATTCTTGGTTTGAACTTTTTACATAGCAGTCCTCACCTTTGCTTGACTTTCAGAGTGCATAAGCAAGATACATGGCAACCACGGTCTCATTTTATCCCAATGAATTTCCCTGTTCTTGGAAGTTCTTAGTTGATTTAAGACCCGAGGTTGGGCCAAGAGAGTCAACTTTTTAACAGTCTGAGACATGACTCAGACCCTTTGTCTTCCCCCAGAGCCTACCATGTCTCTTAGACTTGTGACTCAAATCAAACAACAATGTGAATATGAGAATTTGACTCAAAATTTCTTAATTAACTCAAAAGTACTGGTCAAATTGATGAATGATGCTTTTCTGAGTGTTTTCAGCATATTGAATTCATCTTACACTTGCTGGTTGCTGTTTGAACTTGGGGCAAATACAGTTCTCCATTATTCACTCCATACTCTTGCTTGGACAAAACTCGTTTGGTCTCATCTTTCCTTTCTTATTCTTAAGAAGGGTTGAAGTCATGCATAAGATTTCTGGTTAGGGCTACTTACATGACCTTAACTTTTATTCTTCTTCTGGAGACTTTCTTGTCATTAGAGGCTGAAACATATCTACATAGCTTCTCTATTGCTCCTTTTTCTGAATTTTCTATGACTTCATTATCCTTATCTCTCTTCCTCTAGTTGCTGCTTTATCAAAAATTTAATTCCTTTAAATTCACATCCACTCAATATGTTTCTACCCTTTTAATCAAGATTAGCTGATGCAATGATAAACAAGAATACCTATTGCTTTGGTAGAGTTTATGATCTAGTAAGGGAGAAAGAAAGGTAGGTAGGAGATCACATGTGTGGTAAGTGTTGCAACTGTCATGAACACATGGTGAACATGTTTGTCTTGCTGCAGGAATAAACACAAATCAATGCTATTGCTAGCTGTGAGAAGAGGAAGTGAGCCAGGTTCTTTTTTCCAGGAAACGGAATCGGAAATACTGAATTAGCCAGTTAGCACCAGGCATCTAATCAGACAGTTCATCAGAAAAGGTAAGAATTCAGTTTCATCTTGAGGTAGCAGATCATACAAAAGACACTAGTTTGTCTGGAGAAATACAGAACAGGCAATACTAAAAGAGAATCACAAGCACCACACAGGTCCAGGCAGTTCCTCCTAAGTGGTATAATTGCTGGAAAGTTTATGGAGATGGTGGGAGCATGGGAAAGAAAGATCCTTGTTAAGGTCTAAGTCACGCATCTTGGAATTGTGATTTTTCAAGATACACTTACTCAGGTTTCAGAGGTGAGGTAGCAGAGAATAGGGCATAGCAATTATCGGCATTGTGTGTAGTAATAATATGGGCTATGTTGTGTGTACAGAACTGTAGCAAACCAACTGACAGTTCTACTCCATGTTTTTCTCTATAATCTGAAGTAGCACTTAGCTTTAAGGGTTATCTTAAGGATTTGGTGAAATAAACCAGGTAAGGTACTTGGCATAGTTCTTTGTTCATATGTTCTGAAATACATTAGCTATTAATATTTTATTCTGTCTCAATATACTAAAAAGCATATTAACTGGTGGCTTTTTAAACTGTGGATTGCAATCATGAGTTTGTAATATGATAAATTTAAGGAAGAATAGCCAGTCATCTAGAAAAGGACATAGTATAGAATAAGTAAGAAGAATTTTCTATAATAAAGGTATTATTTGCAAAACCTTTTTTCAGGTGTGTGTGTATATATCTGTATGTATGTGTTTGTATAGAACCATGCTCATGATTTGGTGACCACTGTATTAGATTAGTGCCAGAAAGAATAGATTGGTCATTATAAACACAATAAGTTGTTTTGCCAAGTTTGGCACTAAGAAGGAGACACCAATTTTCCATTGTGAAACTCAGGCCGTGTACAGAGTTGTTCCACACACTGATCTTTGTGTGTGTGTGTGTGTGTGTGTGTGTGTGTGCGCGTGCGTGTGCACAAATGCACACATAAGGAATCCATAACTTTGCACTTCATGGTTTAAAGGTTTTGAGATCTCAAATCTTGAATATCCTTTATCTTCAAGAATTTTAACATCTTTGTTGGAATATCCCCTGCGCTAACACTCTTTTTTATCTTTCAGATAAAGAGAGAAGATGTCAAATGTTCTCACTATAAGAATGATATATAGCTGAGGTAATGTGTATGTTAATAAGTTAGATTTAATCATTCTACAATGTACATATACTTCAAAACATCAAGTGTATATATAATACATACAACTTAATCAGTCAATTAAAAGGGAAAAAGAGTGGTATATGTATTAAAGAGTATCTATTCCTGCTCAGTCTCTGTGTACATACCATAATGCAATGGATATCAGCCTTGCAACCCTAAAATTCCAAGCCAAACACTCAGCAATGAATATTAGCAAAACCTAATGGAGGAACTTGGAGAGGGGGATAAATAAACGTATTGTAAACATAACAGTGCCTTGGTCTGAAGTTGTGAGGAAGCATCTTGATTACTGGAAGAAAGACTCCTTTGAGGGGATTAAAGTTGGATGTCATTAGTGTATGAATGGTAATCCAGCCAACAGGAGTGGCTCACTCTCCAGGATAGGACACGCTTACTCTTCCCATTTTCCTTCCACCTCACTAACAGCTCTTCAGATCTTCTGTTCTCTAACTACATTCTCAATTTCATCAATTCCCATCACTTTGTAAAACATCTTTACATCTCCCAAATAGATGTATGGTTTTCAGGTCTGACCTCTTCCCTACCCTCTAGATTCTTAGCCGTGCATCTACTTGACTCACAGACTTCCCTAACTCAGATGCTGATTACTCTCTTTCTGGTTGCTCAGGTCAAAAATCTTGGAGTCTTCCTGGGCTCTTTTATTCCAGCCTACATCTAGTCTTGGACCTATCTTAAAAATACCTACAGAATTCAGCCACCTGTCATACATACACTCATATACGCTTATTTGGGTTACTTTAATAGCTTCCTAACTAGATGCCCATTTTATGTCTGTATCTTTACTGTAGTCTGTTCTCAAAAGAGCAGTCAGAGTAATCCTTATAAGTATAAACCTTATAATCCTCATAAGTAAAACATTTCAGGTCATTTGACTTCACATAAAAACCTCCAATGGATGTCCATATCAATAAGAGTAAAAATAAAATTCATTATTATATAAGCCTCCACACAATACTACTTATTTATTTATTTATATTTACCTATTAGAATATATCTGCTATTACTCTCTTTGCTCTCCAACACCCTCTTCCTAGAAATCTCTTCTTGTGGCTACTTTGATGACTCAACTATTCCCTCATCTCTTCAAGTTCTTCTAAACTTCTTCTTTCAGTAGCTGACCTTGACCCCTTAATTGTATCTCTGTGCTCTCTACTCTCCTTTCTTGCATTATTTTTCATCAGTCATTATTACTCAATATACCATCCCTTTTCCTTTTTTCCCTATAATTTTCCACCATAACATATGCACCAAGAATTTTCATTGGTTTTATTTCCCATTGTATTCCTAGTCCCTAGAATAGAGTAATGCCTGGCACATAGAAGGGACTCACTGAATAATTATTGAATGAGTGTACAAGTCAGTAAACAAAAGAGATATAAAGGAAACGTATGAGAAATAGGTGGCAAGTAAGGAATTCATAGCTACATAGAGAAAGAGATCTTACAAATTCATAATAAGAAGTCAACTCAGTGAAAAAAAGAGCAAAGAATAGTATTCTAATGTTCAGTTGGTCTACGCAATGTCCTTTCTCTCTTTCTTAGTACTAGAGCACTAATCTCATTTAGGGCAGTCAGGATTCAGCTAAGGAGCTTCCCCTACTGCTGGAGTGCCCTTATCATATGACCGTGGTCCAGGAGACATAAGCACAAATTGCTGAGTGGACTTCTGAAAAAGGGCTTTTGGACTTTTGCACTTTCTTTCACCTCTGATTGATGGGGGTTCTGTAGCCACTTTGTGAGTGGGGAGACAAGTTCATGTGTCAAGGTGGGAGAAGGGGAAAGTTTAAAGCAGCCCAGGTGCCCAGTGGCCTAGGAAATCATTGCAATAGGGCTGGACGGCTCACCTTTGCTACTGTTTTTATGTATAAGAAAAATAGGTCCTGTTACATCACTCTTATTTAGGCTTTATGTTAAAGGCAGCTCAATTTAATCCTTGATATGAACATAAATAAATGATTCTTTAAAGAACGTACCTAAATTAGAAATAAAAATAAACAGTATACTCTACCACTTTAATATTCAGGAAAAATATGGAATTAAAGGAAGAGGACATATCATTTTTGTACCTACACTGTCACAAGATCAAGAACAAGAGCTTTGAAACCAGATAGTCTGGGTTTGAATCCCTGTTTCTTCATTTAAAACTGTGTATTCTTGGTAAAATTCCTTAATCCTGCTGAGTCTCCATTGCATGAGTTAATATGTGTAGCAAGTTCAGAAATATGCCTGCAATAGAGTATTTTAATTATTGTTATTTAAACCCCTTCTATAGTAAGAGCTGAAGAATGCAGGGCATTATATATTTCTGGCAAATTGTAGCCATTTGAGAAATGAGTCTGATGATACCTTAAAAATGGTGCATATATTCTCAAACAAATAAAGGATCTAGTGTGTAAGGACAATTAGATTGAATCAGTGTTCAAAGCAGCGAGAGACAAAGTTCTCACAGAGTGAAAATCAAGTGAATGCCTAGAACCAGAGGGGTGTTGAATAATTTGCATTGCGTGTTTATAATGATATGCAGTTATTAAAAAGAACCAATTTGGTGTATATCAGTTAACTTAGAAAAATCTTTGCTATCTACTATTATCCAGGGGTAATAAGGATTCAGAAAACCTACATACTGTATCAGTGTATCTTTGCAAGCACCTATATGAACAGGAAGATTTGTAATGATTTAGATCAGGTGGTTAACATTAGCTACCACAATTAGTGTATATTGACATTTTAAAGGGGTGACAGGAAAAAAATAAACAGCATTATAAAAAGGTGACAATAATGGAATATAATATCATGTATGTGAAATTATTGGAATGAGTGGGTTTAGACACATGAATTGCAGCATGCAAGAATGTGTCCCAGACATTAATGGGGTTATCTCAGGGAGGTGAGGTTTCAGATTATTTTGTATTCTTCTTTGCAGTTTAATTTGTGGTTTGCTTTATAAAAACTACTAGACATTTTATATAAGCAGAAAAATAGTTTTATCATTATGAAGTTTAAAAAAAGGGAAAAGAGAATGGGAAGAAAGATGGTAGAAATGTCTTACCTAGTTTTGTTTTTGTTTGAGATACTTAACTTAAAGGAGACATAGAAGTGATGCGGAAAGCAGAGGTGAATATGGGTGTCCATGGGCTTGTGGATGAAATGGTAGTTACCAGAGTGAGTTCCAGTGTTCAAGGTAATGATTTTATAGGGTGGGAGGATTTGAAGATTCAGATGACAGAGGGTATAACTGAAGAAGGGAAATTCTGGAAAAGGTGAGAAGACTCTAAAGGATGAGATCCAGAACCAACATGAAAGGCCTGGGCTTTGGCAAGAGGAAGGACATGTCCTCAATTATAAGGAAGATGAAAGGGGTGGAGAGAAGAGAGAAGGAGGGGAAGGCAGAAAGAAGAGACAGGAAGATTTGGAGTTGGAAAAGATGGGATGTTCTCAGCTGATAGCTTTTATTTTCTTGTGAGGAGTTAGGAACTTGTTGGGAGTGGTCCAGAAGGAAATTTGATAAGAAAACTCAAATAGTTATGGGGAAGGAAGAAAGATGGAGCTCACTAGAAAAATATGGAATTGCCTGACAGTGTACAGAGTGTGTATCCTCAGTTTCCTGGCCAGCTTCCTTTATGTTGTGGCTGGTATGGACCAACGAAAAAGACAGTATTCCAAGTAGTGAGAAGAGTGATTCCATACTGGATGTGAGTTAAAAGAAAAATTCCCCCATTGAGCAAAAGCATTGATGTCATGATATTTTCTGTATAACAATGTTTAACAGCAACTCACTATTGTGTGTGCTCTAATGGAAGTGCCTGGAAAAGAGAAATAAAACATGGCCACTGTTATGGGGGATAATTCAACCCATAATTGGTAAATAATGAGTATCTTTTATATATGTACAATTGTAGGTATACAAAAGTAAAGTATAGTTTTTTTGCTCATCAAATATTCTAAGACAATTAGAAAATGATCAATGGAGGTGATACATGAGCCAAATTTCACACTGGAAATCAGGAGTCCCAAGTTATTGTTCTAGATTCACCTAGAGATGTATATAGTCTTAGTGTTTTAGTCTACTTTGTTTTTGCTGCTGTGACCAAAAGACATGACAAGAACAATTTTAGAGGAGGAGAAAAAGTTTTATTTGATGCTTATGTTTTCTGAGGTCTTAGTTCATAGATGACTCATTGCTCTGGACCTTAAGTGAGGTAGGACATCATGGTGGAAGGGTGTGGAGGAGGAAAGCAGCTCAAGACACGACACCAAGGGAGGAGAGAGAGAGAGAGAGAAAGAGAGAGAGAGAGAGAGAGAGAGTGAGAAAGAGAGAGAGAGTGAGTTCCACTCACCAGGGATAAAATATATACCCTCTTTAAGGTAAAAATGCCCACGGTGACCCTCTTCATCTAGCCACACCCTACCTGTCTATAGTTACCATCTAATTAATCCCATTCAAAGAGATTAATGCATCAACTAGGTTAAAGCTTTCATAACAAATCATTCACCTCTAAACTTTCTTGCATTGTCTAACACATGAGCTTTTGGGGGGACACCTCATATCTAAGCTATAACACTTAGTAAAGTTGTTCTGTGTTTTGGAGTTCCCCTTTCTTTTCTCTTGAGGTAGTTAAACCAGATTTTATGAATCTACTTCTGACTTTGACATTCTATAGTTCTTAGATTTTGCATGGTTGAGAACTTCTTCAGGTGTTAGCTTAAATGTCACCTCCTTAGTAACTGCCCTGTTTAAGTAAATACTGGAAATATTCTCTAGCATTATTTAGTTCCTTGATAACATTTATTACAATAAGTGATTATTTACTTATTTGCCTCTTGATTTTGGTTGTTTATCTGAAGGCAGGGACTACGCCTTTTTAAAATCCACCAATTATGTGCCAGTGCCTTGCAATATTTAACACACCGAAGTGACTTGAGACGATTTGATAGTTGGATATAGAGGTAGCAGATACTTAGATAAGCAAGAGAACTTGCTTTTGTCATAAAAGTACTTGTGAGTTTGTCCTTGAAGGAACAGTAGGATTCTGTGGAAGCGAAAAAAGATGGTATTCTTTATATGGAGAAGAGTAAGGGCTATGATACAAGGGGAATGGAATGTGGTATGCAAGTGATAAGCAGATCTCCCAGGTTAGACTGGAAGGTTGAGGCAGAATGGCCAGGATGGTCAACAGGAAAAAAGACAAAAAAGGGAGGGGAGAGTTGGGACCTTAAATGGGCAAAGCTTGGGCATCATTGTTGCTTCTTAACAGATGAAATATGGTTCACAAGATGAAAGTGGCATGACTCAGGAGGGCAAGCCAGCCAACCAATTCCCTTTTGATAACATGGTTCAGTTACATGGCTAATAGGGAAGGTAGGAAACTAAGTAGAATATTAGATGTTCAGTATCCTTTAACATACACTTAATCCAGAGATATTTTCTCCCATATTTGAAACATCAAATCTACTCTTAAAATAAAAATAAATTAAAAAACCATCCTAAAACCCTGGGTAGGTTATCTGTGCTAATGGTTTATCTGGCTACTATTAAAATTTTTCAGACTGTGTGCACCTTCCCTCTTTATCTCATGAACTCCAATGGCCCGCTCACAACAGGACTATCCTGATTTATGGGTGTCTTACTCCTTCTAGTCTGCCAGTCTTGATTTATCTAGCAGCCACTTCTTTATTTCAAGCAATATGTCAGTGAATAGTGTTTGGGGGTGCAATTGTCCCTTTCACTCTCAGACTTCTGCTGGCTATTCCTAACACCTCCCACAATGGTTTTGTTTGTACAGATTTATAATCCAAACTAGAGTACTTTGAGGAGAGAAAGAAGACACTGTTAATAAATAAGCTCAGATAATGGGTGTAAACTGAGATCATACTGAGCAAGTTGGGACTTATAGTCACCCTACTATACTGTATTTTTCCCATCTATTCAATTGGAATCTATTGGAATCAGACTTGTTTTTATTACTTTCTAATAGCAAATTGTCACAAATTTAGTGACTTCAGACAACACAAAGTTATTCTCTTACATTTCTGGAAGTATGAAGTAAATCTCAGTGCTAAAATCAAGATGTGAACTGTTGGTTCCTCTGGAGAGAATCTGTTTCCTTGCTTTTTCCAGTTTCTAGAAGCCTGCCCTTCTTGGCCCAAATTGTCTTTTTTCTCCTACTTCTATTGTCACCTTATCTTCTTCCTAGGAGGCTCTAGGATCATCTCTCTATCACAAGGTTCTTAATTAATCACACCTGCAAAATACCCTTGACATAATATTCACAGCTTCTGAGGACTTGCAGACCATTACAACCATTCTTTCAGGAGAGCTTTCTAGGAAACTATGACCTATTTCCCTCTGTAAGTCACATTTCCTGATGCTGACTTCTGGTACCATCTGCTCATTCTCCTCTAGGTACTTATGGCTTCTTATATTGCATTAGGATTAGTTATGACTCTGCTTTATTCCCCTTAATGAAGCACAATGTAGATCACAGAGATGAATTTGATAAGGGTCCTGTCCTCCAGCATCTTATACTTGAGCCAGAGAACTGCTAGAGTTTTACCAAATATTTGCTCTTCCCTTAGTGCATATGTGTGAACATGTGCATACACACACACACACACACACACACACACACACACACATGCTACACACCCTTGCCACCAGATCATCTCTTTTGTCCTTGAAGTCTCAGCTTAGAAGGTAATCACTTATACTCACTTTCCTGACCCTTTGACTAGTCTGGGTCTGTTCATTATACACACTAGTTCAGTCTATTCACCTTAACATCTCTTTGCACAATTATAATTATTTAATTTGTCATTATTTATTTGTCCTTCTCCCTTCCTTCCCTAAACTGAAAACTTGTCCAGGGAACTTGTCTGTTTCATTCATCTTGATCCCCAGCATAATTTTTGACATATAGAAGAAGGTACTCAGCAAGTACTTACTGATTAACGTACCATGAAGAAGACCCTTATTTTGGTAACAATTATCTCAATATCTGCTTATTCACTTAACTCCAAGAGAATATTTTCATTTTTTTAAAGATCCTAGAAAAATCTTGATCTTTTAAGATATGTGAAACTTTCCTCATGTATATTAACAAGCAACTTGCTTCCTCTTAGAGTACACTTATTGTCATACCTCTGAATTCAAGGGCAAGTATAAAGAAATCTAACTGTGGTTCACATTTATTGTAAAATACAGGAGAATCATAGGGTTTACATCTTTGTTTTATGTGCTTTGATTATTTTCACCACATAAACTTATGAAGAGTAAGTTCATGAAGGGACTTGACAGGTCTCTCTGCCCTCCTAGGAAGGGCTGTTCACCCTAGGTATGCACGGGGCTCACCTCTGATGTATTACATCTTCAAGGAAAGCTAGGTATTTTTCTTCCTGGTAAGTGTTGACCTTGATCTGCTACAAATGAGTTTTTCTTTTGTTCACAAAGTGTTTTGTTTTAATACACAAATTTTATTCTGTCTCAGTGTTAAATATGTGTGCTTTTGCTAGAGTTGCCCAAACTAGTATCATATTTCTCTTTCTAGTAGATAGTTCTTTAAATGTAGAAAACGATTCATTTTCAGCTTTGCAAAGACTCTAACAAGGGTCTATTCTGCTTTCTGAACCTTTCTGGTTTGTAACAATGTGCGCCATATGGCCTCAACAAACACTCCTTTGCAATGCCTAATTTTTTTTTTTTCAGCCAGCTTTCCCTCTTGAATGTATGTACTCATGTGATTTTGCATATGCTTCTTTTATATAATGATCCAGATTCTTTGCTCTTCTGTTACATTCTTTCACCACTGCTTCAAGGTCTTTAGCTTAAGTAAAAGATGACAGTGTCATCTACATATTTGAGGTACCTCCGGGTCCTTGAGTCCTTCTCTTTATCTGTAGAAACCTTGAAAAGTTTTCTCAAGGCAGGAGGTGAAGAGTCTTAGTGAGATACCACCTATTAATTCTACACTACAAGTTGACCTTGACCACCTAATTTTCGAGTTAAATGTGACGGTATCACTTGTGAAGATATGTTGGGGCACTTACCATGTGGGGCTTCTATTGCTGCTTTTGCAGGGCTCCCAACAAAGGATCAGTTTCCATTAAGTCAAAATTCTTTTCAAGTCCCACAAAAGTCATACAAAATGACTTGTTTATTGTTTATTGTTCAGCCTGCTCTGCGGTTTGAAAGCAAATACAAAATAATGCCCATTTTACCTACCCATACTTGCTGGGTTACATCAGTTGTTACACATTATTTATTGTCTATAGAAAAGGTGTAGCTCTAATCGAACTTCTGGACCACAGATAATATTAATCAAATGATTAATGAGGTAGCAGCAACATCGAATGAACACATTTTAACCAGGGAAGAGGCCACACTTTCAAATTGATTCTGCCAACACTGTCACCCAATTCAAAATGCAAGCACAAGAAAACAAAATAAATATAAGTGTTTTAAACATCGGGATCACTGTACATAACTGCCAAATGCAGAAATAGTACGTTTCCATCCAGGCAGATTGTAACCGTAGCCTCATGCATTTGGACAGGGGCTATGCTGAGATGCCTCTGTCAAATTGTTTTCCCCTTCCTGCCTCCTTCCCTTCCAACCAATTCTTTCTTCTTTTTCTGTTTTCTTCTTTTCTATTTTTCCTGGTGAGGGTTGTTTGTGAAACAGGCTTTTATGATAAAAATCTATGTTGAGTGGTTCAAAATGGAATATTATGGGGAGAAATTGAAGTGTGTGAAAGATGCTTCATTTGTTATTTATGGCTGAATAACACATTACTCCAAAATAACAGCTTAAAACAACAAATATTTGTGACCTCATAGTTTCTGGGAGTCAGGGATTGGGTGCAGCTTAGCTGGAAGCTTTGGACTCAATTCTCTCATGAAAATTGTCAGTGGGGCTGGAGATTCATTTGGACTTGCCAAGAGTGGGGCAGCAGAATCCACTGTCAAGTTCACTCACTTGGTTGTTGGCAGATTTCTGTCTTTTACCACGTGAGCCTCTCTACAGGCCTTTCTTGTTTTGTGACTGCTCATTTTCCCCACTGTGAGTGATTGAGGAAACACTTGTAGGGAGAACTCAAAATGGAAGCCTCAGTCCTTTTATAACTACTCTCAGGAGTGACACATTTCCTGCTATACTCTAGTCATGAAAAGTGAAGCAATCAGTTCCAACTACCCCAAGGGGATGGTGGTGCCAGGGCATGAATGTCAGGTGGTATGTATTATTTGGGACCATTTTAGAGGCTGCTTACTACAAATCCAGACTTCTGCCTCCTGTCCCATCTCTTTCTTTCAAACAGAATTTACATCTGATTCATATATTTTCTACAGTTAAATGTAGAATTAAGCATTTGTTTCTGTTCTGACACATTTGTAAATATAGTGATTTTCATGGGGAAATGTCTTTTTGTTCCTAATCCCTACCCTGCTTCATCTCATTGAAATTCTGCCTATCCACCAAGGTGGCTCACCTAGCATTTTTTCTTTTAATTTGCCTTTGTATCTCTGGAGACTAGTGTAGTATTGTGTGCCCAATAGACCATCAGTAATATTTGCTGAATAAACAAAATATGCTAATTCCTTTAAGAGCCATTACCAATGACCTCTTCTAGTCATAAGCTCTCCTTCCCACCAACCTCCATGCCTTTGAGAGGCAATATGGTTAAACACCCCATCTCTAGAGGCAGAATTCCATATATTCATATCCTAATTTGTTCCAAATGTCCCTGGGGAAGCTAATGAATTTTTCTGTGCCTCAGTTTAATCACCTGGAATTAGTGGATGTGAAAGTTAGGATGAGATAACTCACATGAAGTTTGGCAGAATATTTTCATTTGGCTGATATTTATTAATTCTTTACTTGATTATTTTTAATTACTTAAGTATTTTCCATTCTTCAATTATTCTCATTCCATTTCTTTTCTGAAATCATGCATTACTGTTGTTTATATACTTATTTTATCCCAAGTGGAATATGTCAGAACAATTACAGTGGAATCGCTCATCCATCTCCTTTTTCTACACCGTGGGATCCTTTAAGCTGAGACCATGTCTGATTTGTCTAAGTCTCTCCAGTATAGAACTGACATACAATTACTTTTTAACATGCATTTTTAGACTTCAGATCAAGTATAAGTGGGAATGGTAGCTTATCTTTTTTTGTTTTTAACCCTTATGATTCTAGTAGTACGATGTCTTTTGGGAAGTTGCTCAATATTTTTGTTTTGAATTATCTTGAATAATATAGATAACTTGTTCCTTTATTTCTACCTAATCCTATCTTTTCCCCCTGAATTCTTAGTGGATTAACATAGCAAATCCAGACCTGCCATAATTTATTTTAAACTGCCAAAATATCTTTCAGACTAATGTGGGATCTGCCTAAATAAATGAACTGATTCTATTTTTAATTTCAATTTAATTTACTTTACAGCATTTTCTATTTCCTCGTAATCTCCAGGACAATAATTAGGATAATTTTAATTTTTTATTAACCAAAAAACATAGTTCTAGCTCTTTTTAGCATAGGTAATAATGGTTGAATATTATTGATACTAAAGTATAGAAATGCTGCTTCAAACAGAAACAAGAAGGGTGAGAAGCTATGGTGTATTAATATTTTCAATAACAGGATTTGTTGGTCTCTTTCTTTTTCCATGCAAAATTATGCCACACCTACACTTGAAGAATGAGAACTTTTGGGCACTGATACATGATGTTGAGCTTGAAAATACATATAATAAGATGAAATTTAGGGAATTCAAAGATATAACAAAGAAGAAACCAGAAAACAGCCAGTGATTTATTTTTGATATTTTAAAATGAAAAGAGAAAAATGGCGGCTAAATAAAAACTAAGTTCTTCATTTTCTTGTAAGTATACAAACTAAAAACCATGGTTCAATGCTGCATTTAGAAATTGTTTAGTAGTAGAATTCATTAAAATATTTTATAGTGCAGTTAGTGTTGTTTCAGAAGGGAGTTCCAAAGAAAATTCAAACAAGAGATATGCCTAGGTGTTCAAGAAAATGTGGGACCAGTTTTAAAATAACTTATTTTACTAAAATGTAAAGTATAAATTCTCATTTGGAGACAGTTTCTACCAGCTGTCTTGTAAGTATTTATGATTATAGCATATAGCAAACTAGAATTGAATAAAATAGCATGATTCACTTTCTATGTCTCAAGATTATAGATTTCCATTTGAAGTTTGTACCAGAGACATGTTTTACATTTGATCATTGTGAACGCATGTAGACTTACAGTTAAAATTTTGAAAAATGTGGATAACAAACAAAAATTGGTAAAGATGGTACAATGATGTCCCCTTTCTAACACTAGGAAGAATACATCCTTCCTGTCCTCATATATGTTGAGAATACTCTGAAGTTCTCCTGTCAGTCATTGCAAGACTATTTCAAGTCACATAGTGAGTATCACACGAGAATGTCCAGATATCCTTGAGTTGGTTGATATTGAGTCATAAAAGCAGTGGAAAAATAAAGGAGGTGCAAGTCATACAAAAAAACATGTAGCATACTGATGCTAAATAAAACTTCAAACAAACTAACTAACTACTAATACAGAAAGTTTAGAGAAAGGCTGGGGAGAGTAGTGGGTAGGGAAGGTTGGGTGGAAGTTGACCATGGATTCTTAGGAGCAAGACATTTGATTTGGTTGGCTACTGCACAATAGAATGACTAGAGCTAACAGTAATGAACTGTATGTTTCAAAAAACTGGAAGAAAGGATTTTGAATGTTTTCACCATGAAGAAATGTTTGAGGAGATAGGTATGTTACCCCTGAGTTAAACATTACCCAATGTATACATGTCTCAAAACATCTGTTTTCATGTATCAGTTAAAATAAATTAGAGGAAAAAAAATAAGACCTCCAAAAAGAAAAGAAAAAAAGTTAAGAGAAAGAAAAATGGAAAATACATAAGTGAAGCTCCTATAGTTTGAGCTCTAATATCACATGAGGAAAATACATTCACAGTCCTACTGCCCCTTTCTTCTGCCTCTCAAAGCCTTCATTGTGGTATTTCCATGTGCTTTTCCTATCAAAACACACTGGTGCCCTGCCCTATTCCCTCAGAGGTTCCTTCTGCATTAGGTGAGAGAAATTCTGGAAATGGACCCATTTATTCCATAATATTAGAACCTTAAAATTTTTAAATACTTATTTTTTAAAAGTATGCATTAGAAATGATTGACAGTCAGGATTGAAGACTTTCTCCATTTTCTTACATTCTCCAAGATGTCTGTCTTATATGACTGTTGAGGGTCAGAAATGAGAAAACACTGAGTTTTGGAAAAATAAAACATTTTCATTCTTTTTTTTTTGGGGGGGGATTGAACTCAGGGGCACTGAACCACTGAGTCACATTCCCAGCCCTATTTTGTATTTTATTTAGAGATGGGGTCTCACTAAGTTGCTTAGTTGCTGAGGCTGGCTTTAAACTTGTGACCCTCCTATCTTAGCCTCCTGGTCTGCTGGGATTACAAGGGCGCACCAACTGTGCCCACAATATTTTGCATTTGTAAAAGAGAATTTTAAGTTTTCTGTTGCATTGGTGAGGCAGGATGCTAGTGACATGAATAGAACAATATTCCTTTTAATCAGTAGTTGTTGACTTTGTAATTTAGTAAAATGACTTAGATGATTCATTTTTATTTATTGGACTCATTAAAGTGGAATGATAGTATTTTTATACAATTAAAATCATGCTTAAAATATAATATGGGCTCTTTTTGCTCACCTGCATTATTTTTAGCTTGAATTTATCCTCCCTTTGAGTCTGATATACCAATATTAAGATTGTACATAGTATTGCACAATCAGAAAGGATAAAAATTTGAAGAAAAGTGTTTTCATTCCAGTTCCCACATTTATGTTAGAAATGTTAGCAAATATAAAAGATGTTACAAACTTATCTACTTAATAAGGTCTTTCCTGACAGCAAATGATAACTTCTAGGCACTAATTATAATCTTTGTATGTGTCTTTCAGTGAAACTGGAACGAAGGTGGTACAGAGACATCAGCTTCTTCTTAGTGCTTGTTTCAGTTATTATGGAAATGGTAAATTTTCCTTTAAAGTTCTCCGGTTTTTTAAAATTGCACGTGTCAGATATTTTAAGAATCAGAGATGGGTCAAATGATTTGAGATGCAATACTTTGCATTTATCTTTGACTGTGTCCCAGTGATCCCAGAGGGCTTAAAGATGCACAGCTTTACCTGCCTATGGGCATACCCTTGAAGCTGCTTCCCTGGGAGCCCATGGCTGCTCACAGCTGTTACTTTTCTTCTTTACTGACTCCCAAATGCCATTACAAAACAGACATCACCTCTCCTCTGGTTCATTTATGTTTCGATCTGAATCTCAATTTGGCCACTAAGGTAAAAGAATTTCCAAGTTATTGACTGAAGTTGGCATCATGAGTCTTTCCTCACTGTATGTAGTATAGGGAGGTAGTGGGAAAGAGTGTGGTTTTGGAACCATGGACTTGTATGACTAGCTGTAAATTAGTTAATCACTCAGGGCTTCAGTGTTTTCATCTGTAAAATGTAAATTTGGGAAAAGAGCGTAAAAAAAGTATTGCATAGCATTGCAGAGGTGAGAAAATCAGACGATAGATAAAAAATACTCAGTCCAGGCTTTCATTCATTGTAGGCTTAAAATACTCCTTTAATTTTTTCCTCTATGACTGAGGGTCAGTTTAACTCACTGTGGGGCCCATGATTGGCAACCTACTCCCATGAGCTTTATGCCTTTCTCCCCAGGTCACAACACGAATAGTGGTCTAAACATTTAGTGAATTGGGAGAAACTAATTGCTAGACAAACTCAGGGCCTTTAAGAAAAAATATAACTAATTTCTTGTTGTGATCTTCAAAAGAATTTCTGTTGACATAAAATTTTTTTTAATTAAAAAATATTAAAAACTATAACAAAAAGTACTCATAATTTCTCTACTCAAATTGATTACATTTTGGTAGTTTTATTTCAGATCCATTGTTTGTGCCTTTATTTGTGCATGTATCTCTCTCTTATGTCATATAAACATAAACAAAATAAGGATTAATTATATACCATTTTCTTGCATAGCTTACTTAAAATTTTATTGCAACCATTTTCTGATGTTATTAAATATTCTTCAGAGTTGATTTTTGCAGGCTGATAATGTTGTATCATATGACTAGCTTATCTCTGATTTGTCCTCTCACCTGGTAGTGACAGTTAGGTTGAATCTAGTATTTTATATTATTGTTAGTAATACTTTCTTAAGCATCTTTGCATACAAATCTTCATGAATCACCTGGTATCTTCTTAAAGTAAATCTTAAAAGTAAAATTGTTGGGTCAGGAAAAATGGACAATTTAAGGCTATAAACACATTGACAATTTGCCTCTAAGATTCAAAGGTCGAACCAACTTACATTGTCGTTAGAAGTGTGAGTGCCTGCTTTCCAAAGATGCTCACCGACAGTGCATTTTGGATGAATTTTAAAATGTGGTAGTACCACTGGGAGGAGGTAAAATTTTTTAGGTAAAAAAGGTGGTATCTTAGAGAAAGGGCAGAGAGAGTGAGGAAGGGAGGGAAGTGGATAGATAGCATGGGGTTTGAAATGGAGCTAATTATGTGACATACGCTTATGAATATGTCAAAATGAATCCCACAATCATGTATAACTGTAACACCCTAATTAAAAAAAAAAAAACTATAAAAAAGTGGCATTTTGTTATGGCTGATGTATATCAAAGGTATAGGTGTCTATATGTTTTGTGAATTCACAGCTTGCAAAAGATGTTTAATTTTTTTATATTTAGATTGTTTTATTATATCATCTTTAGATTTCTAGGAGAACATAGGTTTTGAATTTCAGTAAATATTTGTTTATCCTTTATTAAAATATGTTCTCCCCCTGTACTTAAAAAATGTTAATATTTTCTTGTGATTAGCCAATGTCTATTTAAACTAGAGAACAGTAGCCATAATCTAATTCCTTAAGGGTCCTGAACAGTTGGGTTCTTAGGAAATGAAGTTTTTACTTATCAAATTTCAGCTTTATTCTCTGAATATTCAAATACATTTGTCAACTGATTTTAGAGGAGAAACTGAGACTGTGGAAGGATGATGATAAATCTGGAAATATAATTCTAATTTTTTGAAATGTAAAACTGTGATACAAAGAGCAGTGGTCTGTGGGTTCTACATCTTGGCCACACCAGAATCACTGGGAAGATAGGAAAAAATTCTCCAAACCGTGGCCCTGCACACATTACTAAGAAAGTAGAGAGGGCCGAAATGTTGGTAATGATTTTCATGAAGCTTCCTAGGTGATTCTAATGGACCAACTCTGGTTAAAATCCATTAAGGTGATGGGGTTCAGGTCCAAATCTAAAACCTGTTCTTACTCAGTTGTGATACCCTAAACAATTCACCTGGGCCTTCAAAATGCCTAGGTCTTGAAAGAAGCGAGAAGAAGGTAAAGAGCTCCTGAAATTTAGGCTTTCTACCTACTCTATAATAAGCTAGTGCTTCTACATGCCCGAATGTCCCCAGTCTGACGAAATTGGGAAGAAATGTTAACATCACAGGTACACGACGATGTATCTGATAGAGCATATATGTGCGGTTTATATACAGAATATATCATTTGAAATTAAAATAGAGGAAGTTTTAAGTGATTTCACTTCAGGGTCCTTGCTAAAGGCCGGGTAACGCTGCCAGTTCTTCTGTGAGAATTACAGATTAGCAAAGTGAGAATTGTAGCAGTTTGGCTGTAAAGATATTAAAAAGTCTAGTAAGTTTAAGTTATTTTCACTCCAGGAAAACTATAATCATTTGAAAGATCAAAGAACAAGAGTGAAATTTAAAATAAGAGTATATATTCACGAAGCACTGTGTTGCTGGTAAAGGGACATTGGTGACTGTTGACCTGCCTGTCATTGTGCTAACTGGTGAATATCTTTATTTTGAAAACAACTTGCTGAAGCTACTGTGGATGTTTTAACTTTATAAGACTTAACAAATTTGCTTGAGAGGTTTTTGTTGCTTTTTGTTGTTAGGAAATCATCTCATTGCATACCAAGAATTGAAATGTCACTGTATTACTGGGCATAAATGTCAAAATGTTGCTGATGGTCTTCTCTGTCTAGCTCTCAGGATCTAGGCAAATACAATTAGTTCTTGATTAATACTTTGGAAAGGAATTCTAGAATTTAGAACTTCCTAACCAAGCAACTCAAAGGTAACACACTACAATGCAACTTTTTGAAGTGGAGACTTAAAAAATTTTCTAGCACTTAAAAAGTGTATGTCTGAATTTATAAGTGTTGATGTGAGTTGATGTGAATTTCCATGGCCTTATTATTTAATCTTTGTAGATGTTCATCATTATTAACTTTTTATGCAACAACTGTCCCTGTGTTGAGTACAAACAATGCAAGAGGTGAAGACAGCCTAAGTGGCAAGCAGGCATTTCTTGATTCAACTCTTAAGGAAGGGATGCTTATGAAGAAAGTAGCATAAAAGATGGAAGAACCCAGCTTTCTCATGAAATTTATATTGTATAAATTCGTAAGCTAAAATTACTGCTTTTAGCTCCCCTGTTTTACCGGTGTATTTTCTAAACTAGGGCAACTAAACTAAAATTCATAATTTATAAACAATCTGTGGAAAAAATTAGTGAATTATTTACAACACTTTCAAAAAATGTGTTTGTATCTTATACAAAAATTAGCTACCCTGTTAATCACAGTGGTGCCACAAATATGCTGGAAATTAGGACTTGCAAAGTAAGTTTGGAAAAAAAATGGTCCTGTAACTCAATCTGTGATCGGAAAACCAAACTGATTCTGAATGGTCTATTTAAACAAATGCCAATTATTGAATAATTCTCTGACCTAAACAGAAAGTTATTGTATATGGAAAGATTTTTTTCCCCCTTAGAGTGCTTTATTCCAGATGCCCTTTTAAATTGTTTTTAATTCTCTGTGGGCAGTAGATAACTAAACCTACAGAATGTAGTAATGGCAGGGAGGAAGCAATCACGTTGGCCACTTCTAGTTAAGAGTCATGGAGAAGGCGTCTGTTCTGTATGAATTGCAGACTATAAGGACTTTGACAGTTCATAGACCAGACCTAATTTATTAAACTAAGTTTCTAATATAAACAGTAATTTGTTTCAGGCACTGACACTGCAGGTCTGGATTATGTGAACCAAATAGAAAGAACTGTATTTCCTTTTTGGAAAGAGTGTGCCTTTGGTGTGTTGGAAGAAAATAATCTAATATGTCATAATAGTAAATATGATGAACATGACTGCCTTCCTGAACATGGGCTGATCACACTCCCTTGCTTTTTAAAATTTCCAGAATTTTAAAAGTACTGAGGCATGGGTTGTAAACTTCAAAGCACACCTGTGCATAATATTCCAAAAGGATAAGAAAGGGGTGAGACTACTTGAATAAGTTCAGTCTTTTGTGCACTAAGATACAGTTTAGTTTAAGTTGCTAGTGAAACAGTCTCACTATAAAATCAACTGCTTAATTAGAAAAATGTGAAGATTCTGTTACTCTGTTGTGTTATTTTACAGACAATGTTTGGAACAGATATCCTCACATTTACGTATTAAAATAACCTAGACATTTGAAAAAGACTATGTACTAAATACAGCTGTATTTCAAGACTTTGGAAGATATGTTTCAATCAGACCAAATAACATGTGGCTAGATTTTAAGTGACTGTATTTTATATTGTTTGTGAAAACATTAACATACATTCTCACATAAACCCAATACCCATTATTAAATTATTTATGTGCTGCCAATTTCTATGTAAGGCAAGAAGGAATATACAAATACTTTTTTCTTGATCTAAAGGGCAATATATTAGTTGGAATGATTTTGGTTATGTTTGGCAATGATTCAGTCTACTTATATTGTACTGCAGCATAACAAACTCATCTTAAAATGTGTCTAAAACATAAAGAGCATTTTATCTTGCATAATATAAAGTGGGTGGTAGGTGCTTCCATGTCTGGTTAATTCAATCATTCAGTGGTTAATTTAATGGCTTTCTTCTGGTATCCTTACCCAACACTACCCCAATTTGAGACAAGATGAGGACTCAAACTAATGAACATATCACCCTCTATTTTGAAGTATAAGACTTTTTGAAACCTAAACAAAATCAGGGCACATTTAGCAAGGAAGAAGAGAGAAATTACTCTTAGGTAGGCAGTCAACAGTGTCTGTCAAAGGCAGGAATAAGAAAGCATAAATTTATTGGTAACACCTAAACAGTAGATGTTAGGCATACACAGAAAATCTATATGATATTATTTTATTACCTACATGAGTCTTGTAAGAACTTTTAAAATATTTTCCCATAACATTTTTATGTAAGGTAAATAAAAATGCTTATAGCATGATAGCAGAGTCATTGCAATATGAAATGTTTAGATCATTTTGATTGGACTAATTATACTAGTCAGTCACAAATATGATTAGTTTTCTCAAGCCATTTTGGCTTGTATAACCCTGAAGTGACAAATTATTGACTGAATACAACCAGCCAATAGGTTGTTTTTATGTTTTAGAGAAGCAAACTGACTTTTTCTCCTGTCTAATCACTTACTTGTCAGAAGAGATGTTACATTGGTGTGGGGAAAATGAGAGAAAGATAGGGTAGGGAAGGAGGAGATTCAGGAATGGAGACAGTAAACATAACACAGAGGAAACCAGTTGTTGGGTACAGTGCATCATTTAGGTTTCCTTTATTTTGCTATACTGAGTGGTAGATATTTTTATTCTTGCTTGCAGTATAATTTATTTAAATAATTTTTTCTTATCTATAGCCTGAATGCAATATAATATGAACATCTTAAAAATGTGTTATCTTAGTGAACCAGTTCTCCTTATTGATAAAGGCAGTAATCCTTTTGAAGGGATTATTTGCTGCCCCACCTTCAAATAATAACTTCACAAAATTGTCTTCTTCAATCAATGAATGTTGAAGTCCTACTAGAACTACAAAAGAGCAGTACTAATTCTAGGTATTTCTGCAGCACAAAAATTACATACTCTTAATATCTGAAAGCATTTTAGAATGGAAATAGAGATTCAGAAATAAAAAAGAAAAAAAGCCCCGCTCTGACCAAGAACATACTAATTCAGGATGTATCTTGCAATAGACAGCTAATATCATGGAGAATAACTGCAGCTATCTTCCCCAACCATACCCAAAATAGCACATGGACCTTCAGTTAGATGCAGAACGGTGGCTCATCTGGCCATGGGTTCAACCCTCCGACAAATGATCTGTGTCCATGAGGTATGGTATACAAATCAAGGAAACTGAAAAACATGCAAACGGCAATGTGAACAAACTCAGACTTATTTTCTAGCTGTACGGGTTTTGGGATTTAGATGTGCATGTTCACATATGAAAGCAAGCCCTTGGTGAAGACACCATAGTTATATATAAGCTTATTGTTCTTGAGACTGAAATTTGCTCAGTTGGGGTTATTATTGCTTTTGTTTTTTTAATTAACAATAGCTGGTTTTCTTTCAAATAAAATTTTACTATTTGTCTTTTGAATTGAAAAGCTTTGGCACAATAGCATGATCTGTAGGAAAGTTAATCTGGCATTTGAATCTGTCATCAAATGAGCTCATGTAAAATGACACTTTCTTTGCTCAGTTGGTTCTCTGGGCACAATGCCCACCACCCCAATATTTTCCTTCTCTTCAGAAAAAAAGAGAAAATTGTTTGGAAAACAGCATTTACTGGGAGTCAGGACAATTCAATTTTTGTTCTACCCACTTTCCTCATCTTTACTGTATCCCCCATTCAGACTTTAGTGAGGATAATAGAATTGAAGTGTTTCTGACTCATTTACATTGATTGCCATTTTGGTCAAGATGGTGTGCTTCAGTTTCCTCGTCTTAGTCAATAAAACCCCTTGATTCTTAGAAGTTCGGATTCCCCTTTTAAGACCAATGATCTTTGTTTTGCACGATATGCCTAGAATAACTCTGGAGAACTTTTAACATTCCAGTGGAAGGAGTTCAGTTATAGCTTCATTCTTACTGCTAAGGAACTACATGACTGTTCAATCCATGGAATGAGGTAGACCAATCCTGAATGGAAACTGTTAATTAGAATACCTTATTTCAAACGATAGATTTTCTGAAACCTAGACATTGCAGATGTAGAATCACACCTGTAAAAAAAATTTTTTTTAAATGAAGATTTTCTGTGCATATGTTTAGCAGTGAATTTGGTTAAAATTAAAGCTAATTCTATAAATTCACTATAGTTTTCTTATATGAGAATACTTGAATGCCTTCATTTGAGTCTTTCTTTGCTTCACTGTTATTTTTGGTTTCAGTGTAAAATTTCCAGAGGGATTTTAAAGTTTGGTGTTTGCATTACTAACTTTCTTTGGAATTGGAAAAAACAAAATTAGCTGAGTTTTTAGGGTTATAAAAAACTGGATCTTTTCTAAGTTGAATAAGCCTATAACATGTAAACTTTTGAAAAGTATTCATTTTAGGTTGGTATTTAAAAGATTTTGTATTAATTTTAGACATTATCATTTTATTTTATTTTTTAAAATATATTTTAGTTGTAGGTGATACAATACCTTTATTTTATTTTTATGTGGTACTAAGAGTGGAACCCAGGGCCTCAGTGTGCTAGGTGAGCACTCTACCACTGAACCATAACCTCAGCCTCAACATTATCATTTTAAATAAAAGAATAAACAATAGATATAAATATCTTTAAGCCATTCTGACCTCCCCACTGTATCTCATATAAAATGAGAAATCCCCATTAGTCGCTGCTTGGAACAAGATAATCCCATCAAATACAATATGACTTATTTGTGATTTTGTTCGATCAAGGGGAATTACTGAGTATTTTAATTATTAACTTTTTAATGGAGCCTAGGAAGCAGACTTGGTGACAATAAAACAGATTATTGATCAATTATATTTAAAAGCTTTGAAATAATTCATATGAAAGAAGAAATTCTACTCATACATTCTGAACCTGAATATAGCATCATTGTAAGTGATCTATATACAGTATTGAGGACATTAAATCTGAATGTATTAAATTTCTTAAAGGAACTTCCAGATTTTGTCTCTGATAAAATTCTGACTCTCCTCTGTCTTTACTTCTGTTAATGATTTAGTTGGGATTTTGTAATTGATGATTTAATTCATTATTACATTAAACTCGGTATTTTTCCTTAAATCTATTGTCCAATTTTTGAAAATGACTTTACCAACTATATTTTTCTACCCATGGTTATATATTATCAATTAGGAGAGTATCTAAGTATCAAATTGTGGAATTTGATGTGATATCTTTAATGTGGCAGAGTTGCTATCAAGCAAATAGGTAGACCAGGATCTAAGGGAACAGAAATCTGCATTATTAAGCTTACCATGGGAGATTCCACTCTTTAACCAGTTACAATAGGGATTTGAATACCACAGTCTCTCCTCACCTCTCTTGATCTTCAGGGTCAAGAGTCCTGAATATTAAATAGTTTCTTTGGATTCCCAGAGAGGACTAGGTAAAAGCAAACCATTCTTTCTTTCCTTTTTTGTTTCTGGGGGTGGGAGAGTACTGGGGATTGAATCTGGAGGTGCTTAACCACTGAGTCACATCCCCAGTCATTTTTTTATATTTTATTTAGAGACAGGGTCTCACTGAGTTGCTTAGGGCTTCACTATGTTGCTGAGGCTGGCTTTGAACTCTAGATCCTCCTGCCTCAGCCTCTGGAGATGCTGGGATTACAGATGTGCACCATCTCACCCAGCATTCTTTCTTTATGCATTCCTCAACTAGTTCTTATACTACCTGTGTTTGCCCATCCTATATACTTGGGAATCTGAGGGCTATACATCTGCTTAAATTCACAACAAATTACTTTCTTAACCCCCGGATCTTGCTTCCTGAACCCTGGGATGTTTCACTAGGGAACATACTAGATAAATTGTGATTATGGAAATGGAAGTGGGAAGGACTGGTGTGATTTACTTCTTAGCATAAGATATCAGGTATAGGAAGTGAATTATACTTCTGATTTTAATGCTATTTCCAAGACATATTTCTTATAAAATAACATTAAGTTTATGTTAAAGAAGGTAAAATAGGCTCAGTGCAGTGGTACATGCCTGTAATCCCAGTGACTTGGGAGTCTAAGGCAGAAGGATCACAAGTTTGAGTCCATACTGAGCAATCTAGGGAGACCGTGTCTCAAGAATAAAAAATAAAAAGGGCTGGAGCCGTAGATCAGTGAACATCCTCAATAACATACACATATACACACACAGACTAAAGTAGGAAGCATAAAGAAAATATGGTAAACTTGACTTTCTTTTTCCTTGTGTGTACACACACACACACACACAGAAACACACACATATAGGTATATATATATATATTTTTTTTTTTCTTTTTTTTTCCCCTCTCTCTCTCTCTCTTTTTTTTTAACCAGGGATTGAACTCAGGGTCACTCAACCACTGAGCCACATCCCCAGCCATAGTTTATATTTTTTATTTAGAGATAGGTTCAAGATCAATACTCTTCCTTAAACCTTGCATGACATTTTTGTAAATTATGTTTTCCTGGACACATTTTCCCATTATCTGCTACCTGAATGAATGAAACACATCTAAAATATATTTTTGGATGGATATACTTTCAATCTTGAGCAATCCATTTTCTTTTTGTAATTCACACAAAATTAATTGTGTCATTTTTTTCCCCAGAACTGTTACTAGCCATGTCAGGTTATGAGAACAAAAGATGAGACGAAACAGTGCTAATTTGCTTTGTAAAAATGAAATGAATACAATGAAGGATACTACTGAAAAGATAGTATTCATCAGGAAGAGAATACAGTTTCATTTGTGGAGGGAAAAAAGGCTAAATCTCAAGCAGACAGATCCAGACTTTATGATTGCCATTCAGGTGCTCAACTGCAGTGCTCTGAACTACAACCTTTGCCTTTGAACTATAGAGCTCACTCATTGCTGCTTTTGCCCAACTCCAGAGATGTGTGGGAGCACTTGCTGGAAGGGGGCAGGATGTGTGATATTTCTGAATAGATTCCAGTGGTTGCGAATGTTCCATTCTGCTTTTATAGAGGTTATTAAATTTTGCCATATACTTTATGCATCTGCAATATATTTGTTATTTTGCTTAAAAAAACAACAGCATTGTTTACAACTAAAGTAGAAAAACCGAGGTAAAAATAAAGAGCTCTTGCTAAATAAAATATATACAACTACTGCTTTGATATTTTTTTTGCCAAACCTGAAGAACTCATGGGGTTGAATCCAGATTTTCAGAGCAAAAAGTGATACTGAGCAAGAACTAGGAAGCTACAAGAAATGTAATCTATCAGTGCATGAAAATTACATTAAATCTCATAGCAGTGTTTAAACAGAGATAACCTACATCTGACAGGCTAAAGTGTCAATTAGTCTTAAATATATATTCAATTAAAACACAACAAAAACTAGTTTGACCTCAATATTACTAATATGGAAACAGTCAATAGGTTGAATTATTTAAAGTTTACAGCAATATTGCAGGAGTACTTTTTCATAATTTTTATGAACTGCTTTCTTTGACCTAAGATTCTCAATAATACTGAAATAATCATTTGTCATTGTTGGGGAGCGAGAAAGGACTAGACCATGTATAACTCACAGAGTTCATGTCTTCTGGGAGTAAATCCATTTTGGTTTTGACACACACGAACACTGAGTCTACATAACAGATACTTACACTACTGCAGATTGATGATAATGCTCTCAGGGGGAAAGGTGGGTGGTTGTCTTATAAAAGGCTGAGATGAATAGTGGGTATTTTTACAAACAAATATAAAAACCTTTCCATTTCCTCAAATGATAGTAAAATGCTCTACATGAAAATAGCTACTTTATGAATACAAAAATTACTAGATGTGTGTATCCAATCTACTTGTGAGTTGACATAGGAAAAAAATTAAGTACCAGGGATTTGGAATAAAAAAAAAAAAAAAAAAACCCTCCTGATTCTTCTGGAGGAAAAAAGGCAACACATCTCCTTTGTAGATAATATGACCTTGAGGGAAAAGGAGATTCCTCTTCCCTACTTGGTCAGGAGGTCTCTGCTTGAAAAGTCTTGACCCTAGATACAACGCTTGGGTATTGGTTTTGTCAGAGTTGAAATAAGGGCTTGAATTTCTAAATCTCTGAGGTCTCTTTTATTTCTAAACTAGATGACCTTCTTTTCCATTAAAATAGGCTGCAGGGTTTTTGTTGAGTGCATTTTTGGATCTGGCCTTTCTGATTCCTGGAGCAAACCTCAAACACCAGTGTGGAACATTCCTTCCTGGAATCATTGTGTAGAGACCCTGGTTTCTCTTAGATATCTCTTCTGCACCCTTGGTGTAGGTCTTCAATCTTTGCTTGCAGAATGCCCTTTCTCATTTGCTTGTATATGTTGTATAGACTTGATCCTTTGTACATTTCTTTAAAGTTTCCCTGGAGCAAATATTTCATTTTAAAATATATTTAAGAGATTTTTAAACCAGGGTTGTAATGTATCAATTTTAAAATTACAAATATAACATGAATCCTTTTTATTGTGAAAGAGAGAAATGGCTATATGTCAAGTCAATAAGTAAGGTATTTTGAATAGCACTGATATGTTTTAGGTGAGTTGGGATTTTATAAAAGTTTTTGTATAAATGAAGAAGGTTATTTGCACATAGAATATTTGACTTTCAAATAGTTATTTGCTGATTTTACCAAAGTTCTATTTTGGTTTTAATTGTTTACCTAGAAGTTCTCATGAGATACGTAAAATATATTTTCTTATATTTCTCAAAATAACATGAAAAGGCAGCAGAAGGCAGTTTCTCTGAGGGAAGAAAATTCGTTGTGAAGAAGCATATATGTTAAAAATATGAGTTCGGGAGAAAGTTCATGAATCACCTCATCCCTATTATCATTTACACATGAGGATTATAGACCATTTGTGAACATAATTGTTTTTAATGAGGCTGTAGTTAAAAAAAAACCCTCCTTACAAAAGAGTTGAAAACATTCTTTAAAAATGATTTGCAAACTTGGTGCCAGGAAAAGCAAAATTTCATTCCCAAATATGAAAAAATTAGGAATATTTTGATAAACATGACTCTTTATATCTGTTTTTCTGAGAATTATCTGCATTGTCTGTTTAAGGATAATCTAATGCTATAAGATTATGTCTTTCTGCTGAAGAAATGGGGTTTGCCATTTTCTCATCGAGCTCTGTGAGTGAGTCAAATCCTGAGGCCATCAAATCCTGAAGAAGCAGGTTTTCTTTCTCTATAATAATGATATCTCATGCGTAGCCCCTGTGGTGACCATATAACCATACAGAAGCAAAATGATATTTGAAATCACTTGTGGTCAACTTTCATTTGTGTTTGTACTTTACTTCGAAGTATGAGAAAAATATAATGTTATATAAATATATAATATGTATTACATTAATATACATGACTTTAATTTGTTATGAGATATACTATTCATTATTTTCCTGTTAAATAGTAATTTCTTCTTTTACAGTCAGTTTCTTTTAGCATCTGTTAATTAGAAGCCATTTACTTAGTTACAAATCCCTAATAACAATAATTATACCTTAGACTAACAGTAGGTGGATAGGCTGAGCATGTAATTTTCCCCTTTAACTTACATTCCTCAGTTTAAAAATAAAGGTTCAGTAGTTACTTTAAGTGGATTTAAAGTGACAAAATATGCTGATATTTAATCCCTTCAGGTGTATGATTTTAACAGAAGGGCTCAGTGGTTCTAATGAGATCAGGATGTTTTTGCAGAAAGGGGTGTTTTCTTACAGAGGAGTAATAGGCAGGTGGCCCTATGTTTAAATAAGACTAACTTCTGAGACAGATGATGCAGTGGACAGAGAGATACGCTTCATTAAGGGTAGGCACAGTAAGACGGCATAATAGCTGGACCGAGGAAACAACAGACTCTATAAATGCATTGATTGAATCACTGTGTCAGAGTAACTGTACAGTCACTTTCCAGTAGGGACTTACAGACGCAGTGCTTGTGTGTATGTTGTTTGGAAGGATCAGCTGTGAAATGGAATCTGCTCTTTGAAGCTCATTCTTTATCCCTCTTTGTTTTAGTAAGCTTTTTTGCTGCTGTAACTAAAAGATCTGACCCCAACAATTTTAGGGAAGAAAAGTTTATTAGATGATCTGGGATCTTGACTTCTTTGAATTACTCCTCAATGCCCATATCACAGGGAGTATTACTACTAGTACTCCATGTTTCTTTCTCATCCATTTTTACTCTGCCTGGAGATACCTGTAGCACTTTTATCTGTTCTTTATCACATTTGCTACCCATAGTGACCCTTGTGAATAATTATTCTTTGTGGAGTTTGTGCTACATGCTTGTTCTGTGTTTTAGAAACAGGTTATGCAGAATAGTTTTTACCATTTAAAGACGTAATTAACCCTTATTATAAATTACTGGTTTTTTAAAAATACTTTTTCCCTATCTTCTTTGCAATGGAAACTGTGGCCTGTAGCTCATTCCTGTGGCATAAGGAAAAATGTGCATAGGAATTTCCTGTGAGTGATGAGAGGTGAGCAAGGCTGGGGAGTGAAGGGGTAGAAAGAGGGCATTGGGACACCAGACTGCCCTCTCCTCTGGAGGTATTTCCTGGGTTCCAGGGAGAGACGACAGATACAGGATCAGCTCTCTGTCTCTTGGAGAAGGTAATGCTTACTCTTCTTTCTTTTTGTGTTTCTGTCCTCCTTTCCTTCTATCTTTCTGTCTTGTCCTTCTTAGTTTCAGTCATTCTTTTTGTTTGTGTTTCCATTGACCTCTTTTCCCCCACCCACCCTCCCCTCTTTCTTTTCTTCCTGTCTTCCTTTCCTTCCTTAGAATCCAACTGGTGGATAGCCATGTCAGCCAGAGAAGTGCTCTGGTCTGGACAGAATCACGAGACCAGTTTAATGGAATTTAGTGAGCAGCACCAGAAACGCTGTACGAACTGTTTCTGGTTTCTTTTGGTTCACTTTGTTGCAGCATCTGAATTCACAGAGACCTCTATTACCTGTTTGAAGAGGTAAACCCTGAACTGTTTCATTTGGTCTTAGAGTAGATGCTATGGTTTGGATAAAATATCCACTAAAGGCCCATGTGTTAAAGGCTTAGTCTCCAGCTCAGTGCTATTGGGAGGTAGTGGAACCTTTAAGAGGAGGAGTTTGTGGGAGATCTTCGGGTCATTGGCAGCATGCCCTTGGAGAGGATAATGGGACCCCAGTTCCTAGTCTTCCTGTCTTTTGCTTCCTGGGCATGAGGTGAGAGATTTTGCAATATGCTCCTGCCATGGTGGATTGCCTTGCCAAAGGTCCCCAAAACAACTGGGCCAATTGATCATGGGCTGAAACCTCCAAACTTGTGAGTCAAAATAAACCTTTCTCTTTTATGTTGATTATCTCAGGTATTTGTTACAGTAACAGAAAGCCAACTTACACAGTGGATGCTATGTAGTTTTTGATCATGAACACTTTTCATAGAAGTCTTTGGACTATGAATATTCAAAAGATGTTTTTACATCTGGGCACCATTGTGTATGTAGCTCAGGAGGTTAATGCAGGAGGAGCACGAGTTTAAAGTCAGCCTCAGTAAAAGTGAGGCACTAAGCAGCAACTCAGTGAAACTCTGTCTCTAAATAAAAATACAAAATAGAACTGGGGATGCGGCTCAATGGTCATAGGTGCCCCTGAGTTCAATCTCTGGTACCCCCCTGCAAAAAAAAATTTCTACATATTATTTTATTTTATTATAAATAATACATCATGTAACATTAGCTATAGAACACAATAAACATAATATTTAAATGTAAAATAATAATAACAGAAAATTATATCCTAAGGCCAATGTACTACTTCAATACCATCTCAAGACAAAATTACACTTAAAGTGAGGATTAGCATAACAAATAGTGGATATAAATTCTTATTTCAAATGATCTTTTTGAGGGGTACACAAAACTGACCCTACATCTTCTCTTTTTTATCCTTATCTCACAATGTGGCTGGTGACCTCAATAGAAAAAAAAGAAATGGCAACACTGTCTTTCTCCTTTTATTTGTTTCTATTTACTTTTTGACATCTCCTTCAGTCCACAGTGTCTTTGTCATAATCTTTTTAAGTCTTTGCTCTTTTTGGGAGTGTTGTTTTAGTTAAAATTTGATAATAAAATCTGTAAGTTAGCTTTTCGAGGTCTGCTTATTCTGCAAACCACTAGAGTATGTGAAAGTCGATGAATGGGCCTGAGTTCCTGTTGTTCACACTGGGTTTCTATCTTAATATCTTGAATACTGGATGACACACACTATCCACCAAACAAGTACACTGGAATCAACCTAAATTTAAATACTAATAAAACTTTACTTCTTTTTCATTTTTTATGAGTAGTAAAGATTAATAAAACGCTGACTTTTTTTTCATTTTGTGGTTTGTTCTGCTCATCTCACAAGGTTCATGAATCTTTGTTGTGGATGCTGCTGTTTAGAAAATCAACAAAACCCCTTTAATCCACCATTACACATATTTCTGATACATGAGCATGCTAATTCATTGATTGTCTAAATGTATTTCACTAGGGCTAGACATTCCCTAGATAACCCAGTCCTCTGGGCTTTTATTACATTTTATAATATAATCAGATTAGATTTCCAAATTTAGTTTTAAAAAATAAAAACAATACACCATTTTTTAGTTGGAGTTATAATCAGTATTCCACTTAAATAGCAGTCAACATTTACTTTCCTAAAGGTGTCCTTTTGATCTTAATTGATCTCCCAGATGTATCTTTTTAGTGTAAAGGTCACCCATTCTTATTTTGGATATATTTTAAAATCTGGGTTAATGCTGATATTAATTAGCATATTTTCATTTCTATTCCAATGAAAGAATTTTGGTATGTATATGTGAAAATAACCTCAATTTGGCAAAATGTAGGAACTATATGGTAGAACGGAGTCATAAAAATAAACAAATTAACCAAGTAAATATGTACAATTAGCTTTCATTCATCAATGTTTATATCATAGAAGTGGGTGTAATGGAAACATTTACAGATTCAGATTTCACATGCCATTTGACTCCTGTAATCAGAGGAACAAAGGAATTTTGAATGGAAGTAACACACTTCCCTGTGTTTTCATCTGGGTATGAACCAGGTTCCTAAATAAATGCTCAGAAATTTAATTTCTGGGACAGTTAGACTTTCATATTAATTCAGACATATCCAGAATGAAGAAGTTCATTTACTTGAACATACTTTGAAGGGTTTAAAGAAATCTCAAAATCTAAGTGGGTGGAAGGATTGAACATTTAGTCTCTGGAAGATGCATTATGACTTTTAGTGAAAAGAAATTATTCAAGTTTTGGAGTTCTCATTCTCTTCCTCCCTCTCTTAATTATTTCCTATAACTATATATAACTGTATGTAACTGAAAAAAGTGACTTTATTAATCAGTGATTTATTTTCCTACCTTCAAAATTATTCTCACAGTCACAAGAAAGTAAAATTCCATATTCTCATATTTGACTATAGTTTTAATACTTAGGAGCAGCATCTGTTTACATATAGGCAATTTTATCCAAAGAAAAAACCAAGGGAAATCACAGAATTAGATGAGTAACCCCTAGTTTCATCCAATTAATTCAGTTTCTTATTCCATATCAATTTAAGATTTTGGAACAAAGAAAATTGTTCTTTGTGAAAATGAAGAAAAACAATGCCTTGTATTCAGAATTTAGTCAGTTTTAAAGCAAGCTGTCTTCAGACTAAAGCATCACCACATCTTACCATGCTGCCCTAGTTCCAAAGGTATTTCATAGCATCTCCCCATCCATTAGGCAAAGACTATTGAATGCTCCATTATAAAGAATGAACATTTTTAACAGCTTTTACTTGAATTACCATGACAGGTACTACAGTGCAGTGTTGTTAATCTTTTCCTAAAAGCTTAATGTTGCTATTTAGTTGTTTACTAATAAATCAAAGAAAACATGTCCTGTCATTTTAACTTAGACATAGATGGATGAATCTTCAGTGTCTTTGGAGATGGAGAAAAGGTTCTACAGGAAAAGAAATAATCATTTTCCTTAAAAAAAAAAAAAAAAAAAAAAGAAGAAGAAGAAGAAGAAGTATGCACAGTCTGTCCCCACCCTGACATAGACACACACACACACACACACACACACACACACACACGCACACACACACATACATATACACACAGAGTGCCATAAGTACCATACTTACAGAAGTTGAAATTAGAAGAATCACACACATAAAAACACTGTCTACTATAAAGAAGTAGATAAAAATATTACTCTACCTATCAATCATCTATCTTTGCATTCATTGTTTTTTTAGGTCTCTTGTTTGCTGCTTCCTTGCAAGTCAACCAGAATAGAATACTTCTTGACAATCTTGCAATTTTTGATTTTGGGGCTTTCTAATCCTACTCCAGAGTTTTGCATTCATTTTTTTTGGATGTTTATTTCTTTAAAGTTTTAGAACAGACTATCCTTAATTTCCTGAAAGTTTATATTTCTTAGTTTTTTAAAAATTAGTCTGTTTGGTTCTGATAATTTGATATTGGAAATTACTTCTAGGAAATAAGATAATATTCACATTTAGGCTAGTTTTATTTCTGTATTCCTTCTCAGTGCTTTGTGGTAATTGATGCTGAATAATATTTAATGAAATGGTTGAGTTAGTGAGTGAATAAAACAACAAAAAAAGGCAATTTTGGAGATTTGAATTATGATGTCACAAAATATACAAACCTAGATTTTCCTGAGTTCTAAACTGATAAAATTCTTCCTTTTATTGTGGATGAAGCAGGACTAGAGATACAATGTATTCTCATATAACCATATATAAGCTTTTTCATATAAGCATAATTTTATGCAACTCAGCTATTTTTTCAATCCACCAATAAATAAATAAATAAAATTGAAAAGAGATTAAAAGAAGAAAATTTATTCAGAAGACCAGGTATAATTCTGTTTTTCTTTAAGAAGAAATAATTCTTTGAATTATTTTGTAGAGTCATAGACTGATAAAGTTTTGGCCTAATAATTACATAATAAGCTGGTGCCTTCCCAAGTTATTAAGTTTTTAGAGTAATTTTCTGTGTTTATTAGGTTCATAAAATGTTAATGTTGGTTATGAACTATTCAAAACCTCCAGGAATTTCAGCATTTCTCTGGTATTCACTAATCAAGAAAATTTAAAAGTAAACACATTGAGCAGAATAAATAATAACAGGAATTAAATATTTTCATCATTTCCAAATTTGTTGTCATTGTTAATGATAGCTTACTGATAACCTCTTGACGTGATTGAACACTTGACAAAACATAACTATACAAGCAAATATTTTTTAATAAACACAAACTGTGTAAATTAGTTTATACAACAAAACTATTGATAAAACAATAAATTACCCTCCAAGTTTACTGATAAGAAAGTCACAACAATTAGAAACATTTTAGAATTTTAAAAGTATGTTTTCAATTATCTTAACTTCAGTTCTAGCAGGCCTTGGGTGATCCAGGTCAGAAGGCAATGAGAGACCTGGTCTCTTCTAATCCCTGACTCAGGAACTCAGGGGATGAGGTGGGATGGGGTTGGGTTGTGTGGTAATGCTTCTTTCTGGGACACCAAAGAATCCATTCTTTATGTAAATGAAGTGGCTTTACTTTCTCCTTTAGAAACATCTAGTCTGATTAAAGTTATAGGAGGTCAGGAAGAGGGTTCAAAAATAGGAAGGATAGAGTGTCATACTCAAAGAATGCTACAGGATTCAATAGGGAACACAAAATCTGTTGGTAATGAACAGTAAGAAAAATCCAGGCTTAGCATGATCTTGGTAACAGCTGGGAAGACCATTTTAGACCAAGAAACTCATAACAAAGCACTAAAAGGAAAGTCCTTTAGTTTTTCGTTATACCTGACCCTCTAGCTCCTTTTCTGACAACTGCTGGTGGTACCTTCAGTCTCCTTTTTACTATGGCTAGAAACTTCACAAATTTTCTGGTTTCTCAACTTCTACTCCATTAATATAGCCAAAAATTTACCCAGACCTGAAGAGTTAATTTGATGTATTCATTCTTTTATTTATTCATTTATCTCTTGTTCAATTTTTCCCTCCAGTGCTTCTCTGCTTCTCCATATTCCAAAAATCTAGCCTCTAAAATACTTCAAAATTAATCTCCTGAAGCACAAATATGCTAATGACCTTCTATTGATGACTAATTAAAGAATACAGTGGTTCAAGCTATGCTTAGCCCGATGTCAAGGCCCCGGTAGACTACACGGTCATGACCAAACATTGTCAGTTTTTTCCTAGTACTCTTTCATGCCACTTTTAGTCATTAAGTTGGAAAGATCACCACTGACCAAACAACCACAACAGTCTCCACTTATTTGGGGATTTTTTTTCAGTTTGGAATGTCTGTCCTTTTATTTGTTTGAATAGTCTTATTTGTCAGGATGCATTTCAAACATCCTTTCCTTCAAGATGTGTATCTGACTCCTTTAGCTTAAATAAGTGCTATTTCCCTCTCCTTTAAGTGATCATGCTACAAATTTTATGGCATTTATCATGATTTACTTCTTACTATGCAGTCATTGTTATCCATACCAACTCTCCCTGATTATAAACTGAAGATATGTTGAACTTTGTTTCTCAAAAGAAATACTATTTAATGCATTTCAAATAAGTGGATAATGTATCCATGAATGTGTTTCCCTATGAGCTCATTTTAGTGTGACTGACACAAAATAAATTTTCATAATTATTTTCCAAGGCTATAGTAACATAATCAATAGAAAAGTACTTTAACAACTAGTAAGTAATTTCAGAAAAATTACTTGGGGCAATGTCTCATTTTACTCATCTCACAATTTAAAAGGTCCTCCTATGAGGGGTGTGTTAAATGATTTGTGATTATTTTATTTTTATCACCACTTACTACATTTAAGATTTTGATTCTTTGTGGGTTTTTTTGGTTACATTTGTTTTAGTTTGGATTTTATATTTTGTGCATTTCATTATTAATTTCAACCAAATATGAACCTTTCTTGTTAAAGTGAACCACAAAGCATTTTGGGCTTTGTTTATGACAAATTTTATTCTAAGTATGATTTCAAAGGATAAAGATGATGAAATGGCATTTCAGGTTTACAGAAAAGTTTGAAGAAAGGTAGACAAAATTAAAAAAAGTTTAGGTTCATGTGGAAGTTAATGTTTCTGTTTGCTTGACAAGGATAAAACAGCAAAAATAGAGGAATTCAAGACCAAAACATTGAGAAAGTCACATCAAAAAGTTTGCACTTATAGGTGCCTGAGACCTATGGAGGATTTATCAACTGAGAAATGAATTAATAAAAGCTCCATTTTCATTTGTATTCATGATGGTGGTATGAAGGATGGATTATACATAAGAAAAAACACAAATGAGCAAACAAAATAAAGTCTGTTGTGATGGGCCAAGTAAGAGATAATAAGTTGGATAAGGAGGGCTGGGTTTTGAAGATGGGGCAGAAGTAACCTGATATAGATAGGTATTTGATCCTCAAATGTTGCCACCTCTTTCTAGTATGGTGATAGATGAGATGGGGAACAGAGGAAGGAAACTGTGAGAATAAATTCAGTTTCTGGCCCATTGAGTCTGAAATATTATGGATATTGCTATGTAGAGAATTGGAAATTCAGATGAAATTCAGGAGGCAAGGGACTATAAATGTAGATGATAAAGTCATTGTGTACATTTGAACATCAAAACCCAAGGAAAGGATAGAAGCAGAGAATTTATAGCCATAGGAAAGGGGGTGCAACATAAAATCATATAAAAACAGGCAAAGGAGGAGGAATTAATGATGGCAACTCAGAAGAAACACATGGGGTTATGTAAGCAAATGTCTGAGGAACAAATCTGGAGCACAACTTTTTAGGGAATTTAAGCCAGGAGGACAGCTAAGAAAGTTCAGGTACAAGTTCAGAACATCAGTTGATTTTGCATGATTTTGCAATGATAAAGACTTGGTAGGAAATGCAGAGAAAATGATTCTATTTGAAAGATGTGGAAGGAGCCGGGTTCCAGGGGAGTGGTCACAAATTCACACTCTTGAACTTTGTCTACAAATAGCTCATGATTAAGTGCTCAACTTCTCTTTTTTAAAATTTTTATTTATTTTTAATTTTTTAATTTTTAAAATTTATTCTAACTAGTTATACGTGACAGTAGAATGCATTTTGATACATCATACAGAGTATAATTTCTCATTTTTCTGATTGTACATGTTGTAAGATCACATCAGTCATGCAGTCATATATGTACATGAGGTAATAATGTCTGTTTCATTCTATTATCTTCCTACTCCATATCTCTTCCCCTTCCTTCACTTCCCTCTATCTAATCTAAAGTAACTCTATTCTTCCCTAGTGCCACCCCACCCTTATTGTGACTTAGCACCTGCATATCAGAGAAAACATGTGGCCTTTGGTTTTTTTGGGATTGGCTTATTTCACTTAGCATGACATTCTCTATTTCCATCCATTTACTGGCAAATGCCAGAATTTCATTCTTCTTTGAAGCTGAGTAATATTCCATTATATATATATACCACATTTTCTTTATTCATTTATCTGTTGAAGGGCATCTAGTTTGGTTCCATAGTTTAGCTATTGTGAGTTGAGCTACTATAAACAGTGACATGGTCACAGTCACTGTAATACGCTGATTTTAAGTCCTTTGAGTATAAATGGAGAGTGGGATAGCTGGATCAAATGGTGGTTCCGATACAAGTTTTCTGAGGAATCTCCATACCGCTTTCCATAATGATTGCACCAGTTTGCATTCCCACCAGCAATGTATAAGTGTACCTTTTTCCCCAACATTCTCACCAACATATTATTGCTTGTATTCTTGATAATTGCCATTCTGATTGGAGTGAGATGAAATCTTACAGTAGTTTTTATTTTCACTTCTTTAATTGCTAGAAATGTTGAACATTTTTTCATATATTTGTTGATCAACTGTGTATCTTCTTTTGTGAAGTGTCTGTTCAGTTCCTTAACCCATTTATTGATTGGGTTAATTGTTTTTTTGGTGTTAAGTTTCTTTGAGTCCTTTTTATATCCTAGAGATTAGTGCTTGGTCTGAGGTGTCTGTGGTAAAGATTTTCTCCCAATCTGTAGACTCTCTCTTCACATTATTGTTTCTTTTGCTGAGAAGAACTTTTTAGTTTGAATCCATCCCATTTACTGATTTTTAAAATTTTTTTTTTAGTTGTCGATGGGCATAATACCTTTATTTCTTTTATTTACTTTTATGTGGTACTGAAAATAGAACCCAGTGCCCCACACATGCTAGGCAAGAGCTCCACTACTGAGCCACACCCCCAGGCCCCATTTATTGATACTTGATTTTACTTCTTGTGCTTTAGGGGTCTTGTTAAGGAAGTCGGATCCTAGGCTGACATGGTGAGGATTTGGGCCTACTTTTTATTCTAGTAGGTGCAGGTTTTCTGTTCTAGTGCCTAAGTCCTTGATCTACTTTGATCAACTTTTCTTTATACACTTAAAATTATTGTTATATATTCTCTTTCAGCTGTTTTATTTTTAGGCAAATAAATGTGTCAGTTTGTTTTTGTTTAACCTCATAAAGCATAGTCTTCAAAACTTATGTGGTTTGGGGGGGCTCTTTAAAGAGCCTCAAACCTTTCTTACCTCGTTTTGTCTGTGAGTTCATTATAAGATAGAGATCTGATTATCTAAAGATCATGAGACCATTATTCCTGACCTACCACTAGTTACAGATTCCTAGTAAGGCATTTGTTTTAAAGCCTGCAGCACTTTGTGGAAGGTTCACATTTGGTGTCAACTAACTTTCTGTGACCTCTGCTCACATTTTAACATCTTTCACAGGTTCTCTAAGAGCACATCAAGCATGGAGAATTGTTTGCAATGGATCCTGAAAATGAGTTTAGTCTTAATCAGCTTAATAGCTCTTTTTAATGTGGCATGGTATAACCTAAATGTGTACCTATAAAACCATCTAATTTAGAGATGGATTAGTCATTGAACTGGTCAAGTTAATAAAAACACAATTAAAGCTAATTTGATCTCTTATTCAGACCTTCCACATGTGGGCTTATGAATCATAAAACAAGAGGCCAAATGAATTTGAATTCCACTATTTTTTTTTTTAACTCCGGCATTTAGAACAGACTATTCTTTCCTGGTATGTGTGTACACACATGCACGTACTAATTGTCCATGCTCTTGGGTACTAGAGCACTTTCTGTTCATACTCTATTGTTTCACTCTCTATTCAGAGTTATATTTAGTTATATGCCTATCATTTTTCTTTCACTGTAAACTCGGTTAGAGTCTAAGTCAGTGTCTTACTTTCTCTGTAGCCTCTACAGTAATCAAGCTCATGCTTTGATCCAAGAAAAACTGAAAATGAGTTGTTAAAAGAATTAACCCAACTAATATCTAACAGGTAAAAATTACTGTCTCTGTTTTGTATGACTGATTGAGATTTCTTACATCCTTGGGGATGCTTCTGAGTTGTCTCTGTTATCTTTTGACCTGCATCTAATGAAGTGCACTGTGTGTGGCACTGGGGTGCATAAAATGAGAAGATGTGATCACTTTGGGGTTAGTTCAAGGAGTAGGGCCAGCACATTTTCTTGAAAAGATGTTTGGGTATAATGGGAGCTGTAGGATCATAAGGCATGTAATGGAGGTACAGTTATCAAATGCCAAAATGTCAGTGATCTTGAAAGCCAGCCTAAGTGGGGACCTAATTTGCAGATAAAAATATACTTAATTTGATCAATAATTTTAAAATATTGCACGTTTGTTAATTTCCAAATATTTTCACATGCAGACTGCAGAAGAGACTGGGATATTGGCTCACTCCACCTCTATTCTTTTTACCTTGAGTTTTAGCTGGACATTTAGCTACTTGAAATAAAAGCCTGTTTCCCACCCTATTACATTTTGGTATGAGCATGTGACAAAATTCTGATTTATTTATTTGAGTGGAGTTTTTCAGCATTTTGGGAAAACTAAAAGGATGTCTCAGTTGAAAAGTTCCCGTCTTTGGTCTTTCTGTCTTCATCCTGTTTATTACACCTACATGATAGCTAGAACTTTAGAAGTCATCTTGGATTATGAGGTGATCACATAATACCCATACACTGAATGCTGAAGCAAAAAAATAATAATATAGGTCCCTGATGGAGCTGCCTTACCAGCTCTACGCTGTTGATCTCACGACTTTCTTACATAAGAGAGAAATACCTTTATCTTGCGTAAATTTCATTGGTTTTAGAATTTCACATGAATGTGCCCAAGTGTAACCCTAACTAGTATAAGGGCTACTTAAAACATTTTGTTTTAATGCTCTTTGGGACACAGAACTATATTATAGGCATTCTAGGTCCCCTTAAGGCATTAACACATGTTTTAATTTCTTGGCAGTTAAAATGAGCTGAGCAAGGATATTATCATTCACAAGATTGTTGACTCTGGCTACAAAAATAAGTTTTCACAACAAAATATCTCTTCTTGGTTTTTGAATGTAAAGCAATATTTTATAAATGAAGGTTACATATGCAGTAAAGAATGGGTCTCAGAGTCCTGCACCAGTGCTGTGACATAGATAAGGCATCTTCTCATCTGAAGAAAAAAAAGGGGGTTGTATTCTACTGCCTGGCTGATTGTGAATATTAAATGATTAAATGAGGTAACATAAGAAGTAACATATGTTAGTTCTTATTTCCCCCTTTTCTTTTACTAAGAACAAGAAATTGGAAAATTATGAAATAAGCCAGGCTGCTTCAGATAATTAAAAGAAACATTTTGCCTGAGCACTGCTATTGATATCTTTCATGGTATTAGCATTGCACTTATTGTCAAAAGTCATATTTTTGAACTTTCAAAATATCCTTGCTTACTTGCCTCTGTACTATAGAAAAATTTTATTTTGAAATTATTACTAAAAAGATATCCTTTAGTTATGATGCACATAGAAACTGAACATTTTTCTTTTTTCCTTAAATTGTAGAATGATTCAATGTCAGAACTCTAAGGCTCTTCTTAACGGGTTGTCATTAATACTGATTACTGTTTTCTTAACTAGCTTCCTCATCTGATTCCATATGGAATTGTAAATTGTATAGCTGATTTATTGGTATTTAACTTTTAAAAAATATATATTATGTTCCTGTGAAATTTTAATTATCATCTTATGATAGTCTCAATTTTATAATTCTAACACAAATATAAACAATGTCTTTTTAGATGTATTTCCAAAAGTGTTCAGAAGTACGTTTTTAAGATTTAAATTCATATGGCTATCAATGTATAACAGGTGGTAGCAGAGAAGACAGTCACACTAAATTCATTATTTTCATCATATATTTAATATTTTGAAATTAACTAATTAATTTTTATAAATAAGGAAAGTAGAGCAGAGTCTGGTACAGATTAGAAAAATAGAGGATGATATGAATAATTAACATATGGGTTTCAGAAGAGCTCTTCATTAATCATTAGCAACTGTTATAAATATTTTAGATTTTTATTAAAAATCTGATGCCAAACATTTTATAATTTGCATGTTGAGGAGTGAGAGTGGTACTCAGGAAATGTTTCATAAAATGAATTCAGAATCAGCCTGAATTTCAGAACTGAACTTAAAAACTTTTGTTTGCTTAATCAGTAGTGGACTACATCATGTAAATAATTATTCCAAGTAAGTATAAGGATCATTTCTGAAATCTTGGTTTGATTTTTGTTGTAAATATGTTGTAGCTCTCTATAAAATATAGATGAACATGGATTTATCAATTTTTCTTCAAAAATTGTCACAAAAGTATCCAAGTTATACTTATTTAAATCTTATTGTTAAACAATCATAAGGTGCTATCATGAAAAAGATCAAAATCATCATAAAGAAAGTCTTTGGAGAGTAGTTGCTTTCAGGATAAAGAGATCTATCAACATGGCTTGCCATGTTTCATGATGAGTGTCTGCTTTTACCTTCTCTTACTTCCTCTCACACTGTACATCCTGTACTACTTATGCTTGTCCTAAGCCAGCATGCTTTCACTTTCTCTCTGTATTGCAAATGGTGGTCTCTCTGGCCAAATTACCCCTCTTCCATCTTTCATTCTACCTTCTCCTGGTGGGTTACATCTCATGCTCCTTGTGTCAGCTGAGAGATTACTTCCTTTGCAATACTTGCCTGATTCTCCCTGTAGCCCAGGTCAGGAGTCCTGCCTGTGTGTCTTCAAAGTGCTTCATGTTTCCCTACTGTAGCAACTACTATGTCTACTCTACTGCAGTTGCCCTCTAAATCCACCTCTAGACCATAAGCATATGTGTGTGTGTGTGTGTGTGTGTGTGCGCGCGCATGTATGTGTGTATATGTATATGTATATCTTCACCCACTCCCCAGGGTGATATTATGAGACTGGACCTTTGGGAGATCATTAGACCGTGTATGTGATTATTGCTCTTATTAAAGCAGCCTAGGACAGCTCCTTTGTCCATTACATCATGTGAGGGTACAGTGAAAAAAATGCTACCAATGAAACAGAGAACAAGGTCTCACTAGACACCAAATCTACTGGCACTTTGCTTGGATTTATCAGCTCCAGTTGTGTAAAAAACAAATTTCTGTTGTTTATAAGATACCCAGTTTATGGCCTTTTTTGTTTTAGCAGCTTGAACAGATTAGGACACAAAGTAAACATACATCTATCAGGATGCTGACACTTAGTAAACACCATGAATGAATGAAAGTGAAAAATGGAGACATCTTCAGCTTAAAAGCATAAGTGCATGTAAAATACTACCTCTGACCACATTTGTTCCCTTTTATTGAACTGGACTGCACCAAGGCCAATTCAATTGTAATTACCTTTAAGAATTAGTGCAGGCTGTTGTTTGGTGCCAACTGTGAAGATGACTATGATGGTCAAAATGACATCCACATATCATTAAGCTTAGGCTGTTCCATATAGATAAAAATCAAGATACATTAAAAGTATATAATTTATCAAGGTTAACACTACTAAATTACAAATATTAATTCAAGTAGTTTTTAATGAATGACCAGATATTTCAAAAATTAAGATTTAAATAGAAGAAGTTGATGGCAGAAAAATTTCCATGGTTCAAGAATTTAATTAAAAAAAAAAAAAAACCCTTATCTCAGCATTACCTCCATTTTGTATTTTGGATTTACAGATGTTTAATTGCACTTAAAATAAACTTGAGGTACATGTAGGAGACTAAACATACCACAAAGAAATTGCTAGACTTTCTTTTCAAAGTCTAAAGTAGCTTTCCTCTCTTTTCTATATTTATCCTTCAACAGTAATAATAAAATAAGTTGGAAGAGTTGAACCATGTAATCACTCCTCCCTGGCTCCATTTAAGTAACCCTGTCATCTGGGCCTGTCTCCAGCCCAGAAGGAGGCTGGGCACATTTTCAGGCTGCCAGGCCATCAGGTGGAACACTGAAGTGGCAAGGCCACCAAAGGTGACCACCAAGTTCAATGTATAAAATCTGTAGTTGAGAACCCACACACATCCCCAAGACTTTTTGTGTTTGTTGAGAAATTTGGAGGCAACCCTTCATCTCATTTGTTTTTACTTTATTTCCCTTTCACTTTGTTCTTCTGCCACCTGACTATGTCCATATTTATTTCCTTGGTATTTTCTGTTACTTTCTCTTTGTTTTTATTCCCTCAAGGTCTGCCTGACCCTTAGCACATTATTGCTCTGTAGTGAGTGATGTACCACTACTGCCTAAGAGAAATAATGAACAAAGAGATCTATGTATATCACAATAACTATAGTTAATAACAATATGTTGTGTACTTAACAATCGCTAAAAGAATAGATTTCAAATGTTCTCACCGTAAAAATAATGTAAGTATATGAGATAATGTATATGTTAATTAGTTTGATTTAGCAGTTCCACAATGCATACATATATGAAAACATCCTGTATACCATAAGTATATACACATTTTTATTTGTCAATTACAATTAAAAAAAAAAAAAAAAAAAACCAACAACCTGCCCTCTATGGGCTATAGAATTGATGACAGAGTCTGTAGCCAGGGAATTTAAGAATTATTTCAGGAAAAAGAAATAAACCAATTCAAATAAAGAAATAATTCTATTGATTTCTCCCTCTTACTAGCTCACTCGTATGTATTTTTTTCTGAGAAACCGGTCCTTGGGTCAAGAGAGCCTTGGGCCACATCAGCTGCTGCAGACCATGGGCAGAGTGGACAGTAGCGACTGCTTTAGGGAACATGGCTTGGAGGCAGTGCATACCAGTCTGGTGAGAGAGTTTGAGGTGAAGACTTGGACAAAGACCAGGGAGAGAGGTTTTGGGCATGCTCACAGCAGTCCTTGCATGACAAAGTGGAGTAGCAAGAATGGTTCCCTCCAGCTATTTTATAAATCCAGAGTTGGGAAGGAGAGCCTTGGAGTGCATTCAGTCATCTGCTGCCTCCGCCAGGGCACTACTCGCTCAGGTTTACTGTGCAGTCCCAGGGGCAGTTTCTTTGACTCCAGTGCACAGGGGGATGTCAGAGGAATTGCTTCAAGGGCTGAGTATTTTGTGCCTGTCTGTGATATAACAAAAAACCCAGTGACTGTCCTGCTCAGAATCCCTCACACCAGCACTACTGGGCTCCATTTGTAATTGCATGCTACACCATGTTTTAGTTCTGTGGATACTGACATTTTAGCTGGAAACAGGGAGTGATAGTAGAGGGAGAAAAAAAAAGAGAGGAGGATGTGAGGGAGAGATAGGAAGAAGGATGAGGAGAGGGGAAAAGGGAAGGAGAGAAAGAAGGAGAAGGGGGGAGAGAATGAGCATAATGTCAGGAAAATAATTTTAAAAAAGGACATTTCCTATTTCCTCATCTAAAAAAATTAAGTGTATGTGAGCATGTAGAGCATATTTTTAAAAACAGTTCTTAAACATTTTAATTATTCCTGAAATTTCCTTTTTTTCCTCTTAAAGAAAAAAGTCTTTTATTCCTTTAATAAACAAACAGTATACACTATGAAAGGAAAGCTGCTGAAAACAAATAACTTCATATTCCTCCAAGAGGACACTAAAATGACAACTGGCTTGTAAGCATTCCATTCTTTATTTTTTTTTATTGAGTCTATTTCTGAGCCTGATTATGTTATTCTTCACCAGAAATAAACCATCCTTTCCTTTTGTTCAATAGAAGAATTGTTTATCACTCAAAAAAACAATACGGTGATCTTGTATATTTGTATTTCAGCATGATACTGGAAAGTCCTTGTTGCCCTTCTCTCCTGAAGGTTTTTTTTTTTTTTTTTTTTTTTTAATAGACAGCTTCTCCCTACCACTGTATTAGCTCCTTCTGCTTCTCCAGCTCTTGAGCACTGGGGTGGAGGAGGGGCCAGGGGACCCACAGTGACAAGGGTATTGCTCTGGCTAGACCTGTAACAGGTGCTGTAGTTCTTTTCTGGTTCTTCCAATTGGATCTGTACATGGTTGGGAAATAAGCTTGTGTGTGACAAATGAAAGAGATGCATTCCCATTGAAAACTTTGACACATGGGATGAGGTTGACAAAGTCTAAGATCTGTTTCCCTTCTTCATCACCACCTACTGGAAAGAGGACTGTTTTAGAGACATGATCATCACTAGGACATTTTCTTAGTGAACACTCATCGTGGTATGTCTCCTATGGAAGTATTGTGATCCTGTCTGGGATCATGGCCACAAGCAGCAAATTCAAGTCAGATGTATTATAGATAGGATCCTATTTTTAAAAAAAGTAAACTCAGACTGAGCTAAGTAAATGAAAATGAAAAATGCTCTATATCTTGAGTTATGAAATACGGGGTAAGATGCTGCTATGCAATGGCATTCGACAATGCCTCTTTTTGCTGCCATTTTTCTGCCAATGACCAAAAGGAGTGAATGCTCTGGTGACTAGCATAAGATGCAGCAGGTTCTAGAATTTCTCTTGATTATAGTTTGACATCTTTCTTTTCTGAGGGACTAATAGAAATATCACCGTGCACACTGCTCTTGATCTCAGACACTACTTTCCAACTCCGCTATCACTTCAGGCCTCGTCTTGACACACTGTATGTTCTGCCCTCTGACTCCATCACACCCCGTTCTCAGCCTCTTCTCTAGTCTAGTGAACATCCAGTGACTCCCAGACTCCTTGAACTTTTACTCTGAAGACAACTTCATCTCCTTGTCTTGATTAAAAAATGGTTGTCTTCCATAAGAATACCACTTTCTCTTTGTCCCTCTCAAGCCTGTCCTCAGGATCACAGGGACATGAAAGGTGAGTGTCCACCTTTCGGTAGTGTTTTTTCACACTTCATCCACCTCCACTCCTGCATAATCCCTGGTTACTCTAAATTTCAAGTCCTAATATATCATATTTCCACTGTCTCCTCTCACAAATCTACCAACCTTCTTGTTATTTTCTCTTGTTTACTGAATATTAACGTCAGACTCCAACATTTGACACATTTAAACACTGATGGGGTGTCCATGATGACTTCTTTTTATAGCTATTGCTTTCTTAGGACTCTGTGGTAAAAAGATGGCCAGTTTCTGAGCTTATAGACTTTTGACAGTCTCATCTCTTATGTTTTCTCCTTGGTTATGTGCTCCCACGTGGCACCACAAACTTCATCATTACATCTGCAGAATCTCCTAGTTATTTGTTTTAATCATTTTACTCTGATATCAACTCATCTCCTCCTCCCTTGCAGTTACTCAATTCTGCATAATTTCTTCAAGACTGCCAGTGCATTATCCTCATCACTTTATCTTTGTTTGTTGAACCTATTTCACTTCTGTCTTTTTCCATAATGCAACATTGTGATCTCTGACACATTCTCAACTCTTTGTCCATCTGGTTCTCCAGGACACTCAGCTAGAAAGTCTCCAGTCATATAAAAACCCACTCATTTGATTGCTGTGTGCCTGAATAATGATGGGGAAAAGAATCACACAACTGGGATGCCTAGATTTTACTCTAAATTCATGATCACGACTAGCATTTCTTCTTTTCTCCAAATTTCCATACCCCTACCAACAGACACTGAGATATTTACTTATTCCTTTTTATGAAAAAAATTAAGCCATGCCATTGGGATTCCCTATTCTCCTAACAGTAAATTTACAAATCTTACGTCTGACCTATTTTCTATTTTTCTCTATTAAAATGAAAGATGTATCCCTCTACCTATCAAAGATAAATCGTTCCACTTATCCTATAGGGCATACCCCTTCTCACCTTTCCAAATATTTTTCTTCTTCAGTTATCCCTCATCTTGATCATCTTGTTGTTGCATCAAATATTTTCTTATATATAGTGAATCATTTCTACCAGTATTAAAACATTTTCTAGAGTTTCTCTTCTGATAACCCCCACTACCATTCAATGAAAACCAAAAAAAGCCTATAGTTTTGGTCTTCACATTCCATGTAACTACTAACTTATCTCTTGAACGTAGATGAACTCAGAGTTCCTATACAAGTTATCTGCCTCATTGTACTCTCTTCCCTTTTTAATTCAGAAAGACTTTTGATTCCACCAATCAATTGAAAATTGATCTTGTAAAGGTCACAGTAACTTTTGTTCTGTCAAATCTATCAAAACCCATCATTTTTATCTTCATCTTAACCTTTTAGCAGCATTCAACAGAGTTGACTGATCTCCCTCTATTGAAACACTCACCTTTTCTGGTTTCACTGAACCTGCAATCTAGGGGTCCTTCTCTCGTATCTCCTTTTTCAGTTTCCTCTACTGGTTTCTCCTCCAACTGACTAGTAAATTTCAGAGCTCTCTTAGGTTTGCTGTTATTTTTCTCTTTATATCCTCTTGAGAAGCTCGTCCCTTTCATGATTTTAAATACCACCCATATGCCAACGCCTCCTAAGTTTCTATCTCCAGCCTAGCTTCTCCTTAACTCCAGACTCACATATTTTCCCCATATTTTCTACTTGTATACCTTATAGATATCTTCAACTAAATGTACTTTAAACTGAATTCTTGATCTTCTTAACCCAATTGCTTCTCTAACATGTCCATCCTTCACTTTTCCTCATTTGAAATAAGAGAAACATGCTTAACTGTTTTGTTTTTCCTCATTTCCACCAGCAAGTCCTATTGATTTTATTTTCAAACTGTACCCTTGAATCTCTCTGTTTCTTTCTATCTCTACCACTATACTGCTAGTTCAAATGCTGGTCACCTCTCACCTGACCACCTAGACCACAAAGCAATCAGCTTTTTCTGCTCCATTTTTCCATATATCATTGAGTCATCTTTTAAAAATGCCAATTAGATTATGGGCCTTTGTTGTTTTAAATCCGTTAATATTGTCCTACTTCTCTGAAATAAAACCCAGACTTTAAAAAACGAATTAGAGTATTATACATAGTAGTTAACTTTATCCCAACAAAATCATACATGCATGGAATTTGATTTCAATTCATGTTTTTCCCTTTTCCCTTCCTCTATTCTACTGACCTCCCGTTCACTCATCTATTTATTTATTTTTGATCAAAACCCAGACTTCATGTAGTCCATAAGACCTTGCATGACCTGACTTCTATCTACATTCAGCATTTTGTCTCAGTCTTCTGCTCTTCAGCTTGGTCACTGTCTTTTTACTGATTTTGGCTCTACAGTTTTAAACACCAAGCACATCTTAAGGTCTGTGTCTGTGCTTATTCTTAAACCTAGACTGCCTAATATTTTCCTGATCTTTTATCCTCATTCTCCAGGTCCCTTTAAATGTGAACCCCTTAGAGAAATCTTCCTTGACTCTCATGTAAAGCAAATATAGCCTTATTCATCTTAAACATATCACACTGGTGATTTATTTCCATAATTTATAAATTATGATATTTACTTTTGTTTTCCCTTTATGTATTTAATTTTCCAAATCCCCTACTAAATTTTAAGTCCCATGAGGTCACAGAATCCTATCTCTCACTCATTGCTGAGACTTTAGTGTTTTACACAGTTCTGGCATGTAGTAATTACTAAATGAAGTCAGTACTAAATTCATCTTGAAACAAATGGGATGTTTTTTCTTACATTTCCTCTTTCATATTTTTTCTTACATTTCCTCTTTCATATTATACCATATTCAGTAAAAAAAAAAAAAATTCCCTTTTAAAAAACATTATGCCCAGAAGAGATTTCATGCATTTTTCTTTGGATAATGGTAATCCCTAATTATACATGCTTATATAATAATACTCTATAATTATGCAGTATGTTTCATTTTAGTGTCTCAAAACTAGTTATAAGTCATAATCAATGACCAAGTAGTTGTGGTGACTTTGGGTCATTAAAATAACTTTAAATATAGACCCAAGCAAGCTTTCTTTCTTCAGATCCTTTCTCAAACATACATCAGGTTTCTGATTCAAGACCCCAAATTGACTGCTTTGTTGAAAGCAATTTAAATGAACAAAGTAAAGTTCCATAATTAAAGATTCATGAGATACTCTTATTGTTAGCCATTAAATGAAAGAATATATCCTTGTTTGGGGGAAATGCTTAGAATAAGAATAATAATCAAATAATTATAATCCTTTTATATGACACTTTCTGCAACATAGTAGGTTCTCAGTAAGTTTTCAGGACTTGGGAAATATAAAGCCTAATGTGACATGGTTTTTATTTCATTATAGTGGAGAGATGTGTATTAGCATGTTTATCAGCCTAATACCATAAAATGTGGCAAGTGCCATTGAGCAAAGATGTATAAAATGCTTTGATACATGAAAAAGGAAACCACTAGCTTTGCCTGAAGAGGCTTCACAAATGAGACTCTTGAACTGCCATTTAAGAATGGGTAGGAGTTAGCCAGGTAGAGAAGGTAAAGAGAGGAGAGGGACATTCTCAGAAGAAAAAAGAGAGAGGAATGGAGCTAAAAAAGTGTTGAGAATGTTGTAAGAATGATCACTAGGGTTGGAATAAAAGATGCCAGGAGGGACGTAGCAAGAATGATACCCATGTTCTAGCTGAAATGATATTTCTGTTAAAAAAAAAAAAAAAAAAAAGATGGTGTCTTGATAGGCTCCATTGACAGCTGACAAGGCTGTAAAATGTAAAAACTCCATTCTATGCAAATAATCTTTATCTCTTAGCTTAATATCATGAGTGAAGAGTTTATTATAAAATTGTTTAACCAGCCTCAATGTCTCCTGCTATTTTTCTTTAAGAACAAAGGTCCTTAAGTCCATTCACATAGTGTTTTTTTTTTTTTGGGTTTTTTTTTTTTTTTTTTTTTTTTTTTAATAAGGGAAATGAGAGGGAGGAGGGTATGAAAAATGGTGGACTGAGACAGACATCATTACCCTATGTACATGTATGATTACATGAATGGTATGAAATAGTGGTCTTTTATCTGTATGTTTCTGCATCTTTAGATGATTTGGGGTCTAAATTTTAGGCTATCAATTTTAGGATTGTTTAAAGCTTAAATTAAAAAAAAAAAATTGGCTCATTAGTGTTCCTGCTCATACTTGTTTTTCACATATGTAGAGTGGGTGGTCATCTGTGTTCCATGATGGGAAGGTTCCAGGAATGCCTTTGTGCTCAACAGTTTTTGCTCCTCATGAGTCATGGTGATAGACTAGCCATATTAGAAATTCCTAAATATCCCTAAATATTAAAATATTGTTCACAAGACTTAGCTTTTATATGTTTCTTTTCTTTTCATTTCTATGGTACAAGTGGCTTTTTGTCACATTCCAAAGACATTCTTAAATTGTCATCTTACTTGACTTCTGCCAAATTTGAGACTCGGAGTGCATCTTTTTCTCTTGAGTCTTTCTGCTCTCTAAATAGTCTTGGATTCTCTAACCCTTCAAACTCAGACTTAGAAGATATAAGCTAGGGATTAGAAAGCAGCATTTACTTAATCCCACTTTTTTTAGTATGTTGCCTCATGGCAGCCTTCTGCATGCTTGGTGCTTTTGAGACAGGAGTTGATCTAGTTCCTTTTTTTCCAAAGAGTCAAACTTCTTTCCTGCTTGGGCGCAAGAGGGTTTTTATTGTTGTTGCTTTTCTCTTGGTGAACCTCCCATTTCCGTTTGCAACCTTCCTTTCCATCTCTAGAGGCACTTTGTTCCTCTCCTACCATACTGTAGGGCCATTTCACCCTCCCGGTCCTACACCACTTAAATCCCTTTCAGTTTTGCTAAGTCAACAGTCACTAGATGAACTTCTTTCCATTTTTCACAGTATAATTGATATCATCTTCTGTCATTGCCACTCCCATTCTTTTGATCTTCTGGGGTTGTGGCAGTTTTATTCCTTTCAGTTTGATTTTGAGAAAACTAACACATGTCTGGTTTTGGATTATTGGGTTTAACTGGAAATCTTCAGGACTATTTTTTTAAACATAAAAATGACTCAGACATTATTACCTCAGGTACATATATGACCACATCACCAAGGTGATCCTATAATATGGACAGTCAGAAAAATGAGAAATTATACTCCATTTATGTATGATTTATCAAAATGTATAAATGTATTCCACTGCCATGTACAACTAGTTAGAACAAATTTAAAAAATTTAAAAATGATTCTGTAGATCCACTGTTTCATTATTTTAATGGACTTGTCTACATACAGAGCAAAATTTGGAGTTCTACTGGATGTTTTCTAAAGTGCTTCATGATCTGGTCCTTATCTACTTATCTACTAGGAATGTCTTTCGCTTCCTTCATTTCTGGTGCTCTGAGATGAATCAGTTCAGGTATAACTACCTCCTCCTCCTCATCCCTGGTTGAACAGTATGGAGAAGTAGACTACTATTAGTGAATAAGCTTTCATCTCATGTTGTAGAATATTGGAAGACTCTGGAAACCTGCTGAGATGGCATACAGTGTGAGCAAGAAACAAGGCAGAACACATAGAAGGTTTTCATCAGAGAGAAGAAGTCTAGGATCTAGCTGGGAGGATTATAAGGAAACTTTTATACAAAGTTGAAACAAACAGCAATCTATGTTTTGTGGTGACCAAAAATTGGGAAAGTTATTGCCCAAGGCATAAAGAAAATGTATCAGATGAACCTGCTTAGAAAAGAATTGGTCAATTTACCTAAAGAATTGAGAGGAAAAATAAAGAGCCCACAAATTTCCAGTTTAAAACATGAAAGAAAGCCTAAGGGGATGATGCCCCAAATGTCTGATTAACCCCAGGTACCCATAAATAGAGAGTATGACTTAAAAAGAATTGTCGGTGTGGCTTTAGTAATTGTTGTTGACAGGAATCAAATACATAAAAATCCATGAAGATTTTTAAGAGAGATATACTGGCAATATCACCAGCTTGGACTAAAGAAAGAATGGCTGTTGGAGAGGTTAAAATATTTATCTCCAACTTTCTATGGCAGGTATTTATCCATTTAATTAATGCTTGAAATTTCTCCCTAACTACTGTTTTAGTAGTTTCTAACTAATTTTGATATATTCTAATTTCAGTTTCATTCAATCCAAAATATTTTATAATTTTCCTTTTTCTATTTTGCTTTGATTCACAGAGTATAGAAAAGTTTCCAAATACTGGAGACTTTCCTAGGTAGCTTATTGTTATTGATTTCTAACTTAAGTCCATTGTGGTCAGAAAACATAGTTTGCTTAAATTGATTGAGACTTTTTCATACCCAGAGCATGGTCTACCCTGATAAGTGTTTCATGGGCACTTAAGAAAAGTGTGTCAGTTAGGTCAAATTAGTCATCTTCTACATCCATAACAATTTTCCATCTACCTTGTTCTGTGAATTGCTGGAAAGGAATAAAATCTCTGGTAATAATCATGGCTTTAGCTCTTTAAACTGTTTTCATTTCTATCAGTTTTTGCTTCAGGTGTTTTGAAGCACTGATATAGGTGCATAAATATTTAGGATTGTTATGCTACTTAGAAGTAACTTCTTTATCATTATGAAATGAATTTCTTTGTACCTAATAATATTCTTTAACTGGAAATATGATTTGTTTGATATTAAGTTAGATGCTCCATCTTTCTTTCATTTAATGCTTATGTGATATATCTTTACTCATATTTTTTATTTTTAACCTTTTTGTGTCTTCATGTTTAAAGTTCGTTTCTTGCCAGGTGCAGTGGTGCATGCCTGTAATCCCAGCAGCTCGGGAGGCTGAGGCAGGAGGATTGAGAATTCAAAGCCAACCTCAGCAAAAGTGAGGCACTAAGCAACTCAGTGAGACCCTATCTCTAAATAAAATAAAAAATAGGGCTGGGGATGCGACTCAGTGGTTGAATGCTCCTGAGTTCAATCCCTGGTACCCCACACCCAAAGTTTATTTCTTGTAGGCAATAAATAGTTTTTTAAAGTTGAATCTGAACACTATCTAGCTTTTAGTGAGGTATTTTGAACATATACATTTAAGATGATTATTAGGTTAGAGTCTATGATCTTGTGATTTGTTTTCTTTTTTTTTTTTAATTGTAAACAAATGGGATACACGTTGTTTCTCTGTTTGTACATGGCGTAAAGGCATACCATTTGTGTAATCATAAATTTACATAGGGTAATGCTGGTTGATTCATTCTGTTATTTTTGCCCTTCCCCCCACCTCTCCCATCCCTCTCTTCCCTCTATACAGTCCTTCCTTCCCCCATTCTTGACCCCCCTCCCTAACCCTAACTCTAACCCTAAAACTAACCCCTCCCACGCCCCATTATGTATCATCATCCACTTATCAGCGAGATCATTCTTCCTTTGGTTTTTTGAGATTGGTTTATCTCACTTAGCATGATATTCTCCAATTTCATCCATTTGCCTGCAAATGCCATAATTTTATCATTCTTTATGGCTGAGTAATATTCCATTGTATATATATGCAACAGTTTCTTTATCCATTCATCAACTGAAGGGCATCTAGGTTGGTTCCACAATCTGGCTATGGTGAATTGAGCAGCAATGAACATTGGTGTGGCTGTATCTCTGTAGTATGCTGATTGTAAGTCCTTTGGGTATAGGCCAAGGAGTGGGATAGCTGGGTCAAATGGTGGTTCCATTCCAAGTTTTCTAAGGAGTCTCCACACTGCTTTCCAGAGTGGCTGCACTAATTTGCAACCCCACCAGCAATGTATGAGTGTACCTTTTTCCCCACATCCTCACCAACACCTATTGTTGCTTCTATTCTTGATAATTGCCATTCTAATTGGGGTGAGATGGAATCTTAGGGTGGTTTTGATTTGCATTTCTCTTATTACTAGAGATGTTGAACATTTTTCCATATGTTTGTTGATCACTTGTAGGTCTTCTTCTGTGAAGTGTCTGTTCATTTCCTTAGACCATTTGTCAATTGGGTTATTTGTAGTCTTGGTGTTGAGTTTTTTGAGTTCTTTATAGATTCTGGAGATTAGTGCTCTATCTGAAGTATGATTGGCAAAGATTTTCTCCCACTCTGTAGGCTCTTTCTTCGCATTGCTGATAGTTTCCTTTGCTGAGAGAAAGCTTTTTAGTTTGAATCTATCCCAGTTGTTGATTCTTGCTTTTATTTCTTGTGCTATGGGAGTCCTGTTGAGGAAGTCTGGTCCTAAGCCGACATGTTGAAGATCTGGACCTACTTTTTTTTCTATAAGATGCAGGGTCTCTGGTCTGATTCCAAGGTCCTTAATCCATTTTGAGTTTAGTTTAGTGCATGCTGAGAGATATGGGTTTAGTTTCATTCTGTTGCATATGGATTTCCAATTTTCCCAGCACCATTTGTTGAAGAGGCTATCTTTTCTCCATTGCATATTTTTGGCACCTTTGTCTAGTATGAGAAAATTATATTTTTTTGGGTTTGTGTCCGTGTCCTCTATTCTGTACCATTGATCTACCTGTCTATTTTGGTACCAATACCATGCCGTTTTTGTTACTATTGCTTTGTAGTATAGTTGAAGTTCTGGTATTGCAATACCCCCTGCTTCATCTTTCCTGCGAAGGATTGCTTTAGCTATTCTGGTTTCTTATTCTTCCAGATGAATTTCATGATTGCTTGTTCTATTTCTGTAAGGTACGTCGTTGGGATTTTAATTGGAATTGCATTGAATCTGTATAGCACTTTTGGTAGTATGGCCATTTTGACAATATTAATTCTGCCTATCCAGGAACATGGGAGATCTTTCCATCTTCTAAGGTGTTCTTTAATTTCTTTCTTTAGTGTTCTGTAGTTCTCATTGTAGAGGTCTTTCACCTCTTTTGTGAGATTGATTCCCAAGTATTTTATTTTTTTCGAGGCTATTGTGAATGGGGTAGTTTTCCTAACTTCTCTTTCTGAAGATTCATCACTTATGTATAAAAATGCATTAGATTTATGAGCATTGATCTTCTATCCCGCTACTTTACTAAATTCACTTATGAGTTCTAAGAGTTTTCTGGTGGAATTTCCCGGTTCCTCTAAGTATATAATCATATCATCAGCAAATAGGGATAGTTTGAGTTCTTCTTTTCCTATTCGTATCCCTTTAATTTCTTTGGTCTGTCTAATTGCTCTGGCTAGAGTTTCAAGGACAATATTGAATAGGAGTGGTGAAAGAGGGCATCCCTGCCTTGTTCCAGATTTTAGGGGGAGTGCTTTCAGTTTTTCACCATTTAGAATGATATTAGCCATGGGCTTAGCGTAGATGGCCTTTACAATGTTAAGGAACGTTCCCACTATCCCTATTTTTTCTAGTGTTTTGAGCATGAAGGGGTGCTGTATTTTATCAAATGCTTTTTCTGCATCTATTGAAATAATCATGTGATTCTTGACTTTAAGTCTGTTGATATGGTGAATTACATTTATTGATTTCCTGATGTTGAACCAACCTTGCATCCCTGGGATGAAACCCACTTGATCATGGTGCACTATCTTTTTAATATGTTTTTGTATGCGATTTGCTAAAATTTTGATAAGAATTTTTGCGTCGATGTTCATTAAGGATATTGGTCTAAAATTTTCTTTCCTCGATGTGTCTCTGTTTAGTTTAGGTATCAGGGTGATATTGGCTTCATAGAATGAGTTTGGGAGAGTTCCCTCCTCTTCTATTTCATGGAATACTTTGAAAAGTATTGGAATGAGCTCTTCTTTAAAGGTTTTGTAGAACTCAGCTGAGAACCCATCAGGTCCTGGACTATTCTTTGTTGGTAGGCTTTTGATGACTTCTTCTATTTCATTACTTGAAATTGGTCTATTTAAATTGTGTATGTCCTCCTCGTTTAGTTTAGGCAATTCATATGTCTCTAGAAACTTGTTGATATCTTCGAAATTTTCTATTTTGTTGGAGTATAGATTTTCAAAATAGCTTCTAATTATGTTTTGTATTTCAATCGTGTCTGTTGTGATATTTCCTTGTTCATTCCGAATTTTGGTGATTTGGGTTTTCTCTCATCTTCTCTTTGTTAGTGTGGCTAAAGGTTTATCAATTTTGTTTATTTTTTCAAAGAACCAACTATTTATTTTGTCAATTTTTTGTATTGTTTCTTTTGTTTCAATTTCATTGATTTCAGCTCTGATTTTAACTATTTCCTGTCCTCTACTACTTTTGGTGTTGGTCTGTTCTTCTTTTTCTAGGGCTTTGAGCTGTAGTGTTAGGTCCTTTATTTGTTGAGTTTTACTTCTTTTATTGAATGTGCTCCATGAAATAAATTTTCCTCTAAGTACTGCTTTCATAGTGTCCCAGAGATTTTGATATGATGTGTCTTTGTTCTCATTTACCTCTAAGAATTTTTTAATTTCCTTCCTAATATCTTCTGTTATCCATTCATCATATAATAGTATAGTGTTTAATCTCCAGGTTTTGGAGTAATTTCTGTTTTTTACTCTTTCATTAATTTCTAATTTCAATCCATTATGATCTGATAGAATACAAGGAAGTGTCTCTATCTTCTTGTATTTGCTAACATTGGCTTTGTGGCATAATATATGGTCTATTTTAGAGAAGGATCCATGTGCTGCTGAGAAGAAAGTATATTCACTCTTTGTTGTATTGTATATTCTATAAATGTCTGTTAAGTCTAAATTATTGATTGTGTTATTGAGTTCTATGGTTTCTTTGTTCAATTTTTGTTTGGAAGATCTGTCCAGTGGTGAGAGAGGTGTGTTAAAATCACCTAGTATTATTGTATTATGGTCTATTTGGTTTCTGAGATTGAGAAGGATTTGTTTGACATCCATGGGTGAGCCACTGTTTGGGGCATAGATGTTTATGATTGTTATATCTTGCTGATTTATGCTTCCCTTAAGCAGTATGAAATGTCCTTCTTTATCCCTTCTGACTAACTTTGGCTTGAAGTCCACATTATCTGAAATGAGGATGGATACTTCAGCTTTTTTGCTGGGTCCATGTGCATGGTATGTTTTTCCCCATCCTTTCACCTTTAGTCTATGGGTATCTCTTTCTTTGAGATGAGTCTCTTGCAGGCAACACATTGTTGGATCTTTCTTTTTTATCCAATCTACCAGTCTATGTCTTTTGATTGATGAATTCAGGCCATTAATATTCAGGGTTATTATTGAGATATGATTTGTATTCCCGGTCATTTGACTCATTTTATTCATTTATTTGTTTATTTTTGACATGACTTGATTTGAGAGTTCCTTTAGGATAGCTCCTCCCTTTGCTGATTTGCTTCTTTGTTTTTCATCTCTTCCTCATGGAATATTTTGCTGAGAATGTTCTGTAATGCTGACTTTCTTTTTGTATATTCTTTTAGCTTTTGTTTATCATGGAAGGATTTTATTTCATCGTCAAATTTGAAGGTAAGTTTTGCTGGGTATAAGATTCTTGGTTGGCATCCATTTTCTTTTAGGGTTTGAAAAATGTTATTCCAGGCCCTTCTAGCTTTTAAGGTCTGGATTGAAAAATCTGCTGATATCCGTATTGGTTTCCCCCTGAATGTAATTTGGTTCTTTTCTCTCACAGCCTTTAAAATTCTGTCTTTATTTTGTATGTTAGGTATTTTCATTATAATGTGCCTTGGTGTGGGTCTGTTGTAATTTTGTGTATTTGGAGTCCTATAAGCCTCTTGGACTTGATTTTCCATTTTATTCTTCAGATTTGGGAAATTTTCTGATATTATTTCTTCAAATAGATTGTTCATTCCTTTGGTTTGTTTCTCTAAGCCTTCCTCAATCCCAATAATTCTCAAATTTGGTCTTTTCATGATATCCCATAGTTCTGGGAGATTCTCTTCATGATTTCTTACCATCTTCTCTGTTTGTTCAACTTTGTTTTCAAGGTTAAATATTTTTCTTCAATATCTGAGGTTCTGTCTTCCAGGTGTTCTATCCTATTGGTTGTGCTTTCTATGGAGTTCTTAATTTGGTTTATTGTTTCCCTCATTTCAAGGATTTCTGTTTAGTTTTTTTTCAATATCTCTAACTCTTTATTGAAATGGTCTTTTGCTTCCTGTATTTGCTCTTTTAACTGTCTATTGGTGCGTTCATTCAATGCCTGCATTTGCTCTTTCATTTCATCGTTTGCTTCCCTTATCATGTTAATTATGTACATTCTGAACTCCCTTTCTGACATTTCTTCTGCCATGCTGTCATTGGATTTTATTGATGTAACATCCAGATTTGTTTGAGGCATTTTCTTCCCTTGTTTTCTCATGTCGTTCAGGTATCAGTGGACTGCTGAGATGTTGCAGATTTCCTCTATTGACTTATAATGTCCCTGAAGATTACTAGTGTATCCCCTCTTATCCTTCAGTAGCCTGAAGTCTTGGAGGAAGTTGATAATGTGGTGCTCCCCAAGGAAGCTGCCTCTCTAGGGGTGGTGGTTTTCAGGTGGGGTATATTCCCTGCTAGTGGGCAGAGGTGCCTCCACTTGTTGACCAATGGTCATCCAAAGGGGAACTAGGCTGCAGGCTGAGGCAAGGCCAGTTTGGGCCTGTGTCTCTGGTTTTACCATCCTTGTGGGAAAACCTCACCTGGCGGGGAAGACTCACCCGGTGAGGAGGTCTCGCTGGTCAGTTCCCCTCCTAGAAGTTCCCCTCAGTCCACAATTACCACCTGGGCAGGGCAGCCTTCCCAGGCAACGTTCCCAGGGGCCCGGACCTACCTCCTGGGCCTGGGAGCCTTACCCTTCGCAGACGAGTCTCCTTAGGTTGCCCCTCTTCAGAGAAGGTGCCCGCAGTCCTGGAACCTTCGCTCCGCCCCTCAGTTTGTCTCTGTGTAGCTCTTTCAATAAAAGGTGCCTAGTTCCCCGGACCGGACCGTGCTTTGCACCTAATCGCCTGGCTATGCAACCTCTCCTCTGAGCAGCCACCTGGAGCCTTGTACATATGCTCCGAGTCCCAGTGACCCGCAGCTCGCCTCTTCCTCCAGGCAGCCACCCGGTGTTCTGTGTGGTCACTTGGAGACCAAGCAACTCACTGCGCACCTCCATCTCCTCAGGACAGCCCCCCCCCGCCGTTGTTCAGGAGGTTGCTCTGAGTCCAAACAGCTTGCCGCCCAGCTCTTCCTCTGGCAGCCGCTGGAGCCCCGGGGGGTTGCTCCAAAACCAAGCGTTGTGCTGCGCGGCCTCCTCTGCAAAGTTCCCCGCTGTCCGTGTTCACTGCTCCAGCAGGGAGAAGGGTATCTTGCCGCCTGGGCAGGGCAGACTTCCCAGGCAACGTTCCCAGGGGCCCGGACCTACCTCCTGGGCCTGGGAACCTCACCCTTCGCAGACGAGTATCCTTAGGCTGCCTCTCCTCAGAGAATCTGCCCGCAGTCCTGGAACCTTTGCTCCGCCCCTCAGCTTGTCTCTGCAGCTCTTCCACCGAAAAGCCGCCTAGGACCTGGGACCCTGTTCTGCAACTAATCGCCTGCCTTTGCAGGCCGTCCTCTGGGCAGCCACCGAAGCCCAGCGGTTTACTCTGAAACCAAGCGCTGTGCTGAGCAGCTTCCTCTGCAAAGTTCCCAGTGGTCTGTGTTCACTGCTCCAGCGGGGGGAGGGGCGTCTCGCCGAGCAACTCTACTTCACAAAGTTCCCTGCGTTCCGGGGCTACCGCCCCATCCAGGACGCCTCACCAACGGGAGAGACTCACCTGGTGGCTTTGAGTTGGTCCCAAGTCTCTCACTATCTCCTCTTTTGAATCCTGAGTCCTGTAGCAACGTGAAATGCAGCCGCCCTCTAGTCCGCCATCTTGAAAAACCTCTTGTGATTTGTTTTCTATTTGCCCCTTCTGTTCTGTTTACTTTTGATCTTCATTCTTTGCGATTATTTAAATATTTTATTAAATTTGATCTCCTTTTTAGATTAGTAGCCATGATGCTTTTTAAAAATTACTCTAGTGGTTGTTTTAGGTTTTATGGTATTCTTTTGTTAAAATCACAACATTTAGTAAGGTATAGACCTCTTCATGCTTTGCTTACAAAACTTATAGCATTTCCATTTTTATCCTGATTTTTGTGCTATTGTTGCATACTTACCTTTTCCATGTATTTTACACCACACAATACATTCTTATTGCTTTCATTTGAAGATTCAGTTATCTTTTAAAGACATTTTTCTACTACCCCTGCAGTTACCATTTCAAATGTTCTTCATGTCTTTGTTCAAATCCATATTTCTATCAGTGAATTTTTCTGTCTGCTTGAAATACTTCCTTATTGTATGTGTGTGTGTGTGTGTGTGTGTGTGAGAGAGAGAGAGAGAGAGAGAGAGAGAGAGAGATGAATTCTTTCTGTGTACCTGAAAAAGTTTTTATTTCATCTTTTTTTGGAAAGATATTTTCACTGTATATAGAGTTCTTTGACATTTTATTTTTTTCCCAGTACCTCCTTTTCCCCACCCCTCTACTCTACTGATCCTTTTGCCATTTATCCATAGTTATTTTTTAAATTAATTTTTTGAGGATGTACATGATGATGAGATTCACTGTGGTAATTCATATATGTACATAGGAGTGTTATGTCAGATTCATTTCACTGTCTTTCCTTATCCTGTCCCTCCTTCCTTCCCTCCATTTCCTCTTTGTCTACTTCACTGAACTTCTATTCCCCTTTTTTATCCTCTCTGCCCCTTATTGTGGAGTAGCTTCCACACATCAGATAAAACATTCAATCTTCAGCTTTTTGGGACTGGCTCATTTCACGTACTATGATAATCTCCAGATCCATCCATTTAATGCCAAATGTCATAAAGTCATTCTTCTTTATGGCTGAGTAATATTCCATTGTGTATATATACCACATTTTCTTTATCCATCTGTGGAAGGGCACCTAGTTTGGATCCATAGCTTGGCTATTGTGAATTGTACTGGTATAAGCATTGGTGTGGCTGTGTCACTGTAGTATGATTTTAAATCCTTTGGATAAAATACCAAGAGTGGGATAACTGGGTCAAATGGTGTTTCCATTGAAGGTTTTTTTTTTCCCTCAGGAATCTCCATACAGTTTTTCAACATGGTTGCACTAATTTGCAGTCCCAGCAGCAATGTATGAGTGTACTTTTTCCCCCACATCCTCACCAGCATTAATTGTTACTTGTATGCTTGATAATTGTCATTCTGACTAGAATGAGATGAAATCTCACTGTAGTTTTAATTTTCATTTCTTTTACTGCTAGAAATGTTGAATATTTTTTATCTTTGTTGACCATTCATATTTCTTTTTTTTGAGAAATATTTAGTTTCTTTGCCCATTTATTGGTTGGATTTTTTTTTGGTGCTAAGCTTTTTGAGTTCTTTAGATACCCTGGATATTAATGCCCTATCTGAGGTACAGGTGGCAAAGATTTTCTCCCATTCTGTAGGCTCTCTTTTCACACTCTTGTTTTCTTTACTGTGAAACTTTTAAACTTGATCCCATTTCATATATTGATTTTACTTCTTGCAGTTTAGGAATCTTTAAGTCTTTAAAGAAGTCAGTTCCTGAGCTTATGTATTGGAGTGTTGGGCCTACATTTTCTTCTAGTAGGTTTAGGGTTTCTGGTTTAATTCCTACATCTCTGATCTACTTTGGGTTGAGTTTTGTGGAGGGTGAGAGATAGGGGTTAAATTTCTTTCTACTACATATTGATACCAGTACCATTTGGGCTACATTTTCTCCAATGTATCTTTTTGGTACCTTTGCAAAGTAGGAAATAACTGTATTCATGTGACTTTGTCTCTATGTCCTCTATTTTATTCCATTGGTCTTCATGCCTGTTTTGGTTCCAATACCATGCTGTTTTTGTTACTATAGCTCTGTAGTATAATTTAAGGTCTAGTATTAAGGTCTGCTTCACTTTTCTTGATAAGGATTGCTTTATCTAATCTGGGTTGCTTATGTTTCCAAATGTATTTCATGATTGCCTTTTTATTTCTATGAAGAATGTCATTAGAATTTTGATGGAAATTACACTGAATCTCTATAGCACTTTTGGTAGTATGGCCATTTGACAAAATTAATTCTGCCTATCCAAAAAACATGGGAGGTCTTCTGTCTTCTAATGTCTTCAATTTCTTTCTTTAGTGTTCTATAATTTTCATTGTAGATGTCCTTCACCCCTTTAGTTAGATTGATTCTCAAGGATTTTTTTTTTTTTTGAGGCTATTGTAAATGGAATACTTTTCCTATTTTATTTCAGCAGATTTATCTTTGGACTATAGGAATGAGATTGATTTATGGGTGTTGATTTTGTATCCCGCTACTTTGCTGAATTCATTTATGAGTTCTTGGCTTTTTCTGGTGGAGTTATTTGGGTCTTTTAAATGTAGAATCTTGTCATAGGCAGATAGACATAATTTGAACTTTTATTTTCCTATTCATATCCCTTTAATTTCCTTTTCTTGACTAACTACTCTGGCTAGAATTTCAAGAACTATGTTGAATATGAATGATGAAAGTGGGCATCCCTGTCTTGTTCCTGTTTTTAGAGGAAATGCTTTCAATTTTTCTCTGTTCAGAATAATGTTGACCTTGGGTTTGTCATATACAGTCTTTACAATGTTGATCCTTCTATTCCTAGTTTTTCCAGTGTTTTCAATATGAATGGGTACTGTACTCCTCAAATTCTTTTACTGCATCTATTGACGTAATAATATGATTCTTTTCTGTAAGTCTATTTATGCTGAGAATTGCATTTATAGATTTCTGTTTGTTGACACAAACTTGCATTCCTGGGATGAAACCTACTCGATCATGGTGCATCATCTATTTAATGTGTTTTTGTATGCAGTTTGCCAATATTTTATTAAGAATTTTTGCATCCAGTTTTATCAAGGACATTGGCTTTCCTTGATGTGTCTTTGTCAGGGTGATACTGACTTCATAGTATGAGTTTTTAAGGGTACCCTCCTTTCCTATTTCATGGAATAATTTGAGGAGGATTGGTATTAATTCTTCCTTGAAGGTCTGGTAGAACTCAGCTGAGAATCCATCTGGTCCTGGACTTTTCTTTATTGGAAGACTTTTGATGGTTGTTTCAATTTCATTACTTGAAATTGATCTGTTTAAATTTTCTATATCCTCCTGGTTCAATAAGTACATACGTCATATGTATTTAGAAATCTGTTCTTTGACATTTTAACTAATATTCAGGAGGTTTCTTCAATGTAGTATTACTTGCATTGTTTCTTACACAAAATCTGCTGTCATTTATTTTCTCATTACATAACCATTCTTATTTCTCCCCTCTGATTCCATTTAAGATCTTCGCTTTACCACTGGTTGTAATTTGATTATACTGTACCTTAGTACAGTTCTCTTCATTTTTCTTGTGCTTGGATTCTATTGAGTTTACATTTATGGGTTAATGACTTTTAGCAAAATTGGGAAATTCCTACCATTATCTATTCAAATATATTTTCTGTCCTCACTTTTCTCTCTTCTCTCTTTTTGGTACTTTACATATGTTGCTATTCAGCTCACTGATACTTTTTGAAAGTTTATTTTTGTTCTATTTTCTTCTTGTAGGGTGTCCAATGGTATATTTTCAAGTTCATGGATCTCTTTTGTATTTTCTGTTTTTCCTGTTTACACTATCCACCCTATGGAGGCCTATGTTTTTATCTGTCAAAGGAAAGTTTAATTTGAGTAATTTTTATATCTTTTTTATTTTTACATACCTTTAAAACTTATAGAATATAGTTTTATTAACTGCTTGTCCTAGTCTATTGATTCTAACATTTGTGTTAGTTCTTGAGTGGTTTTGATTGAGTGGGTTTTATTGTGGTTTGTGCTTTCCTGCTTATTTTCTTGACTAGAAATTTTTTATTGGATTCCAGGCACTGTTAATTTTACCTTGTTGAGTGCCGACTATTTTAAATCCCTGCAAATATTCTTGAGTTTCCTTCTAGTATGCACTTTATATTATTTAGAAATAACTTGATACTTTTAGACTTCTTAGGCAGGACCTAACTAGTGCTCAGTATACTACTAGTTACCACTACTGAAGTGAAATCCTTTCATATTCCCTATTAATGCTTAGGAATGGCTAATGAGCTGTTAGGAACAGCTACCTTTTCTGTTCTTGTAAGATTATGGGCAGATCTTTATTTTTGATGGCTATATTACAGATCTTATTTATGTAGGTAACTGTATTTTTCAATATACACATACTATTTATGATTATAAAATAAAGGCATTTATAGTTTTAAAAAATAAAAATTGGGTGCCTATAATAATGAGAAAACTATATGCTAGCTATCCACTGTCAGAGTAGTATGGTATTTTATTGCTTAGCAGCTAGGATGACAACTATAATCAAAGTTATTGATAAATTTTAGATAAATCTGAATCTCATGTACTTCATAAAATACCATAATTATCTTCTAAGGCAAGTGAGAAATTACAATATATTTATAAAAATTTTAATATTCTTTACATGTAAAAGCTATTTATTTTTAAATATTCCCAAACACCCTGATAGACTAATGTGCAACAATACTGACTAGACAATTTGCAAAACAAATGAGATAAATAATCACCAGCATAAGGGATTTTAAATGCCAGAAAAATGATACAATAATGAATATCCTTGTTAAAAAGTGGTGCTTTTCAATATCATTTTTTGGGGGAATGATGTAGAATTGCTGAGACTTACCACATAAATATGTTTTGGGCTTTGATACATTTTGTGTTCTTTGCCGCATAGAAAAGAGTGCCAGACATAACAGCACATCAGGATATGCACCTTGAGTGTACATGTGTTTTTAAGTAGGTTGGAGAAGCAATATCATATATTAGTAAAAACAATAGTCTTTGAGAACTCTGCTGTGTTGAGTTCTACCTTTACCACTTCACTTACTGAGTTTTATTATTACTAGTTATGAACTTACTAGCCTTCACCAAGTTACATGATTTCCATGTGACATATTTTATTCATCAGAATAGAATATGAATACTGCATTTCCATAATAGGGTGCTGTGTTTTTCCATTAATTGTTGTTTTTAAACATAAATAATTTAGTAGGTATAAAGCACTTAGAAAATTTTCAGGCACAGTGTAAGAACTACATAAATTTGCTTATTACTACAAAAAGCTACTTATATCATAAACCATCCTGTAGAACAATAATTAATAAAACTTCTGAAAAAAATAGTTTCAACAGATAAAAGTAACATAAAATATATGCCAAACTCATTTCTCAAAAATAGACTAAAGCTAAAACATAACAAAATATTTTCAATGGATATTTCTGGGTGGCATTATTTGCTTTCTAAATTTTTTGACAAAGGTTAAATTAAAAATGCTTAGTTTCAATATCTTAAGGTGCTTCTCGTAGTCTCTTAGTTAAAGTTAATTGCTTCTCTTGTTATTCTCCCCTATTTTCTATTAGGGAATTGTGCTCTAATGACTTGAAGCCACTGTACTCTGAAAGGAGGTAGAGTCTGCTTACCTTTATGTCTCCTCTACCTGAATATGACAGAACCTTTAGGCATTAAAATTACCCCAAATAACCCAAAATCCATAAACCCCATAGAAATGACTTTCATAGATGTTAGCAGGACTTATATTTGTGGTATTCTTATATTTGTAGTATAATTTATATCACAAAATAAAAAAAAAGATGCAAAGAAAAGTTTGACAAGTCATCTTGGGTTGTAGTTATAGATTGGTGTGCCTTTAGTGCAGTAGGCCACACTGGAGAGGTTGCATAATTGGGGATTGGGAAGTAGTATGTGTGTGTGTGTGTGGGTGTGTGTGGGTGTGTGTGTGTGTGTGTGTGTGTGTGCGCACCACTTAGGAAAAGGACATCCAGTTTTGAAAAACACTGCTGTTGTGCTTTGGAGAGAGAATCTCCAGTAAAGGACAATTCTGAGGCTCCTGCGTTCTTTGAGTTTCTTGCAGGGTCACATCCACACCCATGCCCACCAGAGAACCCAATTCACTCTATATTTCACTGATTCCTCCCCTATTATTCCCTCTGATTTCAAGTTCTTTCTCCCAGGCTTGGCCTCTGCTCAGAGACAGTGTCCTCACCACCACCTAATGCCAAGAGAAACTGTACCTTTAGGCAGGACACTGTTTCTTGGTATTAGAACTTATTTTATCACAAGTTTAATGGTAGAATCAGGAATAATAAAAAAAAGTGTTGAATGAAATGTTCCCAAATAAAAATTGAACAAATAAATATTGACTGATTATTTCCTCATACCATGCATTGTGACTATATATAGGAGAGTAACCACACTTTGGATGATATGAATATTCATACTCCCAAGAAAACATTTTTGAGGAACTGATGTGTTTTTGCTCCTGGTATTTCTTTCTACTCCCTAACACTTCTCAGCAAGATTTTTTTTTTTTTTTTTTATCTCTATTGCCTCAGTATTTCCTTAGATTGAAGAAGGACAATTTCTTACTTTTACGTCTCAGACCCATAGGTTTACTGAACCAGAGTAAGAATAGAATTATGGAATCAGTAGGAGTGTGCTTCTGTATGCCCAGGTAAGGTCTGGGAAAGCAAGAGGATACTCATTTCTCTGCTCCCATAAAGACTGTGGAGTAGGAATGTGTATTCATGTATTCATAGCTTGACCCAAGAGGTTGCTCTGCCTCTTAGAGTTACAATGTGGGTATAATTTCAGGATTCAGGAGGAATGAAGGTGCCTTTTCCAGAGATCTAGAATAGATCCTGGAATAGGAAAAATGTTTTCCAAGATTCAAGAATGTTTTCTGAGGTAATTTATGGGACATGAACAAGTCTTGCAACTGAAAATGAAAAATTCCAAATATTTGGGGGTCTCTCTGATTTTGGATCATTTAAAATCATTACTTGTTCTTCTTGATTGTCTGATCATGGCTATAAAAAGAAGATAGTGTTCAATGTAAAACAAACTTTTCTGATTTGAAAGATCCATGAGATACACAGTATATAAGGAAATGAGATAAGAATATTTATTGGAAATAGGTTTTTTCATTATAAATAGTAGTGATGTAATTAGCCCAACAAAGAAATGCAGCATAATTAATGCTATTAAGCAAAATGTATGTTTCCAAATATTTGGAAAAATTGTATAATTATAATGTAATTTAAGCCATTTAAACTAAAATTATATTCTTTTCTTTTGGTATTAGATATTCTTTCAGTTGTCATGCCCTACTCACATTTTCTGATTTTAAAAAGTAAACTAAAGATGTTTCAAATCTCTGCACTTCTTTTCCTCTGATGAAATGGCTTATATTTAAGCTTGTGCTTTATGGTGGTTACCAGGATCCAGTGTGACAATAAATCCCAACTACAAAACACGTGTCACTTTGATGAAATATATAATTAATCTCAACATAATACGAAAATCCCAGATATAGTTATAAAAATAGGCAATAGAATGAGTGAATAATCAACATTTCCATGGTTAAAATCATGTCATCATTTCCATAATGAGTCCCTATTTCAAAAATTATAACTTTACCAAAGGATTTAATATCAAGATTTAATGGTTTGAGCTCTTAACCAGAGCAATTTTTAAAGTCATTTTTTCCCATACTGAGTTGACATTTCTCAGCATCATAAAAGTATGGAAGGAGGACTAATTTCTTTATTGCAACTATCTCTTAAAATACTATAGTTATTGGAACACATCTGTGCAAATAGATGAACAAAGTGGGTACCTCACCACTGCTCATGGGGGAAACAATTCATCCAATTTTGAGACTCTGGGTTGGGCTCCAAACAGCACATTTCCTTTCTTGCTAAACACTTCCATCTAGACTTTCTCCAGAAAACCTACTTGTTATGGGTTGGAAGAGGTTTCCCTGGAGCTCATGTATGAGACAATGCAGAAATGGTTAGAGGTATTAGATTGTGAGAGCTATAACCTAATCAGTGGGTTAATACATTTCATGGGTTAATAATTCAAGCAGATTAATGGTAGACAGGTAGGGCACGGCTTGAGGAAATTGGTCACTGGAGTGTGCCCTTGGGATTATAATATCTCTGGCTCCTTGCACTCAAGTTCTCTCTGCTTTGTTTGTCAAGAACTGAGGAACTTTTCTCCATTATGCTCCTACCCTGTGATGTGCTGCCTCACCTTGGGTCCAGAGCTATGGAGTTGGCCAGTCATGGACTGAACCTCTTAAACCATGAGAAAAAACAAACTTCTCGGTCTCTAAGTTGCTTTTGTCAGGTCTTTTGGTCACAGTGACAAAAAAGCTGACTAGGACACTTTTTATTTCCCTATTTCAAAGCCATCATTCTGTGAAGCTATTTTCCTCCCTTAATCCTCTGATGTGAAAGGGTATCTCCCTTAACTAGGAGGCTCTTTCTGTTATCCACACTCTTTTTAGTGTTTTTTGTTTGTTTGGTTTTGTTTTGGTACCGAGGAGTGAACTCAGGGGCACTTAACCACTGAGGCACATCCCCAGCACTTGTTTATTTTTAACAAATATTTTTTTTCTCGTTCCTGCTCTTGAAGACAGGAGGTTAGTGGGTTTATCTAACTTTAAATTACTAGTAACAGTTCAAGGCCTTATAGGTTCCATAAATTAGAATTGAACTTTAAATTTTTGTGTATGTTTTCTTTGGCTCCTCTGCCTTAGTGTTCTCATAGTACTTTGTTCAGATCATACCCATTTAAAGGACTCTCTACCCTCAGAACTTCTGGAAGGAAGGGTCTGTAAGACCTAATTTTGTGTTTTGTCATTGATTCACTTCATTTATGAACAGAAGATAATATAAAACAAAGTTCCCTGGCTCTGGCCTAATCTTGGCAGCTGCTTGGACTCTCTCAATTGGTTTTCACTAAGCTGTTGCCAGACCCAGCTGCAGCTCATGATCTAACATCTCACACCCGACCACAGAAGGTTTCTGTGGTATATACACTATGCTACCTTCTCTCCACAGAGGGGGAAATTGGATAGATACTGAGACTTATTCATCTCTTTTATTTTATTTTGTGGTACTAGGGACTGAACTCAGGGTACTATACCACTGAGTTTTATCCCAAACCCTTTTTATTTTTCATTTTGAGGCAGAATCTCATTAAATATCTGAGGTTGGAACTTGAACTTGTGATCCTCCTGCCTCAGACTCCCGAGTCACTGGGATTATAGGTATGTGCACATACTCACCTTCCTCTTCGTGTTCTTAGAACTAAGAACATAGCAAATGCTCACTAAATATTTCTTGGTTAAGTGAGATAATTCATAGTGATTAATTGACACTCGTTTGTCTGGTCTTCTTATCAATTTCTATAATGAGTGGTTAGAATGAGGGACTGTCTCTCTGTCCATGGAGCAGAATAAATGAGAATCAAATGCATGATTCTATCTGTATTAGCTCTATTCACCAACCAAATGAACTCACCATGTACAGACTGTTCTGCAGAAGGTGTTAATTCACAATGATTCAAATTAACATTAATATTTGCAGACATTGCCTTTCATTTATCTTAGCTCATTACTTTATGATAAAATAAAACTGAGTTAAATATTACTATATGCTAAAGAAATTAAAAGTGGTTATGTGGTACTGCAAGCCTTATAAGGCATTAATCTTCATTACTGACGAGACATCTGATAATTTCTTTAAAGATACCCACTTGAGTCACCAGATTCCTCCAGGGAAAAGAAATGCTTTGATAGATAAACAACTTACATGTTACTCAAATACAGGATTTCTTATGATAGATTTAAGAATGGGGTCCAGGAAAAGCTAGAACTCTATTTGCAATAGATTGAACTGATGGTCCAAATTTTTCATATCTTCCTGTCATCGTGTATTTTCGTATCACTCTCCCATATTGATCTTAAACTTGGCCACATGTGACAGATAATCTAACTTAAGAAGTGACTTGAAAAGTGTTTGTGCCTTTCTACTTAGTCACTTGCACTCTTGCCACTATCAAGAGAACACAATCAGGCTAGCCTGTTGGAGGGTCGTGAGGTGTGTTGAGATCAGAGTGGTGCTAGCTGAGGTCATCTCACATCAGCCAATGCCAGTTCACCACCAACTAACTGGGCACACAAGTGATCCCAGCCTAGATCAGCTGATTTTAGTCCTGATTAGTGGAACTGCTCAGCAGAGCCATAGCTTTGTGAGAAATAATTAAGGGTTGTTTTAAGCCAAATAACTTTAAGGTTGGTTTGTTAGTCATATAGTATCATTATGGTAACAGATGATTGATACAGTGGCTTATTTTCTTGTAAGACTATGTGAAGTCTACGGTTCATTTAAGAATGCATAATGAATTTAGACTGTAAGCTCTTCTGTAATGTCAAGTAGAGGGGAGACCTCAAGATAAAAGGTTGAACTGGAAATTAAATTCGTTTTCAGAAGGAATACAAGGATGAAAGAAGAGAACATTTTCAGTCAGTTAGTACAATACAGGCTGTGGAGACAAACTGTGGGCTTGAGTTTTGGTTTCAAACCTAAATAGCTATGTGACCTTGATCAAGTTACTTAATCTGTTTCCTTTCCTCATCTGTAAAATTTTAATACCTAACTGTGGTTGATGGGAGTGAACATTACATAAAAAGATACATAGATGTACTTAGAAGAGTTTCGACACACAATAAGATGTCAATAAGCCTATTAGTGTATAGAGGGGGAGCTAAGACATGAGTAGCATCAAACCACTCTATGTGACAAGTTTCAGGATAGAATGTAGGACTTCAAATAGTGTTCTGAATATTATTGATTTTTTTCTGGATATTTAAAAGGCTTATATCAGTTGCAATATATTTAACAATATAATAGGTTTTAAGGAAAACAAACCTGGATTCACATTTTATGATCATGGCCAAGCCATGGAGCCTTCCTGGAATTTAATTTCGTTATCAGTAAATGAAGGCATGATTGAACAAGATGATCTCACAGGAACTGCACACCTTCAAAGCTCATATGTCAAGCCTATACCTTCTATCATAGTATCAAAAACAAATGACTGATCTTATGCCACAACCATAGATGACTGATTTTCATAATACTTTAATAAAGTTTAAATGATAAGATCAGCATTGATGACATTTTAAGCAAAACTACATTGTTTTATACAAAGAACATAATACATGTTGCTAGTGAGTCCTGAGGACCTAAGTAGATATTGAGGCCTTACAGGTACAAGTCATTTCCATCTTTAGTACCTATGATCTAGTGTGAAGTTAAGAAGCAATGACAACAGGAGTAGCAGAAAGAGGAAAAAAAAATCCTACTTCTTAAAAATCATATTTTGTTCTTCAAAAAACGTTGGTCTTTCTGATTATTAAAAGTAAGAATTTAGTTTTTTTGTATTTATAGCAGTAGAACATAGATTATGATATCATCCTTATTTTATTATTTTCCATAAAGGTAGAAAATGGAAAAAAATTATCCCTAAACAAAATGTTTATCCCTAAACAAAAATAAGGTGGTGCTTATTCAGTTGTCTCTCAGCTACGTACCCAGGCTTGCCCTGCAGGACTCTGCTGACAGAAGGCTCAAGCCCAAGAGAGAGGAGCGAGAAGGGACATGCTCCTTCCTATTCCTCCGAGCTTCTTACTCTGGTGATATCTAAACTTAGTTTACAGTTTTGAACACTTGCAGAACCAGCTTTTGATGTCTGCATGAAGAGACTCCCACCAGCTGAGCAGCACAGAAGTCTGAGTTTCATCCCACTAACATTTTAATACTTTAAACTTATAATTTTGTTCCTTAGTCCCTAGGCCCATAACTGCTTTTTACAGTTCCTGTTTCTGAGATACCTTACAGTCCTCTGTGTACTTCTCCAATTATTTTACAATTATCAATTTTCCATCAAATTAGCAATTCTGTTCAATTTTCTAGGCACAAAAACTGGTATAGTTTCTGTCTTTTGAATGGACCCTACTGAATATATGGAACATTTCTAGCACTAAGAAGCTTCTTTATGTTCTCTGTCAATACTCTTGAAATCGTACCCATTATTGAACTTCACCTTTATTTCCTTTCTTCTGATGATTTGAGATTATTCAACTCTTCTTTTTCTAGCTTTTTAAAGTAGATGCCGATTTGTAATCTTTCTTTGTTTCTAATATAAACTCCTTGCCTATGACGCTTTATTTCTGCTGTGTAATGCACTAAGTACATCTCACAAACTTTTGATTTTTTTACGTATTTTGAAATTTCTGTTTTGAATTCAGATGAGGTTTAATGTTGGGATTAAACTACATCATCAAATATTGAGATTTTTTCAAATTTTCCCTGTTAATCCTTGTTAGTTTGATTTCACTGTACTGTAAGAACATACTTTGTATGATTTCTATTCTTCAGAATTTGTCAAAATTTCTTTTCTTTTTTGGTCAGAATATAGTTTATCTCAGTGACTGTTTAATATATAATTGAATATATATTTTGACGTTTTGGGGTGAAATGTTTTATAATTATTAATTAGATCAAGTTTATTGACACTCTTACTAAAATGATCTAGTAACTTACTGGTTATTTGCCCTGCCAATTATTTAGAGAGGATTGTTGGAGTTCTAACTTTAATTCTGGATTTGTTTACTTCTCCTTTCAGTTTTATCAGTTTTTCTCTCATATATTTTAAAGTCCTATTGTTAGATGCATACTCATTTAGAATTCTTATTTCAGAGAATTGATGACTTTGTCATTATATAATGTCCCTCTTTACCCCGATAATATTTCTTGTTCTAAAGTTTTATTTGATATTAATATAACACTCTAACTTTCATTTTTTCTCCTATTTTTTGTGGGGGAGAGGGGTACTGGGGATTGAACCCAGGGGTGCTTTACCTCTGAGCCATATTCCCAACCCTTTTTATGTTTTATTTTGAGACAGGGTCTAACTAAATTGCTTAGGGTGTCACTAAGTTACTGAGGCTAGCCTTGAAATCCTGCTTCAGCCTCCTGAGCCACTGGGATTACAAACATGTGCCACCACACCTGGCCACTCCAACTTTCTTTTGATTAGTATCTTCATGATACATATTTCTATTCTTTTACTTTTAACATGTTTATGTATTGATTTTTAAAATGGGTTTCTTGTAGACAGCATATAGTTGGGTCTTGCATTTTTATTTAATCTGACCATAATATTGATTTTTAGATTGGTAGTTTAGATGAACAAAATAGACTCTTTTTGAAAGAAGAAATACAAATGGTTAACAAATACATAAAAAAATGTTCAACATCATTAGCAATTAGGAAAATACAAATCAACTACACTGATATTTCACCTCATTCTAGTCAGAATGGCAGTCATCAAGAACACAAATAATAATAAATGCTAGAGAGGATGTGGAGAAAAAGGAACACTTTTACACTGTTGGTGGGATTGTCAATTAGTAAAACCACTATGGAAATCAGTATGGAGTTTCCTCCAAAGACTAGGAATGGAATCACCATATTACCCAGCTATTCCATTCCTTGGCACTATTTAATTCTAAAGAATTAAAGTGTGATAACTATAGCAATTCATTCATACATGTGTTTATAGCAGCACAATTCATAAAAGCCAAACTATGGAACTAGCCTAGGTGTCCATCAATAAATGAATGGATAAAGAAAATGTGATACACACACACACACACACACACACACACACACACCCAATGGAGTTTTATTTGGCCATAAAAAATGAAATTATGTCATTTGCAGAAAATGAATGGAACTTGAGACCATTATGCTAAGAAAATAAGGTGTACTCAGAGGGTCAAGGGTGGCATGTTTTCTCTCATATGTCAAAGCTAAAGAGAAAAAAAGGAAAAGAAAGGTGTCGGGAGGTTCATGAAAATTAAAGGGAAATCAGTGGAGTAGAGAAAGGAACCAGGGGGAAGGAGGAGGGAAGTTAAAGGGGGATATACTAGAGAGTTATATTGGCCAAAGTATATTGTTCTATTGTGTGTATGTACAAATGTGTAACAACAAATCTCACTATTAAATGCACTAATAAAAATCTGAAAAAGTTTGAAGTTTAGCCCACTGCCATATAATATTATTTAATATAACTGGAATGTCAATCATCTTGATAGCTCTTTTCCATTTTCTCCATTTTTAGTTTGTTCTTCTTTTTTGGTCTCCTCTGACTTAAACATTTTTACAATTGACTTAGTCTCTACTAATTCATTTATATCTCTTAAAAATCAATGGTTGCCCTGCAGTCTATAATAAACATATTTAATAAATTAGACATTTCCCCCCTCTTTTGTGTCAGTTTAGGTAATTTCTATTAAACTGTTTGAAAATTATCTTGAAACTCACTGATTTTTTCCTTGGGTGTATCAAGTCTGATGATGAGTCTGTGAAAGACATTTTTAAATTTATGATTATATTTTTAATTTCTAGCATTTGCAATTGATTCTTTCTTGTAATTTCTATTTCTTTCCCAAAATTACTCAACTGATCTTTCATTTTGTTCACCTCTTTCATTGGAGACTTTGACATATTAATTTTAGTTATTTTAAATTTCCCATCTGATAATTTCACCTTCTGTATCATACCTGAGTCTAGTTCTGATGACTGTCTCTCAGGAAAGTGTTTTTCTTATTTACCTTTCTGTACACCTTATAATTTTTGTTACCAAAAGCTAGGCATCTTGGATTGGAAAGCAAGGCATTTTGTAGTTTGTATGCCTGGAAATTGGAATGTCTTTCCTTCTGTTAGACATAAAATATTGGAGGTTTGAATTAATGCAGAGAGGTTCTTCTGGGTTTTTGGTTGTTGTTTGGTTTGGTTGTTGTTCATCTGGTTACTGTTAGGCTTTTCCTAGAAAAATACCTTATGTTAGTTTGGTTTGCTGGAGGATTTCTTTTACTTAGTGAGTGCTTCTAAATTAACTCTAGACCTTCCTTTGAGTTGTGCCTCAGAGAAAAATTTCTTTCCATGATCTTGGTTCCTCTCTGCTGCTCCTACTATATTCCAGTGTTATTTGCTACTTGATACTTGTTAGTTTGTCAGTAGTGGGTGCTTAGTGGAGCAGTCTCTTGGTCACACTTAACCTTAGTCTTAAGATGGCGCGATGGCATGTACTATGTTGCTGGGTCCTGGATTGTGAACTCCTCAGTGGTGCCCTTCAGACTTTAGTCCTGGGTCTTACACAAAATCCTGCCATTCTCTCAGGGGTAGGGTTTTTGTTGTTGTTCCCTTCTCCTAGCTGCAATTGGTTTTCACCAGTGTGCAAAGAGTGACAGTGTGCATGTGCAGGTGCGTGTGCATGTATGTGTTTCACTTATATTTACAGTTTAAGGCTTTGTTCTGTAGGGGAGATAGAGTCCAGGTAGGGTTCTGTGTTCTTCCTGCAGTGGCTGATCTGCACCAGAAGGAACACTTTCTTCGAACTATCTTCAGGTATTTTCTGTGATTGCCCTTGGTTGATGGAGAAATACCCTAAAGAATGTGGGGATCCTTCAATTTTTCATCTCCTAGGAACTTCACACCCTCTGCAGAGTATACTTGGTTTTAACAACTTGCCAACTTCCCTAATTGAATTTTTACTGGTGCTCAGTTGTATCCATTTTAGGTAAGTCATTGCTTATGTCTTAACACTTCCTGTAGGTACCTGTCTTTTCTTAGATTTTGGGTGGTTGGTTGCTCTGCAAATTCAGCTTTCAATGGTTTCAAGAAAACTTGTGAATTTACTTGGCTCTGTTACATTATATGAGTGAAAATGACACTCTTTCCAGTTCTCTATATCCCTGGGTGAAAAGTAAATTTGATATTAATAAAGTATCATTGTAGAAATGATCAGAATTTCACATCTTGCAAATTAACAACTAAGGGTTTTATGGGACCTAAAAAAGGAAGAGATCCACAAGTAGATGAAGATGTGTTATATTTTGTTCCTAAAATACTTGCAAAGAGCTTACTCTCACACTTGAAGCACTGCAACTGAAGGTAGGTTAGAGTGCCAAATTCTTTAAAGTCATTTCAAAGCAATGAGGGGCTGATGTTCTCAATTCATGTGTTGCACAGAATTATCATTAAGGTATCATGTCATGGCTTAACTAACAGCATTTTTCTTCCTCAGTGGTTCATGAAATAATAGTGTCCCTTACAATTAATCACATTCTCTCTGCTGTTACCAGTAGGGTGGGGCTATGTGTAGACAGAATCATAGATGACCCTCAGATTAAGTATTGAGACTTAAGTACCTGGAAAAATTAAATAAAAATATTTGTGTAAGGCTGCCATATTGAAACTTTCTCATATGTGATTACCTTAAAATGAATTTATTCATGAGGTTACTAGCTATTACACTGGATAATGGACAAAAGGGTTTTAATGGCTTGGAATGTATATGAGGTGTGTTCAATGGAAAGAAATGTAAACTTAAAGTCTATGGGGTATATTCCTAAAGTGTTATTGGCACCAAGAAGGGCGACATGGAATATGAGTGACTTATAGAGAAAGAAAGGGAAAAAGCTGCAAGATAAATGGATTAGTAGAGAGAAACAGGAGAGCATCAACAATTTTGTTGTATCAGATTCTAAGTATTAGCTGAGTTCATCCTTTTTTTTTTTTTGGTCTAAAAATTATATATAAAATGAGCAGAAATTTATGAGTCTGAACTTTTAACTACAATTTCTAGGGGAATCAGACTACTCCTTTGACAATCATGTATCTAGGGAGATTTCTTAGATTTGTCCCTGTTCATTCAGGTCTGTCAAAGAGAGATCAGTGTATTGTGTTATTCTGTATATTGACTTGTTGAAATAAACTGGTTTATAGTTAGAGAAAAAATTTATGAAAACAGTTCTTCAACATTTTACCAGATCTTTATATTTCTTAATATATTTTTTGTTTGAGTACTCCTCTCTCAAAATCCCAGTAACTGTCAAGGCAAAAATGAAGTACAATTAAAAACTGTAAAATTGAGGGATCTCTCCTTTAAAAGACATTTGATATCTTTAATTTACATTAGGATGTTATATTTAATCATTGATTCTAAATAAAATGTAAGATTTGTATATTTTACATGTTAGGGAATAAAAGTAGAGTAGGGACCAGATAAATAATTGATTTTCTTGAGTTTAGTTAGCTTTATCATTCATAAAAATTCCAAGTGAAGAGATATGCCACATGCTAGTATATTTTTTGTAATGTATTTCTTTGGTAGTATTTTAAATAACAGGGAGTACCAAAAAACTGATCATTATGTAGGGATTTAACCTCAGCTAGCTATTTTATAACCAATGCTTTATTCCAGCTCTATAATTAACATCTAAAATTAACATTTTCAACATGACTTTAAACATTAGAGAATCTAAGTAGATATAAATACTTAAAGTACTATTGCTTTGCACTTTTTAGGCCTTTCAAAACGGAACTAAAGGCAGTCTCTCTCCACATGAAATATGGCACAGTACATGATTTGGAACTGTGTTATAGTTTTAAATATTTTTTATGCAATTGGGTATAACTATTTCCATATGTTTATAAAGGTAGCAATAGAGATGGTAGAACATTCTGTGTCCCCTTGCAGTACTAGCCTTATAGGAGAACTGGCTCCTTCTTATCTCTTGTCTATTGACAAATACAATTTATCCACTTTCCTTAGTACTAACCTGAAGATGCTGTTTAATGCACCATAAACAAATCTTATGAATTTTTTACATGATTAAAATGGTCATAACTATCCAATGTTTCTTGCTGATTGAATCTGCCACTTCTGTTTACTAGGAAAATAAATAACACATGTTTGCTCTCTTTCTAAAAGGTTCCTATTTATTCTGTGGTCACTTCCCACTTATAATATTTCCAGCTTAATTTCATAAAACAGCTTTTATATGACTTGAAAAAAAAAAGTCCTTATTGTACATTGTCTTCAAATATTTTGTCTTTGAGTTCTGGACTTTTATTTGGAGAAACATTCAACCATTCATTTTTCCCTTTTTCCCTTCATTTCTCCTTTCTTTTTTCTTTTTTCTTTTTTTTTCCTTTTTTTTTTTTCAAGGCTGGTATTAGAGTTGGAATTTGAAAAGTAAAGCAGCTGCATGCCTCGCATATGCATGCAAAATAGGCAGAATTCAGCTGTTGGTGATATTTTTCTCCACTATATTAGCAATGCTTGTGCCTAATTTATAGTTGTCAAACAAAGAAAAACAAGGTTTACAGGGCATTTATCTTTCAGAGGACTCATTAAGATGAATAGGCATGCATAGAAAACTGTCTAGTAAGAAAACTCCTGTTGTTGCCACTATTTAAAGATATGAATGATGCTATTTGTGCCTCTCTTCCAATGATTTAGGCCCTGTATAAAGTTCAATGAACATGGCTAAATCATATCTTCAATAGATAAATTTCTAGTAATGTCAAGCCCTCTGTGTCATATGCTTGACCTACATTCAAATTGAAAGTCAAAGCCTGTTTCTATGCCACCATGTTTGCATTAAAATATGAATCATCTTGGGTACATGCTTCAAGACTTAATTCACCTCCTCTAAGAAGCTTACTTGTTACCTATGTTGGATATGACTTCAAACCTCTATGTGCTATGACGTGTTCTGCCTTGTTGTATTACAATTATTTGTGGGGTTGTCTTATTTCACTTCATTTTCATCATATAAGCTTCTACTTTCCATTCTTGCTGCTCTTGTAGGAATACATTTCTTTTGGTAAAAGCTCTACGATCTACATAAAGAGTTAAGAGTAGGCATTCTTCACCCATGGAGTTGAAGTAACTGGTGTAGTGTTTCCACTACTTGTTACAAGTGGGAGCCAAACTCAGCTTGGAGTTCATCAAGTCACACATTTACTCCCAAACATCTGCCCATGTAAGGAACATATCCAGTTATGGGCCAAGAATCTTCAGGCACATTTTATCTCCTCTGTCAGGTTCTAAACTTTGGGGTTCACAGTTTCAATTTGGGCTTTTTCTAAATGAGGTTCCCTGCTGGAAGAATAGAAAATATTCTTCCATATTGATTTTTCAACCTTTCTCTAAAAATTACTTAAATTTCCAGCTGAATATTTATATTTCTTTTTTTTTTTTTTTGCTGATAAAGAAGACGATTATATGATTCCAACAGAGAAGTACATAGAGGGTATGTATCAATATACATTGATTATGCTAGGTAATAATACATACTTTCTATGTGTTAATCTCATTTGATTATGGTAATAACCCTCTGAGTAGTATCATTCCTGTTGTACACACAAGGACCTAAAGCTCATCACATGAATTGTGAATGATGGTTTTAGACCTCAAATCCACATCTGTTTTTCTTAAAAATATACACACTTCATTATATCAAGCTGAATTAATTCTAAATTCAGTTGTAAATTTCTAATGTTTGGAAATCTAAACTTACACCAAATTCATTTGCTTAACGGAAGAGGCTGAATTAGCCTTATCTGTCAATTGAGTTGGCAATTTAAATTATATTCCATAATCAATATCCTTCTGCAATAGCTTTTTGCATTTCCAGGTGGGACAAAGGAGGATTATGTGAATTTTGCAAGTCTGACTTATTTAATAATTAGCAAGTTGATACTGTGGATATTTTGAGTAGTGCACAAACATAACAAAGGGATTCTAGGTATTTTAATCTTTCAGGCACTTATGTCAAATAGTTTGTGGGGACAAACCAAGAAAAATTAAAAAGTGGAGTTTAAGGTGGACTGAAGGGATGAGTGTCCTTTCTGAAAAAAGTGAGAGAGAATTTTCAGTCAAGAAGATTAAAGATTGCCGGAAGGGCCCTCCCTGGTGAAGTGTCACATTGCCCTTGATTGTAGGGTGATAGGTTTTGACTATAACAAAATAGATAACTGTCACCAGTTAAGTAAGCCAACTTGGTCATGCACATTAATGTGTGCCACTGCAGTTAGCAAAAGGGTTAGACAGCCCTCTGCAAGGTCTAGTGACTATTTCCATTATTTTTACCTCTACTCCCATAGCCTACCTTTTTGTATCTTCCATAGATGAACTATGCCTGCTTCCTTCTAAAGCCATTGGTTCTTTAGGTTCTATTAGTTTTCCCTCAAAGATATTGCTTGAGAAATTATTCCCTTTTTCTTCTCACCATTTTTAACTATTTATATAAACCTGTCCTAATTTTTCTTGCCTACACTTTCCCAGACATGTGTTGATCGAACTATTAGGCAGATTAGATAGCAATGGAAACATGCTATTTGTGAGGAAAATGATGTACACCAAAAAAAAAAAAAAAAAAAAAAAAAAAAAGTAAAAAAAGGAGGAACAATTAGGACTGATTAAAATGAAAAGGGTTTTACCATTTAGGGATAAAAAGATATTTGAGGCAGGCATGGTGGCATATGCCTATAATCCTAGTTACTCGGGAGGCTGAGGTAGGGCAATCACAAGTTCAAAGTCAGTCTGAGCAACTTAGTGAGATGCTGTCTCAAAATTAAATAAATAAATAAATGACTGGGAAGATAGTTCAGTAGTAGAGGGCCCCGGTTCATGATTCTTCTAGGTTCAAAATATTTATGAAAATTTCTATTGAAAAATCACCAGTTCTGATGTCAATTCATAGCTCTGCTCAGATCATGATGGAAAAGTATTCCTGGAAAATATACTATTGTTTTTGTAAAGGCAAAGATAAGAGGTTTTCAAGTGAATGGCATGGTATAATGGGATAATGGGATAATTCTTTGGTACTACAAAAGAATGGAAAATCTTCTGAACCCGTCTTGGAATTGAAGAGTTCATAACTTCTAGTTACTGATGATGTCAAGAGTGCTAGGACAAGTGAACAACTAGCAGAATAAACACTGTTGCTTCCAAGATGTGTTGGCAATGTATTTGGACTTTAAATTTAAATTTAGAGCTGCCTGGATATAAGGTTGAGCTAAAGGCCTGGCACAGTTGTGCCTGCTGTACATGACAATGACAGTGGACAAATGAATCTTCAGTGCTTCTGAGAGATAAAATCAAGAAAACTGATATCATGAGAAATTTAATGTCCAAAGTTTAGCAGTGAAGATAGAGATTAAAAGATAGCTCTTGCCTATATACAAAAATGGAAAAATTATTCCATTTCTCCATCTGGAGATATTTGCTGGGCATATATGTGTTATAAATTAAAAACTGGGAGATAAAATTTATAAATTAATTGGACTCTTTTCAATATATATGTTAGAGTATGAGTTTTCAATGACCTAATTAGTGATTATGAAAATCAGAACTAACTTTTTAACATTACTGAGCAGCTGCCATGTTCTGAATATGCTAGGCATCTTTCCTTGAATTATCTCATTTAAGTCTTGAAAACAATTTTGAAATACTGGTGTTAATATCTTACCAAGTAACTTATCCAAAGTAAGGTAGCTTTGCATTTATCAAGTTTGAGAGGAAAAAGTATTCACTCACAACAAACTGGGATCATCATAGATAATACTTCCATATTGGTCAGTGAAGAATGAGATAAATAGGCCAGAGAAGTGAGAAGGCACTGGAAGTCAGGATACGGAAGGAATATTGACAGTCATGAATAGACCAACCTGGCTGGTAGAGAATTTATGGGTAAAAGCAGATGGAAATATGTATTTGGACAGGGAAGTTAAGTCTAAATTGCAATGTCTCTATAGATTTAAACCCCTCAGTCTTACCTACCTCTCATCTATCTAGTTTTTCAATTTCATTGAGAGGAAGGTGATTTTAGTTTCATATTATCTATTTTTGTAGTTATTTGGTTGATGAAAGATCAAAGATAAAAAAAGGATTTTAGTTTCACATTCTCTTATAGTGATTTAGTTTTTTAAAAAGATGCCCAAGCTACACTATTTGGATCTAATTCATAATTTGTGCCTAATATAGTCTACACCTCAGATATGTATGCATATAAAGCCAATTCCAAGCAACTTAAAAGTAACACAGGAAATTCAGGTTAACATTTGTCACAGTTTCCAATGGAAACAGCTTCTTCTATTTAACTTGTGATGAAATGAAAATGCTACACCTCATTTTCCCTCTCTTAGTGTAATGCCTTCTTTTTCTGTGCTAGCCAAAAATTTCACAAACTTGGACATTGCAAAGAATACTCTCTTTTTGGCCTTTATTGTGAGACACTGAGGACTGTTTTCTGTAAAGGACTTAAAAAATATGCATTTAAGAGATGATGAATGTTGCTCAGTGGTAAATCTTTGTGTAAAAATGTGTTAAATTTTAGTCATTTTCTGTGGGATTGTAGCATCAGCAACTGGCATGAGATGAATCAGACTGATGATTCCAGTTCTTTGCAAAGCAGACAGCATGATATAATGACACTGAAAAAAAAAATCTCCCTTGGCAACTTTTGTAGCCATGAAGTGCAAAAGAGGTGTTAGATATTACTATACTTGGAAAGAGCAGGAGTCCTCATTTCAACTATTGAAATTATTTGAAGCCATCTTTTACCATTCCCTTCAATGCTGATAATGTGGATATTGTCAGCCTTTGATCACAGAAAGACAGCCTCACCTTGATTTTCTGTGGGGTCCTGGAGCCCTTCACAAGTCTAAAAACTTTTTTCTATAAAGGACTGTTTGAGAAATACATGTCCACATGTAATTTTTTTTTTCTTTGCACACATTCAAACTTGCCAAGTATCATTTCAAGAATTGAAAGTTTAGTTTTTTGTAACTGCCATAATCTTGCTTTGGAAGGTCACCTTCTGTGAAAACTGAATAGATGCAATTCCTTCAGGAAAAAATTTAAGGTGGGTTATATATTCATAATTCTAAAGGAGACAAGCATGTTAAAGAAATCACAGAAAGTAATCTTCTGTATGCAAGTTGCAAAGGCTGTCAGGAATATGTTAACTTAGGAGTTTCAGGGATTAATTGACCACCAGGAACTTTTAGTCTATTCATGGAACTAACTGCAGATATCCAAAATGATAAAGGTTAGCACAGAAATGTTAACTTAGCTTTTTTGGAGTATGGAGCAGAAAGAGACTAATTCTAACCAACTTCACATAATTGTCTCTTGCCTGATTATATGAAGCTATTGACTATTATAGAAGTGGGAAATCTGTTTTTAGCCACAGTTTGCCTTCACCAGCCAACTACACTTTTTGCTAACCAGGCTAAATCCTAGGAAACAAGGTACAGAAACCATGTGGCTTAGACTACTAGCAAATAGCTCCTACACATGCAATAGGGGAAACAGCTTAAGTTATTATTATTCCAGAAAACTACCTTTAAAACGTAAGAATGAGTAAACATCCATTAATGTTAACATCCTTAATATGTGGGGTCAGCATAGGAGCCCATGTGAGACTCTTTGGATAACCAGGAGAGAGAATTAAGACACTGGTCTTCTACTTTGGGGAGAAGGTTTAGAAAATTGCAAAACCCTTAGAAAGAAGTCAGAGAGAAAGAACTATCAAAGAAAATGATGAGTAAATTCAGTCTTTTCCAGGAACACCACTACTTACACATAAGAACATTCATTACTCTTTGAAAAAAACTCTGATATGTATTAGAAGTAGATAATGTGTATGTTAGATAAGAGGGTTTTGATTAATTTATTTTGAACACTGGTTTTTTAAATGATGTCATTTTAAGTTCACAGTGCAATGTAAAGATATAATTGTATGAAAGCAAAATATGAAAAGTTATTCAATATCAGAAATACATGCAGTTTATAAATACAGGCAGAGTATTAGAAACTATCTGGTTTTTCTGTTTCCATTTCTTGTAGGAATACAACTAGACAACATTTTCCAGCCTTCCTTGTGAATAGATGAGGATTTAAGTCTGAGTTCTGACCAAGTGAATGTGGGCTTGATACCTAAATATCTCCTTCCAGTCCTACACTCTCTCTTCACCCCTTTGCTGGTTAGAGGTAAATGATTCAGCAGAAGCCTATGAATCTACAAAGGATAGTAGCACCAAGGAATAGGAGGAAATTGAGACTCTGAATCAATAAATGAAAGCCTGCTCCCGCCAAATACATCAAACTGTTAATTAAGACATAAAGTTACATGCTCTTAAGTAACTAAGACTGGGTATTTGTCATAGTAGTTAAGAATACCCCAATTCACAGAATGGCCAAAGAAGATATTAACAAATGGCACATATTTCCTTCTGGTCTTTCTCAAGAACTGGGCCTTTAAGTATTTATTACAATAAATATACAAAACATTTTACTTTGAAAAGCATCTTTTAAATAGGAAAGAATATTTATTAAATATTAAATTAAATTAAATAGACCGAACTTTCCTGGTGGTCAATTAATCCCTGAAACTTCTAAATTAACATGTCATGAAAGTCTTTACCACTTGCTTCCAGAAGATTCTTTTTTTATGATTTCTATAACATGCATGTCTCCTTTAAAATTATGTATAATCCACCTTAAAAATTTTCCTATAAATTCTACAAGCAATAGTTACTTAATATTTCAAAGAAGAATCAAGAAACTGTTAATCTCCCTGTGTCTAATAGCTTTATATTTCTGTATTTCTTCAGGAGACTTAAAAAAAATGAGCATTTTATTTTTATGGTGAAGGGCAATTTGAGTGTACTTGAAGAAGGTTTTCGGTCTAAAGAAAGAGCTCTAATGACTAGTTGGGAAGGGAACAACATGTTGGTATTCTTTTGAATCTAAGCAGAAAGGTTTTGGTGAAGGATTTCAAACTGTATGCTATTTGTAACCAAAATTATGGGAAGTGACATTAAAATATTTTCTGATCTATGATGTAATTTTAAGTTCCAATCCTGTTGGCTGTATATATCTTCAGTTGAGGTAAAATTATTTAAATTATTAATTTGCTTGGCCATAATTCTTACATACAAAATTATTGTAAATAAAAATATTCTTTTTCTTTGGTCAGGAAACAGGGTTATCAGTATTAGGCAACAAATCAAACGTAATTCAATTTGAGAAAATATTAAATTGTAAACATTATTTATTTTTCTTTGTGAAAATGTTAACTTTCTCTTTAATGCACTTCTTCAAATTTTCTCTGGCTGAAGATAATATATATTTGAATAAAGATGAACATTCAAAGATGTCTTTGAAACCACATACTGTAATTTCACCAGCGGGCTAAATAGAGTGCATTGGAGAAAACTTGCCCTGGGGCTTTAGATCTTGCATCCCATCATAACAAGAGACTAAACAGTTCAACCACTCCTTTGTTAATTGTTGGGCAGAAAAGAGGATAAATGATAAACAGTGAAAAAGTATAATTGAATCTGTTTCTTAGACATCAATTGATGACATGCCAGCAAAACTGGGGCATTTTAAAATGACATGTTTGTTGACATCAAAGAACTTAGGCAAAGGTTAGGTATCTATGCTATCGGAGCTTTTTGAACTTTACATTGGCAATTAAAACTTCCTTTTATTCACCACTTCTAGAAGAGGAAACATTGCTAATTTATTCACTTGTTTAACCTGCAAAAATGTATAGCCAAGAAGCTTGTGTGGTTTACCTATGAATAATCCATACTATTTTCCATTACTGGTTTTACTTGCTTTGCTCATAAATGTTGATAAAGAATCTGTTTTAAATATAAGGAATTGATTCATTTTGTATACAGATAACCTTCTTGAGTAGAGAGTAAAATTCAGTCAGTCATTATGTGAGTATACTGGAAAAGATATGGCTAAGAGAATAGGAAAGCTTTAAATGACAGGAAATCATTGGAAATACAAGAAATCATTAAGTTCTCATGCTCTCTATTAGCCAAAAACTACCTGCCTTTTCAATTTGGTTGTTGGAAATTATATGTGCATGTTATGTGGTGCTTTGATTACATTAGATACAATTTATTTTTACAAATTTTATCATACTGAAGATTTATCTTTTCAAATTCTCCTAAGAAACTAAGAAACTATATCCTGGTCTATTCTGACCTGTATGTTTGTGCTATCTCCTCTGAAAATGAGACTGTCCATATTTCCTAGTAGAAAGACAACTTTCACCTTTTAAAAATGGGATGATGCAAAAATAGCCATAGAAGATACTAATAGGCATGAAAGACATTTTTCCTCTAAGTTGGAAATTATGCTTCTTGAAAAAAAAGGTTGATAAAGCTGGAGAAATCTTAAAGACACTAGAACATACACAAAATTTCATTCAAAAAATATTTTATTGGACCAGGCACAGTGGCGCACACCTGTAATTCCATCAACTCAGGAGGCTGAGGCTGGGGGTACCAAGTTTGAGGGCAACCTGGGCAAGTTAGAAAGAACTTGTGTTAAAAAAAAAGGGGGGGCTAGGCATACAGCTCAGTGGTGTTTCCCTCAGTTCTATTCCCAGCATTGCAAAAAAACCCAAAAGTATTAGTATATGCAATCATACAAGTGAATGATTTAAGCATACTACTCAATAATAAACAATAAGTGGACATATAGTTACAGTGCGACCACTACCCAGGCCAAAATACTGAGTATCACTAGTTCCTTAGAATTACCTTCCATGCTTTCTAAGATTATTTCTCCAGGTAACCTTCTCGGGATCTTTAATACCATGTATAAATTCATTTTCATAATTAGAATGTAGCTACATTATCCATCCTTTTCAATCTCTTTCATTATTTGTGAGTTTCCTCTTAATTTGTGCATGTAGTTTTAATCCATTCATTTCTAATAACCTTCTGAGTTTACAACATTTTATATTTATAGAAAAGTTGTGGCGATAATATAGAATTCCCACATACTCAGTACCTAGTTCCTCTATTAACATTCTATGTTGTCAAGATGCATTTTTCACTATCAATGAACCAATAACTAAAGCACATGAAGTATTCCGATTTTCTTAGTTTTATCTAATGTCAGTTTTCTGATCCAGGATCTCATCCAAGATCCCACACTACATTTAGAGATACTCTTCTCTATGACAGTTTCTTAGATTTTCTTTGTATTTGATGGCCTTGACATTTGTGTATATGCAAATATATATATTTATGTATATTTCTATTAAGCTATACATGAGTTCACATTGATATGTACAACACTAATCTGTAATGACAGGGATCATTCTAATCTTAACTCCCTCTTGTCTGTAACTTCCTACTCCAAAAACGAGAAACCTGGTTTCCATCATTCAATATATGTTGTGGTATACATGTAGTAGTTTGAGAATTATTAACCCATATTCACAGTGAGGAACAGTTTGATCAAGCAGATCAGTGCTTACATGCAGTCACTTTTGCTTAGTCTTACAGATTCCATTCACACCCCAAATTAATTTTTCCTTCACTCACATCATTGAGGATGTTCCAAGCATTTCTAAAGTAGTTGATTCTTTTGACCAGTCTTTATCCCATCCTGGGTTATTCTGACCTCCTAAGTGACTCTTTAAAATTTGCATGTATTAAGGCTCAAATTTTTGGATGTAAAATTCTATGAACTTTGACACATGCATAGTATGTATATACCATTATAGTATATACAATAGTCCCACGACCCTAAAAACATCCTATGTGTCACCATGTCAATCTTCCTACTTAATTACTATGTCCTGTTGGACCCCCTACAAATGATCTTTAGAATCTCTGTAGTTTTGCTTTTTCCATAATGTTGTATAAATGAAGTGTATATAATGTGTAATAGAATATTTAAGACTAGCTTCTTCCACTGAGCAGTATTCACTTAAGATTCATACATGTCTTTGCATGGTTTGGAAGCTCCTTCTGTTTTATCGTGGAATCACATTCCGTTGCATGGATATACCTTGCTTTATTTATCCACAATGCTGATTTTTAATTTTGCCCACATTTATGGTGTGGCTACTGTAAGCCCAGTGTTATGTTAGTTTTTACAGGGCACAGAGGGGAAGAAGAAAGACTTCACTTTCCAAATGCATATAATCTAATAGACAATAATTATTATAATAAAAATTAAATAACATGAGGCAATTAGGTGAGAGGTAGACAGACATGGTACATTCGTTAATTGCTAACAAATACAAAGAAAGAGAGGCTGTGACCTCTGATGCTTTGGGAAGGTTTATTAGGGAAAATGACTGTAAAAATAAATGTAGTGAAGTGTATATTAAGACAAATTGAGATACTACTATGCACCCACTAGAATGACTACAATTAAAAAGTCTAATAACATGAAATATTGGTAAGGATTTAGAGCAACTGGAGCTTTTATATGTTTTTAGTAGGAATGTAAAATTGAACACAGTTTGGGAAATATATCTGACAATTTCTTATTTTTTATTGGTTCTTTTTAGTTATACCTGATGGTAGGATCCATTTTGACATAATTACAAAAGCTTGGAATGTATCTTGTTCTAATTCAGGCCCTGGTAACTCTCCTCCCTCTTTCCTCCCTTATCAGACAATTTCTTGTAAAATCAAACATATACTGATCTTTTGAACCATAAGTCCTGTTCTCATATATTTGCCAAAAAGAAATGAAAAAAATATATCCACAAAAATACCTGTATGAAATGTTCATATGCTTTGCTTTATTCATAATATTCCCAAATTGTAAACTGCTCAGTTGTCCATTGATGGGTAAGTAGATGGAAAAAATATAGTATATTCATGCTATGGACTATTATTTAGCACCAAAAAGCAAAAACTACTCATGTATGCAACTAATATATATATAACCTCAAAAACTTTACTGAGTATATACACTCAGTAAAATATGAATACAATATTATTATTTTATTTGTATGAACTTCTAAAATAGGCAAAACTAATATTTAGCAATAAAAATTAAAATGATGGGTGTTTTAGGCATAGGTGTAGAGAATGCCTGTGAAGGGGTATATGGGAACTCTTTGTGGTGATAGTCATGGTCTGTATCTACATAAGGATTTGCTCATAGAAAAATATGCATTTTCCAGGATTTATCAAATGTTACCCTCAAGGCTTGTATATTTTGTTTTATATATATTTAACCTCAAGAGAAAAAAAATGTTATGAACATATTGAAGTCTGTGATATGCATGCATATCAAAAATATTTGAAGGGAAATGTACTGATATTCACAAATTTGAAAAATACAAAAATTATATAGATTGATAGATGTACAGGGGTATGAATAGATGAATAAACATGTGATAAGGCAAGTATATCAAATTTTGATTGCAGACCTACTGGTGAATATATGAATGTTGACTGTCAAAATATTTTTCAAAATTTCTCTATGTTTGAAAATAATCAGGAATCTAGTCACTTCTTTCACTGCTTTTACTATTTCCACTTCTACTCCCTGAGCTGTGCCATAATCATCCCTCTCTCAAAATATTGCTTTGAGTTTATCACAGGAGTCTCTGAGACTTCTGCCCCTCTGCAATCCAGTCTTATCACAGTATCCAGATTCTTTTGGGAGTGTGAAGTCATGTTAAACCAATGACTTGGAATGATCTAAAAAGGCTTCCATGATATTCTGCCCCCATCAACTCCCTGACCTCCCTTCCTACTGCTTCTCTCTGATGACTTTCCAGTAATTGCAAAATCCTCCAGCAATTTCTCAAATGGCCTAGACATGCTCTCCTCTTGGGAGTGTTCTCCCTGGGATGATTCTTCTTCAAATATCTTCCTATACATCCTTTAGTTCTTTCCTTCTCGATGAGGATTACTCTGACTCCTGTATCAAATAAGGCACTCTTCTAGGTACTTGGGCTCATCAAGTGCCTGATGCATATCAGGTTCTGAATGTTTTAGTGCATTAATGCAAAAAATGTCTTGTGATGTAAGTAAGTTTATAGTGTTCACCTAGCATGTGCAAGGCATTGAGTTTAAGCCCCAACACTGCAGGAAAAAAAAAAAGGTGTTAATGCATAAAGTTGGACTTGAAAGATGAGAAATATCTGTATATTTTTGGAAAGGAAAACTAAGATTTTAGAATGTTTATTTCAGAAAAATTACAATCTTAACTGCAAAAACAAAAGCCTCATAAGCCAACCAAGCAACTATAATCTTTGCTGATAACTTGACATTTTTCAGAAATATGTGTATGTATTATAGATACACACTCATACAATTAAATGGTTGATTACATGGTGTACTTTTTTCTAGAACTATTTCCATGTGAATATATGTATTAATAGAAACCTAAGTTCTTATAACTTGCCTTTTTGCTTAATGTTATATATTTCATTTAGTTAGCATATTTTTCATTAATACAGTTAAACAACATCATTTCCATGGCCATTCCTCCATCCTGTCAGTCTTTTATGTTATTCCAGTTTTTCAGTGCTAAATACAATGTATGGAGCACCCACAGAGTTTAATCTTTGTACCTATGTTTAATAATTTCCTTAAGATAAATTTCAGGAAGTAGAGTTGTGGTTGTCTGAGGCATTATATTTTAAAGCTCTTAATAGTTATTACCAGATCTCTTCCTTATGAAGACTATAAAAGTTGATACTCTTAACAGGAATTCAGTCTTCCCATTTCATGGAAAAGATTAGGATTTGGATATGTGAAGACATGAAGGAGGCTTTGTCTGCTGGTGTGAACATCATATGAAAATCTAGTAGGCAGAAAAGGGAACGCCATGTTCCTGGGACAAGAAGCCCTGCCTGGCTCCTCGGGTACTTTCACCCTGGGGTGGAGTTGTGGGGTGGGGACAGCTGCCTTAGTCTTCCAGGGCTGCCATAACAAAATACCAAAGACTGGGTGGCTTAAATAACAGAAATTATTTTCTGATAGTTCTGAGAGCTACAAGTCTAGGACCAAGGTGTCAGCAGGTTTGGTTCCTGCTGAGCTCTCTCTTCTTAGTTTATAGGCTGCTACATTCTTGTATAATCACATGGCCATACTCCTTATGTTGTTTTCTTTTCTTAATGAGAGCACTAGACGTATTAGATTATGGCCTTTTCCTAATAGACTTATTTTAACTTAATCATCTTTTCAAGGCCCTTAACAGAGAATCTGGGAGAAAGCTTACAAAAGACCTCAAATGCTTTTCTTCACCTAAAACTTTTGAGATATTTCATAAGAAGAGAGTTTGGATTAACTTCTATGATATATTTGTGTCCATTGGCTCTGAATGAAGTCAACTAAGAAAGATTTTAGCTGTGCTTCACTGACCTTCAATCACACAGTCTCTTATACTTAGTCTTACCATTTAGTAGGAATAAGGATGATTTGAGCAAAATTCTGCCAAATTTAGCCTATCTGAAGTTGAGGGCCTAAAAAATAAATACTCTTCAGTAGCAGTGCTCCTTAAGAGAAAACCAGGAATGTTGTCACACAGTTGGCCAGTATGGGGATGGACGTACTTTGGGTTCACACTAAGGATTTCTTAAAAAATTTTTTTAACTAACATTAATTTATTGTCTTTCTCTAAATTATAAAATTATATTGCCTTTTCTTATCAAAATAAAGAATTCATGAATGAAAAACACAATCCATATTACTTCTGAAATTTTCTGTTGTAGAAATGATTGTTAGTAATAGTTCAAAAGTAGAATTTTCAAAACTTACTACATTTTAATCAAGGAGAGACTGAAGTTACATTTTATTATGTATTTTAAAAATTCCAGGTTCAGAATTGCATACATATTTTCAGAGTGTTGCAAACACATAATTTAAAAAAAAACTCTAAATAAAAAACAAATAAATGTAAAGAACAAAAAAAGCAAAAGATAATTGACTAATTCTGAGATAATAGGCCAGAAAAGGAAAGTTTAAATAGCGAATTTTCAGATAGCATTGATTATATCTTTTCACTGCAAAAGATTACTAACCAAACGTTGATTTTTTGAATAAAGATCTATCAGAATTGAAGTTAATAGAATGCATGAATTTTGAGATAAAGGGCTGTTTATTTATGAAAAGAAGTCTTGCGACTTTCTTCCTGAAATTGGCCCTCTTGGAAAGATGCTCAGATGTTCTTTCAAATGATTAAAAGGACTCATTTGAAGAGACTGCAGGCCCTTTGCTTTTCCATTTGTTGGGTAGGACTTCCTGTATTGGGACCAACAAGTCAAATTCATGGTTTCTGCTCTCTTCTCAGAAAAATTTTTCATGACAAAGGAAAATCATTGCTGTAGAATTTCAGAACCTCCTACTGAGCTTCAAATGGTAAATGTTTACAGTCATTGGCAAAGTCTGCTTTCTTTTAGATCTCTTGTTGCTCATTTTCCCTTTCAGCTCTCAATGAGTATAATCCAAGATTCTGCTCAATAGTGAGCCACATCAAATTCCTGAGGATGTGATCAAATCCAAAGCCTATCTATTGTGTATGGAAAAAATTGTGATGCAGTACTACTATGGCTCAATTATAATTCTATGTCCATGATCAAATTATAATTGAAAAGTTCCTTTCCTCAAAATATAATTTAAAAATATGGGTCCCAAGTTATTAGTAAATTTGGTATATTATATGATTCCCAATTATGATGATTTAAAAAAATTTCTTTAGGGAGTTCTTACACGTGATATGAAGTTTCTCATTAAAACCCACAATTAGATTTTTGAGGAACAGGGCATAAATTTTTCTTAAAATACCTCTTGAAAATATAAACTAGGTTTTGGCAAATTTGTGGTCAAAGAATGTTTGTAGATTCTGAGTGTAATCTAGAATAAATTTATAATATTACTTGAAAGATTGGTTTTCTGAGTTTAATCAATTTCTGTTTTTGCATTTATGATGTTTAATATAGAGAGATCAATTATTCAAAAGGGCATTTCATATATACATAATATATATATTAATCTGTTTCTCATTGTTATCATGGAATATCTGAGGCAGAATAGCTTTGTTAAAAGAAGTTTATTTAGCTCACGGTGCTAGAGATTCAAAAGCATGATGTCAGAATCAGCTTGGCTCTGATGAGGACCTCACAGCACCATAGCAAGTGTGTGTGTGCAGGAAGGAGAGATCATACCTTGAAACAGGAAGCCAGGGAGATATTCAGGGGGTCAGGTGATAGGTTTTTGCAATAACTCACCCTCACAAGAGCTCATGCCAGGAGATCTGTTTTCCCTTCCAAGAACAGTGCCCTTACCTTACATGTTCCCTATGTGGTGGTGGTGCTGCCACCCTTTCCCCCTGTCCTCCTTTTCCACCTCCCCCTCCTTCATTGTCATTGTTGTCTCATATTTTTTGAGACACTATAGATTGGGAGGGTAGGAATCTATCTCGACAGCCCTAAGAAAAGAAAAGTCAATTGCTTCCTTTAGGAGGCAGAAGTATTTCTTCAGGGGTTTGGAAGAGGAGAATTATGAAACTTTGATAGAATTCATATGGTAAAGGAACTCATGACATCTATTGGATATTCTTAGACTCAATTTCCATTTTGCCTCTTTGTTTCTTGCCCTAAGTCAGGTATGCAGGCATTGCAGTATCTCATAGTTCAACTGATAAATATTAACTCAAACCCTCAAGCAATGCATCTCAAAATCACCCATCCTCTGAGAAGAAAGGAGTTGCATTTATACATTGGTTCTTTGCTTTTATTGGTAAAAGGGCACTCCATGGACTTCTGGGTTGAAAATGGGCATCAAAAGCAGATAAAGAATTGATCATCTCAGGAGTAGCTGGAATAAGAATATTAAGCCCAAGAGCATTTGAAGTAATGCATAGGTGTCCAATATACCAGTTAAATAAAGTGAAATAATTATTAGTGAGTTATATAAGAAAAGAAATGCAAAACATTTTGATAAAAGTTATTTTGAATACTTCATTATTGAAAATAATACTTAATGTTTCTTTTGGTTACCATTAACTAGAAAATATATTTAGGCCCTGGGGTGAATGCTGTGAATGGGGTGCTTGAGCATATGTTTCTGTAGAAAATTCAATTTGCTTCCCATTGAAGACAAGGACTCAATTACAAGTCAAAGTGCTTTTATAATATGTGCCACCCACCCCCAACCTCCAAATCTTATCCATTTCAATATGGGATGTAGGCCTGGGGTATTTATTTACTAATTAACAATGCATTTTAGGTTCAATTAGCTTCGAGTTATTGGGAGTACTTTTAAATTCAACAAGTAAGGGAATTAACCAACTGATAGTGCTCTTAAAATAGCCCAATTATAATAAAAGATGTACAGAACTTTTTATTAGAGGATAAAGCCTAGACAGTTCTTTTCCTGAAAGACAGATATCATAACAAATTCTATTGAGCCTAAAAGATTACAATTATTGTCATACTGATGTATTTTATGCCTTTTATTAAATGATTACATATTAGGATAATATAATATTTCCTTATGTCACACTATGCCATCTCTTCCATAACTGCAGAATTACTTGCTGAGTTCTTTTCAACTTTATCCTCCAAAGATACATATTAACTCACTTTCATAGAGACTCATGGCCTCCATACCAAGAAGAATGGTCATCTTTCTGAAGCTGGTTGACATCTCAGAGAAAATGAAAACTAGTGTTTATAGTGTTTTCATGGCCTATTTCTCTTTTTCTCCCAGACCCCTCAGCATTAACCAAAAATCTTGAAATACATTTGTCCTGATTATCAACAGTGTAGGCTTTATTTATTCATCTTTTTGATACCAGAATTGAACCTAAGGGGGCTTAACCACTGGGCACATCCTCAACCCTTTTTATATATATTTTTTTATTTAGAGACAGGGTCTCACTAAGTTGCTTAGGCTTCACTAAATTGCTAAGGCTGTCTTTGAACTCCATGTATTCCTGCCTCAGCCTCCTGAGTGCTGGTATTACAGGTGTGCACCATGGTGCCTAGCAGCAGTATAGGTTTTAGAGAAGAACTGAAGAGTCTCTGTACTTTTTCAGTGCCCTTGGAAAAATGGTTCTGCATATTTGTTCCATTGAAGGTGGGTTGTAGGTTAATATCTATCACATAAAAAGATATTTTAAACCAAGATCATTTACAGCTTATCAAAGTAAGAATTTATATTTGGAAAAAGTATGAAATTAAAACAAGAACAATTATTTAATTACCTATTATCTAATATAATGTGAATAATTTTAATTGGTTAACTAACACATTCTGTTATTATTTATAAAACTTGTTCAACATTAAAAGCTGGACATCTAAGCTTCTTGTAAATGTTAATATACTCAAAGACCTTTGTTATGTCCACTTCTCATTTGAATTTAGAGGAAAGATGATTATTAAACCTAATATTTTTCTTAGGAAAATGAGTATAGTTATTACCATTTGAGATCTGGCTTCTACACATTCACAATTATGTGTACTTTCTGTGCAATTTCTCATAACACTATTTGACACATCACAGTTAGCTTTGAATCAAGCTTGGAGTACACTAGGAAAATATTATTTTAAAATTAACACATTGTACAGTTGTACAATTTCAAACAGCTACTAGAATTTTTTAAATAATTCATTTTTAATATTCATATTTCTAGAATGCTGGATTTTCACAAGCATTGTGCTTTATATTAAGGTGCAAATAGATTTATAAATGTTTCTGAGGCATGACTTAAAATATAAAAAGAGAAACAAGATGGTTTATTTCATAAATTTATGGTCTAAAGAATAGTTTTTAAGAATCCATTTTTCTAGAATAGAATTTTAAATAAAAGAAACTACCAGGAAAGGTTTTTACACTTCATTTTTACCCCATACACTTTGGCTTGCTTATGAGACCTCTGCTGAGTATTTTAAAGACTGTTAAGAATCTTTGAGGGAGGAAGTAGCAGGAATAAGATTATTCTTCTATCTTAAACTGAAAAAGCCTGCCCAGACAAAATATATGAAAAAATGGATTTGGATACTGGAAACCAGGCAACTCAGGGGAGTGAGCCCCAAGAGACACATACGTACAGAATAACAAGATTTTTAAATAAGTGAGCATAGGGATAGCAAATACTTTTGTTTAATGAAACCTTCATTTGTTTCTGGTGCAGATGAATGTAGTTTTCCTTTATATTTTTGCATGTTTAAATTTTCTCTTCTTAATTAGATAAAATTAAGAGGTAAATGAACTCCATAGTGGTACTTTGCCAAATCAACTTTTTTACCCCCTTCTTCTACCAGTAAGTGCATTTGAAAGGCTGATGTCAAATAATGTCAATGTTATATAGACTATTTCATAAATCCTGTTAATATTGATCAAATAAGTATTTTTAAATTCTTATGTGGCAGTTAGCCTACTAATTTTTTTGGCTAGCAATATAGTATCCTAGTATATTCTTATAGACATAACAACTGCCAGGAAAATGTTTGGCCAGACCTCATTCAAGTAAGGAAAGGATATTCATGATTATGTGACATGTATATTTAGAATATAATATTTCAAGTTAGATTTGGCAAGAAAACAGTCATGCACTAAAACATGTGAGATATCTTGAGTACTTTTGGAAAAACCCTCAAAGGAAAATAATTTAAGAGTTACTAACATTTCTTTTAGCTCTGACTTCTCAATAAACTTTTGGTACAACATTTGCATTTTACTTGACTTACTTCCTTTCTACAGGGATGTTCACTAAACATGCTTTTATTTCCAAGTTTTCTTCATTGTAAAATAGCAGGTAACTTTTATTTTCAAATGAATTCATATACCATACACTTATAATGGTCATTTTATGTATTCATTACTGTGGTTTTGGGGAAGTTTCTCCCAATTAAGTAAAAATCGCATTAGGTGCAGATGAGTACAGGGATAACAAATACTTGTGTTCATCCCTACGTGGAGGGCAATCTATGTGGAGGTGTACAAATACTTACAACATCATAATAAATACAATTTCTAATCTTAGTTGACTACAGTTAGAAACCTAGGCCATCAGGTGTACTGCAGTCCTGCTGTCTGATCTCCAAGCTACGTAGACAGAACCAACTTTGGGAAATGACTTTAAAATCTCACATATAACTTACTGGCTGGGATAATTTCTGTATGGTGAAATTGAATGTAATTATTTGTACAGTAAACTGGAACTATGATGGAAAAAAAAATCCAGCTGATAATGATTTTAATTGTTTGACTCCTCAATCTTATAGTACCTCATGTTAGAACCAACGCCACTTGGTTTTAGTTAATAAAAAATGTACCAAAATTCATGGGAACATTGAGACTAGGATCACTGAAGTATTGGTAACTGTTGCAAATATTAGAGACTGTGGATGTGGTAGAGAGGACTTGAAAAGACTTCGTGGTATGGAGACTGGAAGGTAAAAGATCAAACCCATTTATCTCTTCTCTGTATTGTATGTTTCTGGAGACAGATCTTTAGTTCCAGTAACATTACTCAAGAATATGCCCGGGGAGTCTATTCTTCTATGAATTGATGCCAAAACAGCTTGGGAAACAGCTGGTGATAATTCTGGCTGCATTCCCCCGCTCAACAGCTGATGTTCAGGAGCAAGGAGGCAATGGAGTGGGTGTGTTCTGAGCCATGCCATTGCTGCTTCCCCTTCAGCTGCTTCTGCTCCCACGCTAAGGAGCAGATTGGAAGGCTGGCTTCCTAGAAGTGGCCTCCAAGGGAGGACAGACCTATAGCTTTAGGTCCTAGGGTAAAACAAATGTTTTTGGCATGTAAAAGCCCAGGGACCATAGTAGAAAAGTCCAAGTACTTCTGTCATCTGCAGAAGAACCCTTATTTAAGACACACTGTTAGGATTCTACTCTTTTAAAATGGAACAATAAAGTAAGCTTAAAATTTGGTGAATTATCATTTAGGTATAAAGTCTATAAATTAACATAGTTTTCATTAATCATTTAAAATAAGTTATCTTTTCTTAACTCTGGATCTTGTTTATTGGCATTTTCAAAGATAGTGGCTTCAAGTACGTGTATTATTGTCTACTCCCTACTTTAATAGTTTAACATAGTAGAACCCCTCTCCCTGCCTTCCAAACTAGAATTTTTGAGACATGAGTTCTCGTCTCAATTTTACCATTATCCAATGTGACTGTGAACAAATTAGGTTATTTCTAATTTTTAGCCTCATTTTCTTTGTGTAAAATGAGAGCAGTAGGTTCTATCTGAAGTCTCTTGGACTGATATCAGTACATCGTAATCATACTGTTGGATTAAAGTAGAATGACTTTCTCTTTTCCTTAATAACCTTTCCCACATTTGAAGAATGCACCTGTGTCCATCCTATATATTTCCTCCTTGAAGCTCATATTCTTTTTTCATATTTTTCTTCTTCTAGGAACTCAGCTTTAGCTAAACAAGTCAGAACATGCTCAAGAATATCAAATTGCGTCTTCAACCATAGCTTCAAAAATTATACATAATGTTGCAGATGTGGTTTGGTCAATTGGAGTAGCACTGATTTTTTGGCAGTTGCATAATTCTTCTGATTTCTGTTGAGTTTGAAATCAAACCAAATAACTAAATCATTTTAACATATTGTTACCTTTCAGCATTGTCTCCCATAACCCTCCTTTTATACATTTAAATCATTCTTCTTTTTCCACCTATGTGCAGACATTTTATTCACATACTCAATCTCCATTTTACGAAGAATAGAAATTTTTTGTTAAGAGCACAGCTTTGGGATGCTATTAAAGTCAGTTATAAGCCAAGCGCTTTGACACACACCTGTAATTCCAGCAACTTGGGAGTCTGAGACAGGAGGATTGCAGGTTTGAGGCCAGCCTTGGCAACTTAGTAAGACCCTAAAGAAGTTAGTGAGCCTCTGTCTCAAAATAAAAAATAAAAAGGACTGGGGATGTACCTCAGTAATAAAACACACCTGGGTTTCCCCAGAGTCAAAAATGAAAGAATAAATAAATAAATAAAGTTAGAGGTTCTTTAAGTCCTGATTTTATTATATGTAAAGTAAGGTTAATACTACCCAACTAATATTTTTATGTTAGGTATTTACAGAGTCTATGTGTTTACAACCCTTTTTATAGTGTCTGGAATATAGTGCATGATTGGTGAGGAATAGTTATTATTTTTGCCTGAACTCCATTTTCCATCAAAGAGACTGATAAATAAGCCATCTATATTTCATCTAGGCCTATGATAAAAGTTTTGCATTGAAAAGGGTTGGGTCATATTATTCAACTGTGCAATGTCCATCGAATTTTATTATATTCTGGTCCTCATAACTTAATTTTGTCCACAAGAAAAATGTGAAAGAATTAAGGTTATTCTGACCTAATTTATTCCTTAATGCCATTCTGGTTTCAGATGATTGCCAATTTCCTTTCTAAGACCTCACAAATAATATTGTAATAATTTGTTCTCAAATCTTGCCTGTATCCATGTCTGGTTTACCAACACTGTTACACCTCAGAGTTGTGTTTATTTTCCATTTTTAGTCATTGGTGCTGCATAACATCAACCCTAAAAGACTATTGCTAGTGCTCAAATGATTTATTCCTGCTGTCTTCTTATTCACTTGGGCAGTTAATAGCCAGTTCAGATTTACCTTTGAGAAAATTTAAGTGGTACTTGCCATATGCTAATTTGGTTTATAAATTTGTTACCTTTTTTCTTTAATGCTATACAGTCTTAATATTTACTTCCTTTCCTTTTCATTCAGAATAATTTTGTTTTGAAAAGTTTGAAAACTTCTTTAGGAAACCATTATAAATCGATTAGGATTTATAATGCCAATAACAGAAAATCCAATCTAACAGAGGTTACTGGAAAACAGCTAAATAGTCTACCGACAATATGGCCCAGATATTTTTGGAGACAGTGATTCGAACACTGTTTGAGATCCAACATTACTCTTCCTAGATGACTCTTGTTTCCTCTCTGACACTGACCCCATTTGCAGGTATTTATCCTCTTGTATATTAATATTTGTGGCTCCAGCTGTACGTCCTCTCAAGTTCAGTGGGAAGAAACATCTGGCTTTCTGGCAAATTTCTGACATCTCTTTGACTGTGCTGAGGTCACAGGATCATCTCTGAACCTATCCCTGTGAGCGGGAAAATATAAGGTGCTATTCATCATGCTTGAGTGTCTGCCACCCCTGGGAAATGTAATGGGGTTTACAGGACATGCTACCCCAAATACCATAGCTTGGCACTTGAAAAAACAAGAGCAGGAAGGTGACTCTTACTTTCCTCTTCTCACTTCTACCCTGAGCAGGCCATAAACCATAGCTGAGCTTCTTCTGAAGTAGGTCACAAGACACTTATTTTACAGATATCCTCCTTAGACCTCAGGGAAAGGAATACCCTTACCTTTGAAGAGAGGCTGAACCTTGATAAATTCCCCTTGGTTTATAGCCATCAGATCAGAAATATCTCAATCAAACAGTAAGATCTTTAAATACAACACAAGGAGACTGAAGTAGAAGAATGGACAAAGATATATCATCTTAACACTAGTTTACAGCAAACTGGAAAGGCTATATTCACATCAGAAAAAAATAATATTTCAGGGAAAAGAGTACTACTAATAAAAATGGTTACTTTGTAATGATTTCATGATTCATCATGAGGACATAATGTTAAATTTGTATACCTAAAACAGTTTCAAAACATCTGGAGTAAAATGATTAGAATTACAAGTAGAAACAGTCAAATATACAAATACAAATATTTTTGGAAATTTTGATAATCCTTTCTCAACTACTGATAAAATATGTAGATGAAGTCAGTAAGCAATTAGATTAGATCTGTACCATCAAGTACTTTGGTCTGCACCTATAATACACACTATGCATCAACAACACAATACATAGCATTTTCAAGTGCACACTAAATGTTTGCTGAAATTGACCATGTTCTGGGTCATAAAGCAAGTTTTTTGTTTAAACAAAAATGATTCAAGTCATATACTGTTTTCTGAGAACAATGGAATTACATTAAAAATCATCAATTGAAAACTCCATTAAAAATCCCAGATATTCCAAAACTAAATCACACACAACTACAACCCATTGGTCAAAGATTGAATTATAAGGGTAATAAGCACAAATTTTTTTGCACTTAATGAAAGTAGAGATAAAATGAATCAAAATTTGCAGAATGCTCTAAAGCAGTAGTAAGAGAAAAAATACAGCAAGAAAGTAAAAAAGTATGTTAGAAAGTAAGAAATGTCTCAAATTAATGACCTTAGCTTCCTTCTTATAAAAATAATAAATATCTGAGCAGAAAGCAATAAAACAGAAAAAAGAAAAGCAATAGAGAAAATCAATGAATTCAAAAACCTAGTACTTTAAGATCAATAAAAATGGTAAGCCTCTTAGCTGAATTAACCAATATCCAAAATGAGAGACTTGAAAAAAAATCCCTGCTTATAGATATTAAAAGATAATAAGGGAATATAATGAACAACATTATGCCAATAATTTTACTGCTGAAATAAAATCAATGAAACCACCAAAGCTCACTCAAAAAAAAAAAAAAAAGTGGGTAATATTAACATTTCATATCTGTTAATAAAATTTAATTTGTCGTTAAGTAACCTTCCCACATGGAGAACTGTAGGCCTAGATGGCTTCATTGGTGAATTCTATAAAATATTTGAGGAAGAAATAATACAAGTTTTACACCAATTCCTCTAGAAAATTGAAAAAGAAGTAATACTTTCTAACTTTATAATTCTAGCAATAGTTTGCTATCAAAACTATACAAAGACATATAAAAAAATCCAAAGACCAAAACTGCTTATGATTACAGATGCAATATTTGAAATAATATGTTAACAAATTAAATGTAAAAAATATAAACAAATAATAATGCATTGTGACCACAAGGTTTAATCCTAAAGTTACAAGGTAAGTTTAATATTTGAGATTCAATCACTATAATTCATCACATTAAAAAAGGAAAAATGTTTATCTCTGTGGACACAGATTGAATATTTTCTCCACAATCACATTCTATTTTCTCAGTTGTTTTCTCTGTTTCTCTAAATTCATTACATTAGGCCTATTTCCTTTGTGTACATTTCATTTTCAGACATATCATTCACTCCTCTTTTATATGTTGCTTCTAAGTAAAGACATTTTATGTTTTAGTACTTTTTATTTTTTTCTCTTCATTTTACTCCATTATTTTAATGTCCTATGCTGATGTTTTATTTTTTAAGTTATTATAAATTCATTTGTTAAGGTCTTCCATAGTGCAAAGCAGATGTGAAACATTTCCTTCTAATTTTATTTTTCTTTCAGATAGAATTTAACATTTTTTAAAAATGATATTCCTATTTTTAAATATCTATTTGCCAAAATAACTCTGGACAGAAGGGTTGAAACTAGTACACAAGGTAAATGAGGTACTTATGTTGGGTACAAAATTTAAGGGTGAATTAGAAAAACTAACAAATCACTACAGATAATATTTTAATAAAATAGTTTTAAACTAAAAAGTAATGAAAAATCTATGATGACCAAAATATCAAATTTTAAATAAAGACAGAATTAGTAACATTGCTGTGCCAAGCCATATTGGAGCCTGAGGCAAAGGAAAAATCAGTAATGCTAATCCTGTGGTTATTTTTTAAAATTTAGTCATTCTGGTGACCATGTAATGGTATTTTATTCTGGTTTAGTGGTTTTGCCTTAAATTTCTCTGAAAACTAATGATTTACCTTTTATATATTTACTGGACATTTGGATTTCCTCTTTTGTAAAATAACAAAAATTTTGCTTATTTTTCTTTTGGATTTCTTATGATGAACTAAATAAATTCTTTATAAATTTTAAAATATAAGAATGATTTTAATTATATTGTTGCCAACTTATTTACTCATTTTCTCATTTGGTTTTGCTCTGAAGTTCTTTTGATAAACTGAAGTTTTTAATTTGTAAAAAAATCTGTCAGTATTTTCCTTTGTAATCTGTATTTTATATAATGAGTTATTATTCAAGAAAACTTTTGATATTCTAAAGTTTTTATAAACTCAGTTTTATACTTTAATTTTAAATGCATTAAACTTTTATTTTAGTATATCATTCATATACCCAAGCACAAAAATTGTATTGTACAATTGAATGAATTACCAAAAAAGTGAAGAGTCTATATAATCACCATCCATGCCAAATCAGAACATTAAGACTGCAAGAATCCCAATTCATATATTCTTCCAGTAATTACCCTTTCTTTCCCAAAAGTTACCACTATCCCAATTTACATTTTTTAAAAAAGAGACATAGAAACTGTACGTACGTATGGACTACCATGTGCTGTTTCAATACATTTATACATTGTGTAATGTTTAAATTAGATTAAACCCATTATCAAACATTGATCATTACTTCGTGGTAGCATTAAAAAATCATTTCTTCCAGCTTTAAAAAATACATAGTATATTGTTGTCTATAGTCACCCAAACTAAGCAGTTGCAAATGAGAACTTCTCAGTCTTACCTAATTCTAACTTAGTACCCATTGATTAAACTTTTCCCTACCATTTCACATCCTCTTCTCAACCTCTGAAAACAATTGTGCTCTAGTCTATGTGATCAACTTTTTTAGATTACACATATGAATGAGATCAGCCTGAATACACATATGAATAAGCCTGGCTTATTTTAATTAACATAATGATCTCCAGTACAATCTATGTTGTTGCAAATAACAGGATTTCATACTTTTTATGTCTGAATAGCATTCCATTGTGTGTATGTACCACATTTTCTTTATCATTCATCAACTGATGGACACTTGGGTTGTTTCCATTTCTGAGCTATTGAGAATAAACATGGGAGGACAGATGTCTTTTCAACGTACTGATTTCTTTTTCTTTTCCTTTTCCTTTTTCTTTGGATATATACCCAGAAACAGGATTGATGGATCATACAGTGGTTCAATTTTTAACTTTTTGATGAGCCTCTATACTGTTTTCCACAATGGCTGTACTAATTTACATTCTCACCAGCACTGTATGAGGATTCTTTTTTCCATGTCTTTTCTAGCACTTGTAATCTCCCTTCTTTTTGATAGTAACCATTTGTACTAGAGTGATGTTCTTATATCATTGTGGGTTTGATGCTTTCCATAATGATTGAACATTCTGTCATATAACTGTTAGTCATATTTATGTCTTCTTTTGAGAATTGTCTATTTACTCTACCACTAACTTTTTAATCAATCTATTTATTAGTTAGCTATTGAGTTCTTTATATATTCTGGATATCAACTGCTCATAAAATGTAGTCTGCAAATAGTTTTTCCTTTCCTATGGGTGGTCTCTTCACTCTGTTGATTGTTTGTATAGCAGCTCTCTAGTGTGATGCAATCACAGATCTGTTTTTACTTTTGTTATCTGTGCTTTGGGGTATTATTTAAAAAATCCTTGCCTATTCCAATGCCTTGAAGTGTTTCCCCTATGTTTTCTTCTAGCACTTTCATGGTTGATTTTTGTAAATGATCAGAGATAGAGATCTTGTTTCATTCTTCTGCATAAGGATAACCAATTTTCCCAGTACAATTCATTGAAAAGACTGTACTTTCTCTAGGTGTGTTCTTAGCACCTTTGTGGAAGATCAATTGGATGTAGTTTTGTGGGTTTATTTCTAGGATCTCTAGACTAGTTCACTGGTCTATATGTTTGTTTTAGGTCAATACCATATTCACATTATCTTTTTAGGATATTTTGAACTCAGGTAATGACCAGCTTTCTTCATTTTCCACCACATTTTGTTGGCCATTCAGATTTTTGTTTATTTTACAGATCCATGCAAATTTTAGGATTTTTTCTCAAGTTCTCTGAAGGAAGTTACTGGTATTTTGATAGGAATTGCATGCAATCTGTCAATCACTTTGAATAGTATGGAAATGTTAGGAATTTTGAGTCCTCTCATCTATGAACATGAATGTCTTTCCATGTTTTCGTGTCTGCTTAAATTTCTTTCATCATTGCTTTATACTTTTCATTGTAGAGATCTTTTACATCTTTGGTTAAATTTATTCCTAAGTTGTTTTTTATAGCTCTTGGAAATGGATTGCTTTCTTTTTTAGATAATTTACTATTGGCATATAGCAATGCTACCAAGTTTTGTATGTCTGTTTTGCATTCTGCAAGTGTGCTGAATTTATTTATTAGTTCTAATAGTTTTTGGTTATGTCTTTGGGTTTTCTATATGTAAAACTCATGTATAATCTGCAAACAGTGACAAATTGACTCTCTAATTTGAACATGCTTTATTTATTTTTCTCTTGCTTGATTCTTCTGGGCTATGACTTCCAGTGTGATCAGTAGGATGTTGAAAGAAAGTGGTAAAAGTGGACATCTTTGTCTTGTTTCAGATCAGAGAGAAATCTTTTTGCTTCTCCCCATTCAATATTAGCTGTTAGCACATTTTGTATTTATATAAATAAATACATATCTATCCATTATTTTACTGAAGCATGTTCCTTCTATACTTATTCAGAGTACTTATTATAAAGGGATAATATATTTTATCAAATGTGCTTTCTGCATCTACTTGAAATGAGCATATAGTTTTTGTCCTTCTTTTGTTGTTTTGGTGTATCACATTTATTTGGTGTATGCTGAACCATCCTAACATCCTTAGGATAAATCTTATTTGACCATTCTGAATATTCCTTTTAAAGTGGTGTTGGATTTGGTTTGCTAGTATTTTTTGAGGACTTTTGCATTTATGATCAAGAACACTGGCTTGTAGCATTTTGTTGTCTGGTTTTGGCACCAGGATAATGCTGGCCTCACAGAATGCTTCCCTCCCCTTCAATGTTTTGGAAAAATTTAAGAAAGATGGCTGTTGGTTAGTTATTCCTCATGTTTGGTAGAATTCAGCAGTGAATCTATATGGTTTTAGGCTTTTGTTTCATTGGAAATTTTTATTACTGATTAAATCTCATTGCTCATTATTGGTCTGTCTAGGTGTTTTATTTCTTCATGATTCAATCTTGGTAAGTCATATGTATCCAGGAATTTGTCCATTTCTTCCAAGTTTTCATATTTGTTGGCATACAGTTATTCATAGTAATCTAATGATACTTTGTATTTCTGTGCTGTCAGTTGTAATATCTCCCTTTTCATCTTTTATTTATTAAGATTTCTCTTTTTCTTAGTGTAGCTAAGGGTGAGTAGATTTTATCCCTTTCAGGAACTGAAGCCAGAATTAAGGACAGGTAGTTAGTGTAGAAATAGAAAATCGGGTCAATTCGAGGAAATGAAGCCATGAAGCCATCTGCCTTTGGAAGTTGGAGACTGCCCCTGGAAGAATGGAATGTCAAAGATCTCCGGAGCCCATTGATTACCAAATTTACCTGCCTTTATCAAGGGCTGCAAGCAAGGAGATGCTAATTAATGCCCCCTGGCCCTTATCTGCCTGAATCACCTTGGCCCTCCCCCTGCCCTTGGCTTCTCACTTATGCAAAACCGGGCCTAGTCAGGAAGGCAGGAAGGAGAGATAAGGGGGGAAAGAACTGGAGAACAAAGGAGACTTTAACCTATAAAAGATGCAGGGTGTGCTCACTTCTTGGGACTTTAGAACATCAGCCATGGCCCCCTTCTCCCTGCCGGGAGAAGTCTGTATTATTCCCTTTAAATAAACTGCTTAATATGCTTGCCTTGGCGTGCTTCTCTAGTGCTTAATCTTCAACATTAGAAGAAGCAGAACTCGTCACCGGTAAACGGCGGTATCAGAACCACCTCTTTCATTACTTAAAAAAAAAAAAAATCTATTTCATTTATTTCTGCTGTGATCTTCATAATTCCTTCTACAAATTTGGGATTGGGTTTGTTCTTGTTTTTCTAATTCCCAGAGGGGCAGTGATAGATTGAGATCTTTCTGCTTTTGTCATGTAAGTGTTGGTTGCTAGAAACCTCTTTTAGTACTGCCTTCGCCCTGTCCCATACGTTCTGGCATGTTGTGTTTTCACTGTCATTTATTTCAAGAAATTTAAAATTGTTCCTTTTAGTTTCTTCCTTGATTCATTTATTGTTCAGGAATAAGTTGTTTAATTTCCATATATTAGCATAGTTTCCCAAGTGTTTCTTAGTGAGTTCTACTTTTATTGAATTGTGCTTGGAAAAGATACTTGATATAATTTTTAAAAATCTGTGGTGACTTATTCTGTGGACACCCATATGATGTACTAACTCTACTCACTGTATTTTTGGATTATATATGTTGAAGTTACAGTTGTGAGTGTATGCAAATCTCTAAAGGCTTCATTATTATTGTTTTATGCACTGATGGCTGCTTAGATTTATTCACATATCTACTATTGGCACTTCCCTTACATTCTTAATGAATTTTTTGTTTTTTTTTCTTTTTAATTATACCATCAGTTTGTTAATAATTATCAATTTCATTTTTAACATTCAAATATATTTTTATTTCACTCAATTTCAAATATTTTTGTTAACTATTTCAACATATAGAAAATTTCATTCTAATGTCGTTTTTCCATTTCTTCTTTTGAAAACTCAATTTTGTCAATTTAACTATTGCTCCTTTGCAAATAATATTTTCATCTACCCTGCCTTTGATTTTCTGTTCTTCCAAATCAATAGTTTTATGTATTTCATCATATTTTTGGGGGGTAAGGGGGGAATTCCAGGGATTATATCTGCCAATATTGCTTCTATCTTACGTTTTCTCCTCTATTTCTGGGTCTCCAGTTATACATGTGCTATAACTTCTCACGGTACCATTTATGCATCTGATCCTCCTAATTTTCTAACCTTTTGTCATTTCTCTTAATATTTTTATAAATGGTCCCATCCTTTTTGATGATTGCTTAATTTTCTTGTCATTTGTACACACACACACACATATACATTTATATACAGACACACATATATGTATGTATACACATATATGTTAAAATTATCCTTTGATTTCTTAATTTCACTCATTTTTCTATTCTAGAAATTCAAGTTTGTTTTTTTCAAACTTCATGTAGCAATTTTTATCATTTTAAGTTCCTGCCAAAAATTTAAAGCTGGATTTTATCTACTTGAACATAGTAAGCATAGTTATTTTACAGTATGGGTTTGATAATTTCAGTACATCTTGAGTGTCTGTGGTGTCTGTTGTTTCCATTGATTTCACTTGTGTTTTATTGTGTTCTTGTGCAGCACTTCACTGTTTATTTAACCAAATAAAAAATTCTGCCTGATATTTGCAAACCCTTATAATTCATTCTTATCCTACTTATTCAATTCTGCTTGTCCCTATTGAATAACCATATACTTTTTGGTTCAGTTAATTCTATGCTTCTCTTTCTTATGTTGTTCATTATCACTCAGGGTATCCATGCACCTCCTCTCTTGAACTATCTGAGTTCCGCTCATTTTCCAGAGTTCACATTTCATACTCCTTTGTAAAACCCAATGTAACTACTCCAATGCACATCATTCTCATACATAAATCAGGACGATTTTGGTGGCAAGCAACATAAATTCAGTTGGAAAAAAAATACAGAATTTATTGGCATTTCTGGATCCTTCGGACTCTATTGGAACCAGAGATTCAATTTATCATCAATTTTTCCTTGTTCTTTTCCCATTTTTAAAATCTTTGTCCTCTGGCAACTTTGGGATTACCTTAATTTCACTTGGAAAAAGAAAATTTCTGCATCATTAGTACAAAAATAATATTGGAATTGAGTTGCATTTGCTTACACTGGGGTCCCATTCCTGTCATTATTGCCAGAAGAATGGAATATGATGATTGACTAGTTCTGAGTCGTGCACCCCTCCGAAGCCTGGGCTGAGGAGATTCAAGTTATGATGCTGCAAAGGAAAATAGAGAAACATTTACTAGAAGAAAGGGGGATGTATGCTTCTCAGGAAAAAAATGAGTTATATCTCCCTTCTTTGGGCATTTTGAAGCAGTAGTGATTAGCAATAATGCACTTGTGCTTTAATTATCCTTGTTTCATAGTCACACTTAAATATGCTTTTTAAAATATATCGATATCATTCCTAGGTCTCTCCCTCTCTCATAGTATCGTGTACATTCTAAACATGTACTCTACCACTGAGTTATACTCCATCACCCATGGTATCTTTTTATGAAAGATTATAAACCTTCCCCCTAACTTCACTTTTCCCTTTTTGGACACATGCAAAGATTTTCTTCCTTGCAGTTAGGTTAGGGTTACATATTAAATATTGACAGATATACTTTGAATGGAAATGAACAGTGTCACCTTTGATCTAAGGCAAAAGTACATTAGGATAGGTATACATATCGTTTTCAGTGATGCATCAAATTCTGATGCAACTTCTTGTTATAGCAATTTCACAAGAAGATATGGACTTTGTTACCCTAGAACCCCAAGTGGCTATGTGGAACAATCACCTGCCTATTGTTATTGGACATAAATAAAGAATAAGAAATACAATTTTGTTGTACTGAGCCACAAAAAAAAAAAAAAAAAAAAAAAAAAAGGGATTGCTTTGTTTCTACATCATGTTCAAGTCACTTTTAAGTAATTTATGAGGAATCATGGTCACATACTGAGTACTCTTCTTGAGATTTGATATTGGAGTATAATCATTTTAAACATGTCTTTACAGAACTTTCAAATTTTAGAGTGCTTTCACATACATTATTGTTTGGATTTTGCCAGTCATATCAGGTAGAATGTGAAGGCTTTATTTTCTCCATTTTACAAATTAATGAAATGAATCTTAGCTCTGCCACATGATATACTCAAGTCAGATGTTCAAAATTATTTTTTCTTTAATGGACATTCATGTCTCATAATCAAAAGTCAGTTTTCTAATAAGAATTTATGTAAGTAGAAAATTGGCTTTCCATTATGTTTCCTTTACTCTGGGACTCATATTCATGTTCAGAAACTGCGGTCTCTGGTGTATAATTAACAAATGATACATTTCACTATTTGACACATAAGAATACCTTAACACTCTTCCAGATTTGTGTGTGTGTGTGTGTGTGTGTGCGCGCGCGCGTGTGACTGTGTGTTGTAACAGATTTAGAATACTTCTATATATTTCTACAGACTCAACTAGCTCATGAGTACCTATATTTGCTCCTTGGGATAAAAATGTAATATTTCCCAACCAAGATATCTCTGTCATAGTCTGTTTTAAATGTAATAAATTCAGAATTTAAATTTGATCTAGTAAATACTCTTTCTTCTACTACCTTGCTTTCCCCTCCATGGGGTGGTCTATATTTGGCATACGGATTGAGTTAACATAGCATCCTGGAGGGGACAAAAAGGGGTCAGTTTTGAGTAGGGACCTTGGGTCCTTGCTGATCTCTGCTTTTCCCTCTGATCCATGGGCATGCCAGGTGTCATCTCTTTAATGTTCATAGTTCCTGCTTTGATGCTGGTCACAACATAAACCACTGTTCATCTACTCTGTTCCAATGACAGCTGCTTTCTGGTTTCACCAACCTTCTCAAAATTTCTCTGCCTGCGCACGGGGGAGAACCGCAGGGAGGAAACTTTGGGGCCGTTCTGAAGTTCTCTGTTGTTTTCCTAGCCTCAAATAGCACCTCTGTGAAACTGTCCTCAACCTCTCTACTAGATATTCTACTCTCAGCAACTTAAGACTTTCTTAGGCTATATTCCTAATTTCATGACTATTAAGTTTTTAGTTCCTGGATCTTAAAAGTCAGAATCTCCAAAAATTCTGGCTTTTAATCTGTAGTACTGAAATTGTTGGGATGGGGTGGGGAACCAAATTCCCACCATCTCAGCTGTTTTGTTTCCTTCAGTAGCAGCTTTTAAGTACTTTTCCCCTGAGGGTACTACATATAGGAAACTAACTTATTGGTAAGAGTAGGTTAATGCTAAAAGAAATGAAAATAGTTTACAACCAGTGTTATTTTTCAGTATGCCTATATTTTTTGGTCTCTGGTGTTTTTATTTTTCCCATTTATTTATTCAAATTTTTAACCTTTAATGTGTAATAGGTAACTCCATAGGTAACTCCGTCCTAAAGTCCTAGTACGATACATAGTGGCTACTCAGTTAATATGTGCTGGCAGCAGTAGTTTGGGTGTTTTATATTGTATCTCTGTGTACTGTGTCCAAACATATTGATTCTTTCTAACATCTTCAGGAGGGGTGAGCCTCAAGGAAGCTGTTCAAGTGCTGAGTGAGTATATGGAATAGGAAAATTACTTGAGTTATAATAGAATTAAGGGTTATTTGAAGGATACTAGAATATTTGCTCATCTCCATTCTGGACTCTGGCTTCAGTCTCTTGTTTGTCAGGAAACAAAATCATTGATTTTTCTTGCCTTACGTATCACAGGTTGGCCACCAATTGCCCTCCCATTCCTTGATTCCTTAAAAAAAAAAAAAAAACCCTTAGGATCAAATCCTATCTTGGGTTAGGTGTGCACCTTAGGGTCAGTTAATTCTGACAGTAGGTTATTATTATTGGCTCCAGGGGAGCCAGAAGTATTTCTGGGTTCCTCTTAAATGATGTCCTAGAATGAACAATAACTGCAGTGTATTCATTGTGTGTTAAACAGAGTGATGAACACATAATAGGTGCTTGTAATTATTTGCTGATGGATTGAATAATTTGTTGATTAATTAAATAAGTGAGAGACTTGTCCAAGACCATATGGCTATATCATTTAAGCTTAGCATTTTCTTTGAATCATTTAATTTCCCCACATGAATCCAACTTCATTGTGTACTTTATGAAAAGCTATTCTCTTCCTAATTCATGGAAACAATAATGAAAGTGATTAATGTCCATTAATAAGGATTAATAAGACAGAACTAAATTAAACCATAACAATTCAATTTGAAATGCATCCAGAGTGATTTCCCTTAGTTTTGAAGCTATTGCAATTCCCTACCAGATCCTCCTTTTTGGATAAAAGCCCAAAATACTATCTTTGGGGTTCATTTAAATAAGTGATGGCAAATGACTATTTCATTGGCATATGTTATAAAAACATCTTTCCTGCTGTTCATGGGCTTAATTTTCCTTCCCCACACCTCAGCGTTTCATGTGCATGTTGCTTCATAGGACCCAGAGTTAAGCAGCTAGTCCTATTAAATACTGTGGCACAATCTTCTCTGAACATTTAAAAAGTTTGATTAATTTTAACTGATACCTAAAAATAAAAGTATACATACTTATGAGCTACCATGCAATATTCTGAAATGTGTCTACTGTGTTATGTTTAAATCAGGGTAAAGGCAACCATCGCACCTCTTTTCATGAGGTCTGTACACTTAAAGTATCTAGATTAAGACTGTTGTTGGTTAATTAAGTTCAGTTAGGTTGACATTATCTAAATGTCTAAAGAGACAGAGGATAGAGAAGGTGTATCAATATTTTCAGGAAAAGGACTACATGGAAATCAAGTAAATCGCTCCCATACCCATATACTATTTAAGAGTCTAAGCTGCCTTTCTTGATGTGCATGGAAGTATTTATAATTCTCTTCCTATAAAAATAAGATAAGAAATACTCCGTGGGAAGGATTTGAGTTTGTCATCCAATATTTCATTTCTTATTTTTGCTGTGAATCGTATTAAGAGTCTTAATAGAGTGATTTAAAAATAGTTATACATACAGAAAAATTACGAAACCTGATATTAGTGAATAACCTTCACACTTTCAAATAGTTCCATGCAATAGATAATTAAACTATTTAAAAATAAAAATGTTTTAACTTAGAGCTTTAAAAATTAGCCATAAACATCTCTGAGGTTATTTTCAACACCATTCTGGGATAAGGTTGTGCACCTTACTCTCAAAGTAATTGTTACTTGAGATAGATGCTATGTTATGATCATGTAACTTGTTGATGTTTGATATATGTCCTCATGAATAGCATATATATTTAATCTATATGCACATCCATGAATATATTGATAGTCAATGGAAACTATGTCTCAAAAACCACTTAAGAGTTTACGAAAGTTATGGAAGCATTGTCCATTTCTTCTAGAATTGTGGCATACTAGCAATTAGCCATTAAATGTTTTGCAAGTGGACATGTTGAAATGGAGAATTTGCTAGTTGCTTAGATTCCCAGAAACAAGTGATAATAAAGTGAGCATACCACAACTCAAAGACTCTATTTCTTAAGAGAAGATATTGGAATTTTATCAAAACCAGCATGCTGTTTTATTTCACCAAATTTGTGAATATATAAAAAACTTTTAAAGTCATATTTTCTGTTATTCCTCTGGTGGTGACTATTGCTATACCATAGCCATATTTAATTTCAATAGTCACATAATATTATAAGAATGATTTATGGGTAGGAATTACTTCACTCCAAATAATTATTAGTGAAATTTTTGGAATCTAGCAAGATATTTCTTTCTTTTCTAATTCCCATTGGTCTCTAGCATATGTAAATCTAAAAATTATAGGTCCTTGCTTTATAGTTCCTTAGGATTAAAGCACTATGACATACTGGAAAAAGAAAACTTGCCCTTTTGTAGGAATTAGACCATATTTCATTTTCTCAGTCAGTGTATTTTTCATCAATACTCCTTTCCAAAAATTGAATGGAATTGTTTTTCGTACTTTCTTTTAGTGAAATGCAAATTAAAAGTGTTATAGCTAATCAATGCCACCAAAATAGTTCTTTTAAATAACCAGGACATGAACTCTTTAACAAGATTCAGTCAGTTCTATTTATAGTTCCCCCAAGCTATGAACTATTTGTACACCCATGTTTCTGCATAATGACTTTTCAATGTGGCTTCAGTAATCATTCCAGAAGGCACAATCTCAAAATATCTATATGCATAAAGAATATATTTAAAATAAAGGCTAAATTGGCTGGCCATGCATTAAACCATTTGCCTGTGAAATCATTTTGTGAAATATCTCCAAACAGGAGATGTTCCAGCTGAGTGTAGGACATAGCAAACATTTTTTTGCTTACCATATTGTACCGCCATAACTTCTTTTGGAAACACTTCTTCCTCCAAGTGTCCTCTTAAACACTTCTTCCTTCTTCCTCTAAGATGACAAGCCATTTTGAGAACTTGGATTTCATTTAGCCCACACAGGATTAGAAGAGATAGACTCACTCTCAAACGACTTGCCTTTAAATACTTAATAGCTGAAATGAGAGGCGCTGGTGATTTTGTGAAGAAAGTATGTTAGCACCAGACTCCCCCAATTTCAGAGACGAGGGGTGCAAGGAGTGAACAATATGGGCTTCCTTGGAAGAACACTTGTCTCCTATGTTTCTGAATGAAAAGCTGTTCTCTTTTTATAAGACTTTGGAAAGGAAGACATTTTAAAAAGCCATATTTCGAGTTTCATAACAAAAATAATTCTTTTTTTGAGCTCTTTTAAATGAAGAACATGCATGAAATCTTTTCACACAAATGAATAATGCTCTTATAATTAACCTGGTCTTTACAAGGCAGTATCAAAATAAGTACATCGTGCTGCTAACTGCTATCTTTCTATCTTTTTGCACATGAAGAGAAACATCAGATCCAGACCTACTCGTGATTCCAGGCCTCTAGTAAAAGGGCAGAACCTTCCTGCATTATAGTCTTAATTTTAAAACTTGTTTCCTTTCATTTTCCTAAATGACACTGCTCTCTTAAATTATTACAGTCAGATTGGCTAAAAAAAAAAAAATTCATTGTTCTCTTGATATTACTTCATTAATCTCTGGCCAATGTTTTCTAGTAATTAATTAATTATGATTAATTAAATTAATCATAATCGCTCCTCAAAGTTATTTTTATTTATTGGTTTCTGCTATCCCTGTGCCTTAGAAAATAAAAACATAATTCTAAAACTTGGCTGTTTTCTGAGTACTTTTTTTTTTTCATCTGTGGACTGAGGATCCAAGTCATCTATATAGCAGGGATCTTAATGAAGATACAGGAATATAAGCGGAAGCAGACTCACAATTTTGTGTTTGGTAATTTTTCATGCTGCCACAAAATAATTTTATATGTGTTTCTATCTCTGCTATCTATATGGATGTACATATTTTTAAATGGTAGATGAGAATAAAATCTTAAAAGGTGTTGAAAAATATATTTTTAGGTATGGCACACTACAGCCCCCGAATGAAGATACCTGCTCATCATCTCTTCTAGATAAGGAGTAATATAATCTCTTATCCAATAAGCACACCTATTTTTTTTTATATAAGCACATGACATCATCGTTTAAACCCAACCGATTTCTAAGCACCACAGCTGTTACTAGTTATTTAGAAGTCTAATTTGAGCAGAATGTGTCACGCCAACTTTGCACACACGCGCTCACACAGGCAGTATTCACATTAAAACTTTCACCTCTATTAAATAGCAACAGTTCTTCAAAAATTCCAACACTCTACTCTTAACAACTAAATAAAATATGTGTCTTTGAGGAGTAATGTGCCTATTTTATTTTTACTCCTTGAGGCAAATCTTGTATTGAGTGGTGCAGTTTGTTACCCTGCTGTCATATTATTCAGTTCTCAAAGATGCATGTGACACTGGGTGGGTTTAGTCTTCCAACCTCATTGTTTCACTCCTCCTGAATTAAGGGTAAAGCTCTGTGACTTTGTTTTCAATGGAGGTCACATAGATAGAGCCATCAATATTGAAACAGCATTTTCTCATGCAAGCAGAGGCTTTAATAGCTTCTACAAGGGTTTGCTCCTTAGGGAGACTAAATTCAAAATGGCACAAGCCATCTGTCGTGGTGGGATTTTTAAGTTCCATTGTACAGCGTGCTCTCTCTTTCTCTTTCTTTTCCTTGGTTGTATAAAGTGACAGTTTTATAATCTCTTCTTATATTTCAAGTTGACTAACTCATTAAAATATACCAGGTCCACAGACCTTTGTAGATAGGCATACTGAAAGACCAGAACTGAAAGACTCAAATTTGCAATTTTAAATGAAATGGTGTATTCGCCTATTCTATAGTAGCATCTACTGAGGAAATTCTATTGCACTGGCCATTGAGTGCTTGGGGACACGGGGAAGCTGTGAGAGGGCCCGGACAGGTGGTTGTCCCATGGACAGGTTATTTGTTCACATCTCTAGATCCTGATTCCAGAAGGATTATAGCTAAACTGTAATTTATGTAAAAAGCTATTTTTATAGAAAGAAGGATCTTCTTTGGGTTGAACTTAAATATTTCCCAGAATTTCAGAGGGCGGTTTTGGTGAAAGGAGATTTTTATTTTTTTAAATCCTCACATCCAGAGAGTGCACTTTTATCCCTTACAGAAATGGAAATAATTTTAGGTTTTTATCTGTTTTCACCAACATATTGTAAATTTAAAGGGAGTACACTGTCTCAAATTTTGTTCACAGCTCTGGTCTCTAGCAGATATTAAGGAAAAAGGGAAGAGGAGGAGGGGAGGAAGGAGGGAACAAAGAAAGGGAAGTGAGGGAGAGCTAGGGGTAAAGGGAGGGAGGAGAAAAAAACATAAAGTTCAAAACTCTTTAGAAAGCATCAAACCTTACAGATTATCAACTCTAAACTAACACACTAAAATAATGGTATAAAAGTAAATCTACAAATTATGGAATATGTATTAAAAACTAAATATCCAAGCCATAATAAATTATCTAGGTACCATACAGAATTGGTCTCCAGATTTGGCATTCTTATTTTCAGTCTAGAATGGAGTTGATTTCTGTATAATTTACAACCTCAGCTAGTCTAAGAAGATTGTGTCCACAATAGGACTGAAGATGCCTAGGACTGGGGATGAACAGTCTTTAGGGCAAAAGTGTGTTCTTCCTGTTTTAAGATTTTTTCTGCCATAGTGAAGGGCCTAGTAGTCATCAGTAGCTCTCAAACTTTACTGAAGAACAAACTCTAGACTGTGAATAATTCAATTTTCTAGACTGTTTTTGTTTTATTCAAATTCATCTCTGGTAATAAGATCTGCAGAATTATGACCAAAGTATGTGAAATCAGACCACATGAACAAAAGTATGCATTTCTGTACAAGGGCAGTATTTCTCCTGTGACATGTTCCTCAATTTCTGTTTGTTTCACTAGTTGTGTAGGAGACCTAGAAATCACAGGCTATATAATAAGTGTAGGAGGTATAATAAGTGTAGGAGGTAAACAGTCATGGAAAGACAGGCAGAACCACTATGCTGGTGTTTCTCTTTTGGACCCCTCAATGAGACAGAAGTACATTCTATTTTGTCTTCTTCAGGTCTAAGTTAGAGTAGCTTTCAAGCCTACGCCATCCTCACCTGGTGTTAGTCTACTTCCCTGGTTTAATAAAATATCAATTTTTTTTTTTTTTTTTTTGATACTGGGTATTGAACCCAGAGGCACTTTACCACCGAGCCACATCTCCAGTCTTCTTTATTTTTTATTTTGAGACAGGATGAAAATAAGTTACTTAGGGCCTAAGTTGCCAAGGCTGATTTTAAACTTGGGATCCTCCTGTCTTAGCCTCCTGAGCTGCTGGATTTCTGCTTGGGGAAGCCTGGGCTTGAACTTGAAACAAATACTATTTATAGTTTAAACAATTGTTTTATGAAGAGTGAAGAGAAAACTCTTATAATTATGTGAACATATTATTTATTGCCTTTATTTTAAGGCTAAAAGGAGACACTCTTAGCAATTACCAGGGGTACAGAATTGTACCAGGCATAAGCCAGGGATGTCTTAAGACTATTTGGTCACCATAATCACCCATGATTCATCTGTTTATTCAAGAAATATCTGTTGAGGGCTTATTGTTGTTACCTTAATTCCAAGATGCTGTAGAAAATAAAAGGCCTAGAAAAGGAATCTAGATATTATATAGCCATGTGAGTTTTGGCAAGCCATTCAATGTATAGTCCTTGATCTTTAAGTTCAAAAGGAGCCTTCTGATTCTTTATATAAAGACTTGATAATCCATTCAAGAAAGTAGAAAATAGCATGGTCTATAATTCTAATTTCAAGACTCCAGAGCAGTCCTCTTGGACATAGGATACCATTTCTTATCACTATATGGAAGTGCAGGACCATATTGCACCCAAAGTCACTCTATGCTTTTAAGAGCTTGCAAAAAAACAAAACTGTTAGATGAATTCTACAGAACATGGGATTTTCTTCTTGACACTGATTAGAAAGTAATTAACTCATAAAGTTCCAAGTTGTCAATTCTGTGAATATTTCAATGAGTTTGACACAGGTGCATTAACATTGGTTGGAAATATGAATCTAGAATTTATATATATATTTGCTATATTAATCAATATTATTATAATTATATTGCTACTATTGTATAATTACATTTTATATAATTGTATATTATATATAATATTTGTTTTTATATGTGTTCCACATCTGAGACCATGGAACAAAATGTGTTAAACAGCAATACCTAGAGATGCTGTTACATATGAACTGTCATTTAATCAAATCAAAATATACTGTCTTACAGAAATGGAGGCTTCCCATTATTTGAATTCCATTCACAGAAATGTTTCCCCTAAAGGCAGGTGATTCTATTGGACTTTTTGTTTCAGTTTATTTCTCTGTGGGTGTGCAAGTTATTAACCAAAATCTATTCTTTAAACATTTTTTTTCTTATATTTGGCTGGGTATATGACTGCCCTACCATAGTCTACATTTCTTAGCCTCTGTTAGCAGCTAAGGTCCATAAAATTAAGTTTGCCAATGGAAATGGAACATGAACTTAAATGATGTGTACATCTACTGTGTCATTTCCTTAAAAGGAAATTTTTCTTGTACTCTATTTTGTTTTTAACTTCCATTCTATGGGTTAGAATAAAGATGTGACCATGACCCAGTTTTAGCAGGTGACAATGCTGCAGGAGATTTGGAAGTAAAGACAAAAGTACACAGAGTTCTGAATGACTTCCTGTAGCAGAGCTGTACCACTAGTCATTATTTTCTATATTTTTAAACTGGTGCTTTAGAGAGAAAGAAATGCCATATATCTCAGTTCACTATTTGGGATTCATCTCTTATGGGGTCTTAGCCGTAACTTGACTGATGGAGAATGCCTTCTAGTAGGAGCAGTATAATCACCATGACACCAACATTAGAGACTCGCAGCAATTCCACTGCCCTTTCATATTCATTGTGCCCCAAAACAGCAGACCTCAAGAAAAATTCAGTTCTTAAAGACTGTGCATTCAGCAAGTGCCAAAGAAAAATAGAAGACGGGCCTTGAATTTAAGAAAACCACAGACGTGATAGGGCAATCACATTTAATTCAGATGGGATTAAAGCAGTAAGAATTATGTTAAGATATAAAAGGTGTGTAAAATGTGCCATAGTCATACTATGGCATAGTCCTACTGGTTGGGGGTTATCATCTGTTCCTTGGTGAGGAGAAGCTGCAGAAGCTGAAACCTCTGCATTTCTTTTATAATTCACTGAATATATTAACTAGATGTGTTTCTTTTTATTACTGATTGAATTCAGTGATTCTTAACACTTTCATTGTTATTTCCATGACTCTATAAAGAACACACATAGGAATTGTGATATTTAGATACCTGCTGAAGAGAACCCCATCTGACTTGAGGATCTGATATTCTAAAATCCAGAAACTAAGAAATCAGCATGTGGTTTATTTTATTTTATTTTTCTGGGAGCACTAGTTTCAAATGTTATGGGATAAGTTAACTCTGCACTCCTTTTGATGGCAGAATAAAATCAATATTAACTTTTTCATACAAGAAATCTTTTTACAAAATGCCTGGGATTTGTTCCCCAGACAGTGTTATGAATGTGGAGGATTCAGTGTAAAGTACAGAGTCCAGGTCAGGAGCTGGCAGCATTCATTGACTGGATTCTAATTATTACCATACTGTTTCCATACTTTTTCTCCAGATTATTTTGTCTTCTTTACCTTTAGTTCACTTCAGTTGTGTGCTTTCCAAGTTCTTCAAATATAAGGTCAACTGTGATAATTATTCTTGAATTATTCAAATTTTCATTTTTTGAAATAAAAATATGACAATAAAAATATGCTGTAATATCAATACTTACAGCAGTGTCGTATTGATATACAGTATATAAATCAATTATGTTACTGGTATATTGGCATTATAAGTATTCATGGTGTTTATATTGATATTAGGATTTTAACTAGAATACTCATCGGCATTCTTATGTTAGTAAGTGATTATAAGCAACGGTCATTTCAGGAAAATTTGCCATTTTTAAAAATGTATTTGAAATATTGAAGTTGAAGTGGAGAGAGAGAGAGAGAGAGAGTCATAAGAATATGTAAACGAACTCAAGGGTAAATACAGACACTGTCGCATTGTCTTTTTATGTCCCAAACACATATATGACATTCCAGTTTCTATATTGCAAGTGAAAGTAAATTAGGTGCATTATTTTCCTTGTTATTTGGTGTGAGATATGACTGGTTGGTGGTCTGAGAAAAGTAGGTTGTTTCTCAAGTTATGTTTTCCTTATCTGCATGCTCTGGGTATTCCAATAGTTAATACCTAACAAGTTATATTGGCTGAGTTCCTTCTTCCATTTGATAGCTCAACTGAAGCTTGATGTTTATGGTGGAAATTGTCTTGATTTCTTTAGATGAGATGAGCATCCAAGGAGTTTGGAAATGTGTTTTAATTAAGAATCTGCTAAATTTTACCAGACACCTACTTGGAAAACAAAGCAACTGAATAATTAACTCTGATGAGAGCAGATGCTGGTCTAATGACAACCTGTTACTGCTCAAGTGCATCATTAGTTGTTTTACTATGCTCCTTTAATATGTCCAGAGCTCTCCTCTGCTAATGAATACATTGGTAGCTGTGTACTTAAAATAGTTTTCCATTCAGAACTGTTGTAAAAGATATTTCTAGCATCTGCAGAATTCTTCATTTAAAAATTCAGCCCCCCCCACCCCACCCCCGCATCATCTATTTGGCATGTGCTTGGAACCAAACACTTCTTTAGTTTTCCTTGTGGGATTATTTTAGCCATATATCAAGCGAAGCTTACAAATTGATGAGAATCTAATGATGCATTTATTTACAGATGTGCATTTCATTTCCCTGTTATGTTGTTGAGGAGTAGGATGAGTTTAAAGACCCCCCTCCCTACCTCACTCCTGCCAGTGTTAATGGGAATAGCTATGCATTTGACAAAATAAGTAAAAATGGCCTCATATTTGATTTTATGTGTAGCTGTCAAACAAGAACTAGTACAAGTTCTCTGGAAGTGCATGATTCATCTTTCAAAATAGAAAATAGCATATTAGTTCTCCTTAATGATACAGAAACACTATGTTGTGGTTTCTTACTATAGCATGCATTTTTTAATTAAAACCACAGGTTTCAAGTTTATACCTTTGATATAGCACAAAACAACCTGACAAACAACACCAGTTTTCAAACTTATGCAAAGGGACTGTAGAATCCAATTTAGTTTTAATGTTCGGAGCTACAATATGCATAGCATTACATTGAAAAGTTTAAATGTTTTTAGGGAAATTCATGAAAGATGAACATAAGAACAATATCTTTTAGATTACTTCAAATAATATTCTAATCAAAATAAAGGTGAAGAGCCCAAATGTATTTGGGAAAGGGAAATATAATGACTTGTACATACTGTGCTGCAGGACATTGTGTTTATGATATAGCCCTTAAATCTCTAAGGCAATTCTCTTGGAGTTGGTTGAATACCATTCAAGTCCTCCAAGAGTACAGAATAGGACTTTCTCTTCCTCCTCAGTCCTACATCTAAAATCCAAATGCTTCAATTCTAGAGAAGTTCATTTTACCATTCTTTAAATATTCTACAACAGGGCTGGGCATGAGGGTACATACCTGTAATCCCAGTGGCTCCGGAGGCTGAGGCAGGAGTATTTTGGGTTCAAAGTCAACCTGAACAATTTAGCGAGGCCCCAAGAAACTCAGTGAGACACTGTTTCTAAATAAATTATGGAAAAGGGTTGGGGATGTGGCTCAGTGGTAAAGTGCCCTGGGTTCAATCCCTGGTATCTGAATAAATAAATAAATAATCTACAACAGGAAAAAAGTTGCACATCACAGTGGTTAAAGCACTGTATTTTATCAAATCATACATAAAATATGTTCATTTTATTCTAATGAGTTTTCAAAATATTTCCTTCTCTTTCCATTGTGGAGTGCAGAGGCAACCCAAGCATGTTAGTAATTTGTTTTATGAAATGTGCTTTGGAATGGTTTTACACATTCAGAATGATATAGAACTTCCTTTTACTCACTAAAAATTCTGGTTGATAGCCAAAAACATTTTAATATAGATTGTGTAGAGAAAGCTGTGTTTCTGTTTTTGCCTTCAATCTATCCCAAGGTTGTATTCAGAATTCCACATTAAAGTGGTCTCACAGAAACTGTACTGCCTGCCCATGAAACTATTCATTTCATTGCTAGAACTAGACACAGCATGGAACAAAGGCCTGCTATTCACTCCCATTAGAGAGGAACATGATATGTCGGCATACCCCAATTCCGTCCTTTCATTCCTAGGGTTCCACTGTTAACTCTTTCTAACAAGAATTTTCTAATAGACAAATGAACGATGTACAGTGTTTACATCTTCTTCTAAGTAATCAGAATAGAACTGGTAATAATTCATGAGCTTCAAAGAAGGAAGGCAGAGGAAAACTGCAATACACCAAATTGTCTTGTGGATTTAAAGGAAGCATAGAAACAGGATGATACGAAGCACAGCATGCATGAATCTTTTTTTTTTTCCCTTCACAAATATTTCTGTGTCCCTTGTCATTGGTTTGATTGGAAAGTAAATTAAGGTGATCAAAAAAATACCCTTTTCCTAGTCTTCTTTCATTCATTCGTGAATAAGTCAATGTCAGTTTCTGTATTTGTCCTTGAATTCATTATTCAAACCCATTATTCTTTTGGAACTTTATTCCTTGTCCTCCCGCTTCCATTTTTGATACACCCAGGAACTTGGGTTCTCAGCAACAGAATACAGCCATAGCTCACGACAGGCAGCAGTTTACTATCTAGGTTTTAACAGACTAAATAATCCGAGGAGGTCCTCTGTTTTGCTTAGGTGTTTCCTTGCACAATATCTTCTACAGAAAGAACAACTTAAGAATATACTCTCCTGAACTGAGGCAGAGTGCAAAGAATTTAGATATTGAGAATCATAAAGACCCAGTTTAAATTTTAACTGTGTAATCTTGCTTAAACTAGGTAATCTCTCCAAGCCACACTCTATCTGTAAATTAAAATATTAACCCTACTTGATAGTGTGAGTTGGAGTGCGCGTAGAAACTCTTGAGTTGTCTCCGGCAGAGGTTTGCACACAATAACTCGTGGGATATTTTTGTTTTCTGACTTTTCAAAAAATGGGTTATGTGTTCACTCTTATACATACGTGACTTATGCTCTATTTAATACAGCTTAGTTTATGCTCCATCCATTTCAGACAGATTTTACTTTTGGACATGGGGAGATTACATAAAACATGAAAATTAGAACCTCTTCAAAAGTTTCAAGGGGCTGGGGATATAGCTCAGTTGGTAGAGTGTCTTGCCTAGCAAGCACAAAGCCCGGGGTTCAATCACCAGCAATGCAAAAAAAAAAAAAAAAAAAAAAAAAAAAAAAAGTTTTAGGCAATTCTGTAACTCTTGGAGGTTGTGGGAAGTCAATATGATCACATGAAATGTGCCAAGAACATAGCAGGTACCTGGGAATGTACTTCACACAACTGCCCTGCGGTGTGGTGCTCTAGTACCCTGGGATCCCCGGAAAGTCACAGAATCAGGGAGCAGCAGCATAGCACTCAAAAGATCCACAATAAGCTCATGTATTCACCCTCGGATAGCTTTGGGCACATTATTTAATATTTAGAAAGTTTTTATCCTTATTTATAAGATGGGGACAATAACATTTACTTTGACTAGCTGGTAGAATTATATGTAAATATGCTTTATTTACTGTAATTCACTTTAAATACAAAGCATCCTTTTTGTAAATAACCGGGGGAAAATAAACATTAGGCAGGTTTCTACAACTGCAAAGAAGAAATAGTAAGAAACAGAAAAAAGTGCCCACTTAAAATTTTGCGGAAGAAGTATGAGAAACTAAAATAGGATTTATGGTGGTTAATATGGTTTTCACAACCTATGATTAAAATATGTTTTGCATATTATGAAAATTCTAATGTTTGAATGTAATTTGGGGAGAAAAATTGAGATTCTAAATTATAAGGAAGTATGTTTTTTATATTTGATGACAAAAGGTATTCTTTAGTGTCAATCATATAACATTTCAGATTTGTTGCACATGGCATTCTCATGTTGTATATGAATGTCTCAGAGAAAAGATGCCTTTTGAATGTTTTACTAAGAAAACACCCAAAATGGCATTTCTGGGGGTTAACTGACCTTCCCTATGACATTATCTCAGAATGGGAAACTGGAAGATTTAGAAAATGGATAGAAAAACACAATTCAGAGTCAAGTTGCTCATATAAATCAATGAATGGTATCTTTAATTTAAATTAAGTCAACTCCCTTCTTTGGTGCTTCTTACTCCACTGGTTCACATGCAGCTTATAGGGTAGTCTTGAGCAACCGTTCAGCAGGGCCACCTTACTGGTGTGGCCAAAATAGCAGCATCGGGCCCTTGCTCATATGGGCCTAGCACTTGGGTTTAACATTTTGTGTTGGTCATCTTGCAATTGTCAATGATTTTATTTTAGAATTTGTGTTTTAAGTCAAATTAAACAGGACAATAGAGCCTGGTTGGAGTTTTAGAGTTTGGGCTTAGATGTGGTCTAGTCCCTACTCCCCTCAACAAATTCTTTTGCCCTGTCCCCAACAGGTTCTTAGCTGCCTGCTTCCTGCCTCTTGTGCCCAGACCCTGCCAGGTCTCTTTCCAGAGTTTTGCCCCGTAACTTCTGCCACCCTATACCAGGAATAGCTTTGGCTCACTCAGAAGGTGGATCCTATGTTCTGCCTCTGTTCTCTGACTTGGGGGGCCCTTTACACTGAAGAGAGTGGAGTGTCCCACACTATACAAGCCATTAATCTGGTAGCTGCCAGCATAATGGTGCATTTTACAGGACACCATTGTGGGCCTTTTGTCCACCCCTGAGCTAGGGACCAATGTACATTACAGACTGCAATTCCTGAGGGTCTCCCATCCCCTCTGTGGGTAAAGACAGAGGCCCATGGAAAGGGGAGATTGGCTTCCCAGGTGATTAGGCTAATATTTTCATTTTCTGCTGAATCTGGGCATCTTTTGAAGCAGGTAGACTCTTCAGCAGTTTCTGAGATCTGAATTCTTCAAATACAGTCAGTTACAGTGACATGATCACTTTGTAAATGAGTTGCCAAGTAAGTGTATGATGACCCTAAGTGTGTAATGGCTCTTACACATTCAAAAGACCCTGTGATAAGAAAGGTCACATAACAATTGCTTATTTGCCCTTCCTACTTTCTGGTACATGCTACTTGGTCTGAATTGAACAGCTGTTCTGACTTTGAATATACTAAGGAGACTTGATAGTGGGGAAGTGCAGAGGGCCTTGAAGAACTACCATGAATAGCAACAAGAACAAAGAGAAAAATATTTTAATTGTCCAAAACATCCAGTTTGGCCAGAAATGTCTGTCCTGCATCAGAGTGCAGTAAAGTGTAAGGGTTAAAAGTTAGTGTGGACTTTCTAATCCCAGTCCTGGAGAGGTGGAAAGGTTCCGGAAGGTGCCACCTAAATTATTTACTTCTTGTGTCTCAATTCTCATTTGAAAGTGGGGGTAACTTTGTGGAGTTGTGAGTTGACAATAAGTGTGCATAGAAGGTGTTTATTATCTTGCTCAGCACATGATCAATACTCAATACCAGATTAATTATTGGTGCGATATTAACCACTACCATCCTCATCGCTTATCTGTTTACTGAAGAGAATGTCATCAAGAGACTTTGGATACTTTTTAATTGATCTGGATCATGTACTCCTCCCATGTGATAAGAAAACAAATACAATTGCTAGAGATTCAATTATGTATACTATAGGTAGTGATTTAAAACTATAGCTTCAATGGATTTGCAACAAATTGGAACTGTCAGAAACGTTAAGGGCTATCTAGTTCCATGCATTCATCATGTAGAGGAGAGAGGTGGGGGTCTTATGTCTGGTCACACAACTGTCTAAGGACTGAGAGGGACTAAAAATACCAGGTTCGGATCATTCCTCCACTCTTTATAGAATATGCATATAAGACCTGAAACAGAAGTAAACTGTTTTAAATCCTATAAGTGACTTACAGTTGTTACATTTTTACTTGATGGACTATTTTTTCAACAGCTATGATTTATGATGTGTTCCTTCGTTAACAATATAAAATTCCAGTGTATCTCTTCTCTGCAAAAACATGATCTACTTTATGATACTCTGTTTCATGGCAGAATCTTGAAGTCCCTTATAAGCAAAAGTGGGGATAGCTTGTATCATTAAAGTCTCTGACAAAATAGTCACTAATTCTGCAATTGACTGTTTTTATCGCACTCATGAGGGTACTGATATACTTGCCTTTAGGTCTGATGTTGTATTAGGGGCCCATATAGAATAATACATGGTACAAATCATTTTAGCTTTCATTTGACCACGTTATATATCAAGAATCTGAAATCAGTGGCCTGATTCTCATTTTGCTTCTTTCCCTTGCAGATCTCCTCTAGGTCCGGGGCTGCCATTTAATTCAAAGCGAATGCTCTCCATAGAGGAGGTATCCAGGAAAGGAAGAAAAACCAGAATCAAACTCACTATTTCAAAGATGGTAAAAATAAACAAGTCAGAAATGCATGTTTTCTTTTAGACTACTCAGTTGGAATCATTTTTGTAGAAGCAGGGCAGTTTGCAAGGATTCTATTATCTGATCCCCATGTGAAGGGGATCAAATATATTTTCCATTTGATGAAGTTGGGCAGAAGTTGGATTTAACTGAATTACACTGATTGCTATTTTTCATAATTCCCAACAAACTCTTAAAATACATTTACCTATTATACCCCTTCATTTTCTATAGATGCTAGCTGCAGGAGAAAAAAGACTTGTACAGATACAGAAACTCAAAAAAAAGCAAGCCAGTCGCTTGTTTTATACAGAAACCAGCATACTGACATTTTAATGATGCTGGGATACTGCCATAGTGTGAAATTTTGTATTCAGAACATTTCAAAAGGGAGTGGGGAAGAGGCAAGCACCCAATGGTATGTATTTGATAAGCATGAGCCCAAGACAGGTACCACATAAGGATCTGACTTCTTAGGTCACCTTTCTTCCTTAAAAAATAGAGGAGGCCTTTAAATTTATGGGATGCACAGCTGAATGTTGTGCCTTTTATGGAGACCTCTTTGGGTCTGATTAATTAGTAATTGGGGCGAGAGTTATGCACTTCAGTGACTCTTGCTGCCTTGATTGTAAATCGCAATCTGGTGCTAAATCTCAGCAGGTCACATTGCTGTTTTTGCTGTACCCCAGTGACACAACTGATTAAATCTGTGTAAACAGTATCATTATGAAAATATTTTTGTTATAGGCATGAGGAATTAACACATTTTTTATTTTGGATGAAAATTAAAATTATTTGTGGGAGTTCGGTATGTTTTCATCAATTGTCAGTCATCCCAATAGAGCATGTAGTGAAGTAACTATTTTAATTTTCACAAAGGGGGGGAGAAAGCTCTCAGACAGAGGGCTTTTAAAACTGAGAATTATGATAATTATGCCATTCATACTACAGATAGCTACATTACAGACAAGTATTATGTAACTTAATATTAGCTAAACAAGTAAACAGAAACTTGGGAATTAGCCTACATATTCCCTTAGAGTGGGCCACATTTGAGTAAGTAGACATGTTTTACACACATGCGCGCACACACGTAGGCTCTCAAATGTTTTCCCTTTTTTATATTTTATACGTTTCCTAAGTTATCTTTAACAGAAATTTAAGTGAGTTAGTTGCCTCTGGACAAGAGCAATAGGTACTGATGTGTAGCTACAGAATGCACTGGCACAGGATGTAGACTCAGAGGTCTCAGGGACCAGGCAGGGGTTTCAGCGCAGGCATAATTGTGGCCATTAGATCACCTTGAGCAGTCCGTGTAACAACATTGTTTACTCTTGATTCTCAAGCAAACGAATTTGATTTTTATACTATACCCTCTTGGCTGTCTGACCATTGGCACATCTGGAAAAATTTCTATTGGAGGTGTAGTAAGGTTAATGAATATGTCATTTGTCAGTTTGTAAACTACATACATCATAATGCTCCTTTTTTTTTCTGAATGACTACTACCTAATTCTAAGTGAGCATTAAAATTGTATTTGATAATCCCTAATGAGGTCTGATTTTACCTCTGTTTGCTGAAGTTGGTAAGTCAACCCAATAAAATGGAGGCTCTTCTATTTGCTTCATTTCACAGAGCACTTATTGGGAAAGGCTCAAATGAACTTTAATCAAATGTGCCTATTAAGTTGCCTATTAAATTACTGTGACTTGAGTTACTGATCATCTATGTGCTAGCAGAGAAAGTTCAGATAAAAGGAAAGTGACTTTTCTTTCTGTGAGCTCACAAAAATCATTATTGAAATATCAAGGCGAAAATGAGAGAGCTAACAAATCAGTAAATTTTCCATGTGCCAACTTGCAGATTTAAACAAAGAATTGGTTGTATACATTTCAGATGACTGCCTTTGCATTATATAGGCCGAAAAAACAAAAACACAAAACTGCCTTTGAAGAGAAGAGGAAGTCTTTACTCTACCCTTTAATGCCATACAGATGTTCCAAGTACTATTGCCAAGGTGGGAGGAGTGCTGTATGTAAAACAGAGACTACAGAATGCTGGCCATCAGTAGAATAATCAAAGTTTTGGGAGAGCATGCTATCATTTGGGGTACTTGTCCTGTCTAATAAGGAAGTTTGCTCAGGTTTCCCAAAGATCTTTGGGCGTAGGCCAGTCTAGAGAAATCTGATATTTGTTAATGACTCTCCATTATTATTCTATCCCATTTGCCACTGCAACATTTGTCCCTCACCGAGGACTCTGAAGAGCAGTTGATTACATAGTTTTAGGAATACTTTTGTACATCAGATATTATAGCAATCTTTTTAAACTCTAAAGGGTAAAGATGTTTAGAAGGATCAAATGGGGGGGAATACTATTGTACTATTATTTACTTAAAAAAATAAAAACAACTATTCACCAACTTAATGTAAAGCATAAAGCCAAAAGTTAGAAAGAAAAACTCAGGAAAAAGAAAGTGCAAAACAGATTAGTTAAAACAGAAATGAAGAGAAGGAAAATGTATGGATAGTTTATTCTTGAATATAAACAAATTCAGACTGATTACATTTTCTTGTCAAGTACTTTTGCATAGTCTTAACACTGTTTAGTATGTAATATAACTTAAGCAATGTCAATGAAATTTAACTCATTAAATGAAATTTAACTCATTAAAGTCTTAAAAGAGTGACTATTTTACAAAGTGTGAGAAATAACTTTTGAGAAGCAAGATAATCTTTACCAGTTTATTAATAAAATCAGAAATAATCTTGCTTTTTACAAGATTACTTTTTGCCACTCTTTCCTAGTAAATATTTTCAAAGTAGTTTTTAGAATAGAATATACAGAAAGGTCAGGACACATAAGTAACACACACACACATACACACACAGAGCTAAATGCAGAAGCACTATACATTTGTACATTATCTTCTCCAGAAAAACAGCCCCTGTGACATGGAATAAGGAAAAGTAGTTCATCATATGTCTGCTTCAAAATGTTATTTTCTATTATAAGGGTAATGCATGCTTATTGTACAAGTATCATAAAAGGCAGTAAAATATAACATGGCAAATCACTCATGATCTCAACTTCTAAAAATAAATACTATTAACATTTTTTGGTTTTCTGTGCATTGTATATGGATCTGTTGGTCACATTCTATATGAAATCCTGAAACTTCGGTACAGAAGTCTTCAGTGATTTAAATCATTTTCATTATGAAACTTTCTACATCATCCTGTTTGTTTCTTCGTTTCACAAAAGACAATGGAAACAGAAATATGTTATTATAATGAAAATTTATTAAAAATAAAATCTTACCATGTGAAATCTAAAAAACTGTTTCACATTTACAAAAGAGAAAATTATTATTCAAACCAGAGGTTAAATGCCGGTAGGAGATTCATGGAGAGGAAGGAGGAAGAACCCTGGTTGTTTATGTCTTCATTATGCTGCTGCTCCTTGTATTGCTCATTTCCTACCCAGTCCCTCCCTTGACTTGAGAAAATTCAGTGGGCGACTCTAAAGACCTAGCAAACCCAAAGAAAGTTCAGAATCCTGTAAAATTCCATTAGCCACCTTGTATTTGTGGAAGCTTACAGATATATGAATATTTACATATGACAAAATTTAGAAGTAGAAAACAGATTAGTGGTTTAGGGTTAAGGAAAGGAGAGGGAAGAGGGAGTGGGAATAGAGTGAGTATGGCTATAAAAGGTAACAAGAAGGATTCTGTGGTAAATAGAATGTTCTGTATCTTAACTATATATAAAGTGTGTGTGTGTGCTGGTCGCGATACCGCACTATAATTTTGCAAGATGTTACTGTTGATTATAATTGAGCAAAGGATATATGGGATCTCTGTGTTATTTCTTACAATTGCATGTGAATATATAATGATCTCAAAGCAAAATGATTAATGAAAATAAAATCAATTTCTTTTTGTAAAAATACTCTGGAAATATGAATGTATATATACAGATCTACATGCTGATGTACAGATGACTTGCCTAACTTCTTTTAAGACTATACTTATATACATATATCTATATAGTCCTAAATATAGCTATATTTTTTCATATAGAAATATTTATGTTGAATGTATTTGATTTGCTATTTCATTTAATTTTAAGAATTACTCAAGCATCATTTTCCAAAACATAGTAAGAACAGTAGTTTCCGAAGGATGGTAGAGTGCAATAAAGAATGGGTATGAGACTGCTTTGTCTATCACTTAGAAACCATGAATTTGATCAAGTTGTTTAAATCATCCTATGCCTCAATTTGTTCATCTCTTAAAATGATGATAGTAGCTATCTCATAGCATTATTGTAAGAATTAGACAAACTAACACATAAAAGCACTGAGAACAGAGCATGGCACACAGTAAGAACTCTAAGTGTTGACTGCTCTGTGATGGTGATAATGGTGTCCCACGCAATCATTCATATAAAACTCACATCAACCCTCATGGGCAACAGTAACCTCACTTTAGATAAGAGGGTTAAGTGTCGCCAAAGGTCACAAAGCTTGTAATGGTAGGAAGGATTCTGCTTCAATCACTTTACTATCACTTTGTTAGTGAGACAGTCCAGTATTTTATTTTGTTATATTTTATTGGGCATAGAAACTTAGGACTTTCTCTTCAAATGACAGTGATTTAGAAATGACACTGGAAATAATAATAATAAACAGAGAGTAGATTTTCTTCCTAGATTTTCTCTCTCTCTTAACTGTACTGCGTCTAGGAGGGTGTCTTCCCTTTGTTATTTTGATAATTCAGGTTTTCATCGTGTACAAACCCAAGGAGTGAAGAGGTATAAAAACAAAAGAGAGGAAGTCAATCCAAAGTTCATTCTCAAAACTTCAGAAAAGTTGAGGTTTTGGTTTTAGTCCAATAAAGGGTGAAGATCCAGGTCAAATCTTATTTTATATAAAATGACTGCCTTCGTTAGAATCAATCTAGTAGTTAGAATTCTGGCAGGTTCTGGTTTTAGCTAGGCTTTGGGGGAAAATGCTGAAATTAATCTTTGAATGAAATTAATCTTGTGGTAGCTTAACCCAGCAAACAAAATAGGAACATTCTAGAAATGAATTGTCATATTTGTTAAACTCATTGTCATGCTAAGTTAAAGAGATTTTGTTTCTGGTCGTGTTTCTGTGTGGGAGTGGGATGTATGTTTCTGTGTATGTTTACCAACTGTATGTGTGATAAATGATTGCCAAATTGCAAAATCGAAATCATTCATCAAATTCAAGGTAGTGTACCATGGTTATAAAGTGCACGGGCTTTATGGCTAGACTTCTTCAAATTCTGTCCTTGCTATTTACAGATGTTTGGCATTTTGCCTTAATTTCCTCATCCGTGAGTATGGGAATATAATAATAGTATCTGCTTTATAAAGTGGTTTTGGAAAGTAAATAATACATATATGCCAAGCACTTAGAAGATTGCATGGCATATAGGAAGTGCTTAATTTTAATTGTATACTTAAATGACAGGTGTGTGCTAAGTTCTGGACTTAGTTATTTGTCAGATACAAAATAAATATAAGAAAAAACTCCTGAATATTAGTAATTTATAGCTATTTAAGGCAGTAAAATATATGCAAAGAAATTGAAGGATAATTAAAAATCAACAGAGGAAGAGATATTTATAGGGATTAGTTAGGAAAGCATTTGACTGCAAATAATTAAACATCCCAACTATGTTATTTGATTTTTTTTGTTTTAAATAGGGATATACATTTCTCATATAGGGAGTTCTGGGCTAGAATGTTGATAGTGTTAGAATATTGACTAGTGCCAGTGTTTGCAGCTTTCTTGACATTTTCCTAATAGTTACAAACCATCATATCTTCCTTCAAGTAAGGAAGAAATTAGGAAAAGCAGTGCATCTTTTTTGGAAAGTTGAAGCTTTCCCAGAAGCCACACTCTCTGGAAGACTTTACCAAGTACTTTCCAATATCCATAAAAATCCAAAAAATATTCTTTTTTATCTGAGTCACATGACCACACTTGGCTTAATGGTAACCTGGAATAGTAGGTTTCAGAACTGCTATGATTAGCCTAATCCATTCATAATCCATTGCTTTGAGGCCCCACATATATTCATCATAAACGAAGTCAGGGTTCTGCTAGCAATTAAGGGTAAATCACTATTGAGTAGGCAACCAATGGTGATAACCATGCATGGCCTCAGGGAACACAGTAAAAGAGAGACTGCCAGGAGGCAAAAGGGTGGAAGGAAGAATATTTAAAATCATGTGTTGACTGTGGGTCAATATAGACTTCAAAGACAAGGCAGAGGCAAAGAAGAGTACAAGCAAAACCAGGCAGGAATAAGTAAGAAGTATAAAAGAAGTCAGGAGAGAACAGATCTGTCTAGAGAAAATAAGTTACAAAAATAATTGAGAATGGATAAACTTGCAGAGATATGGAGGAGTCCATTGATAGTTAACTTATTAAGTCCTCATTTTATCCAATCAAATTGACCAGCTGGTAAAATGTCAAGGCTTTGGCATTCCCAACAAATTGGAACTGTATCTTCTTTTCAAGAATCCACGGAATATTTACAAAAATGAAAAACCTCAATAAATTCCAACATTAGGCTACACTGTCTAACCACAATAAAATAAAATCGGAAATTAGTAACAGATGCATAAAATATTCCAACTTAGATATAAAATGTATACATATATTTACACATATATTAAACATAAATGTACAAATATCTCCATATAAATGAGTTTAATTATTCTTGAGTAAAAATCCAGAACTATAATTATATTTAGAAAATAAAAAAAGTAATTTAAAACACCTTGTATCAAAGTAGATGCCTATTCTTTGAGGAAGATCTTTACCTTAAGGGCATTCATTATGAAGCAAGAAACCAAAGGGAAAGAAAATGAAATGAAATGAGTTTACCTGGAGCAGCTAAAAAAAAAAAAAAAAAAAAAAACAGCAAATAAAAAAAGCTGGGAAAGGAAAACAGAAATATTCCGAATTCAACTTGAGAAGGTCATACATTTAAAAATAAAGAAGAAATAAAATTGGTTTTAAGAACAAATTTAGCAACAATTGGCAAATATTATTACATTTAGCCAACATTCATATGTATTTACATGAAAAACTATTACTAGATATAATAATGAAACTTGAATACACTAATAACCATAAAGAATTCTAAGAAAATTACAAAGAAACTACCCTTTGTAAAAATTGCTAGGCTCAGAGTTTCTTGAAGAACTTCTTTTAAGAAACTCAAGGAATAAGAAAATTCTGAAACCATTTAACAACTTTTATGGAATAAAAGAAAAAGAAATTTTCCAGTTATGTCTAGAAATCTTGACAAAAGAAATTAAGTTTTATTTAAAAAATCAGTAAGAGATTTAAGAAAAAAGAAAGGTACAAATTAAGCCCATCAATACAGTTTAAAAGTCTTTAGTAAAGATTCCAAGATAGAATTCAGCCACTCATTCAAAGATAGTTCAATATTAGGTAATATAAATTACCATCCTCTAAGACAAAAGGGAACGGGCCTGATCATTCCCTTAGATGCTGTTAATATATTTGACAATATTGAATATCTATATTTTAGTTAAAAATACTTTTACTGTATTGAAAATCTGAGTATATTTTCTAACAAGATAAACTTTACAGCAATCCAACAATCAGCATCACGTATGTTGGTACAACATTAGAACTGCTTTTAAAGTGAACTGAAAACCAGAAAAAAGATAAGCACACTTGATATCATTTATATATTCAATGCTAAGAAAGAGCTAGTAAAATCACTGTAAATTTTAACAATCAGTATGAATACTGGAATGGAGAAAATTATTTCATGATCCACCAGAATTACCAAGAGAACCAACATAAAACAGTTGTAAAAGATACTTCATAGTTGTATGTAATGAATGAACTAGATCATCAAATAAAAGCAAAATTCCATAGTTATCCTAAATGTCAATAATTGCTTTTAGAAAATTATATAGATGCAGATATCATTAATAATTATAATAGAAGTAATTAAATGTCTTGGAATAAATCTATTAAGAAGTGTCCAAGTTTCATGCAAAGAAAACTAATTTCCCAAAGGAATTTTCAACGAAGACACAGTTAAATCAACACATACCTTGTACTTAGCTTTAAAATTTTATTATAAATATACAACTTATTCTTGACTTTAAACACACATTTGATTCAATCCTGATATAAGCTCAGAATTTATTTAAAAACTTGAAAATATATCTGACATTTTTGGAATATATGTAGTGAAGAAAACTCTAAGGAAACATTAAGTGAGAGGAATAAAGCCTCTCTGAGACCACTTTTGTGGCATCCTGTACTTTGCTTTCCAGAGCTTGACATGTTTTGTGGGCAGAGGTTTAATTGTGAGATTATTTAATTAATCTCCACCTTGCCCAATAAGTCATCAGCCTCAGAACAGCGACAGCTAAGTACAGTTTGCTCACTGTGTCTTCTGTAACGTCTAACAAATAACAGATCTGCAGTAAACATTTGTTGAATAGATGAATGCTCTCAAAATCATTCAATTATAATAGTTACAGCTATCTGAGGCTGCTGTTATTATAGATGGAAAACCTATGGATCCAGAATGAAAAATACAGTAACTTACATAAATATGTGCTTTTTAAAAACACTTAAAATTTTTAATTGAAATTGTGAAATGGATTATTCAGTAAATGGTGCTGGGAAACATGACTATTGGAAATGAAATAAAGTAAGATCATTACACATTACAGTACAGAGCACTTTTATAAACCTGAAAATAAATTAAAAGTTTTAAGTACTATGAAAAATAAGTAGGACTAGAGAAGGTATTTCCAAATCTGATTTTACCTTATGAAAACTCATATTGCTAAGAAGCACTAACTTGTAATAAACACCTGTCACTGATTCAATGATTTTCTTAGGATAACCTTCTGGAAGTGAAATTTCTAGTTTAAAGGCACTGCAAGTAGTTACAATCTTGCAAATTTTCTTTCTGAAAGGGTGTAACAATCCACACAAAGCAACAGAACACCTCTTTACCCACCTTCTAGGGGCTCACATTCATATCATTAGTTTAAGGTAGTTCTACTTAGAATTTCTTCCTTTCTTTAGATTGAATGCTCTCTGAGAGTTTTTTAAATCTAATATTTAAAAAACTGTTAGAGAGATAAACCAGCTTCTTTTCAAGAGACCAGTGGTTAAACAGTCTACTGTATAGGATTGTATTAATTTGGTGAAGGCATATTGATCTATACCATGGAATACAATGCAATTGTCAAAAATGCTGTCCCTCTATATTCAGTGATGAGACATCATTTCCAATACACCAAACTATAATGTGATTTTATTTCAAAAAAACTGCATGAATAAGTGAATAAAACTGCATGTTAATACAAGTAGATGTACAGCAAAATAGTAATAAAGACTATCTTTGGCTGAGAGTATTGCAAGTGATTTTTAAATTTTTTAAATTTATTCTAATTAGTTATACATGACAGTCAAGTGATTTTAAAATTAATTTATTATGGTTATTTACAAGTATTTTTCTTCAAAGGATTATGTGTTACAGGTGTAATGTAAAATTTTCCTGAAAAGGCCAAGAGAGTATGTAATCTGTCCCTAATATTTCATTTATTGCATTAAATTTATTTGTTATCACCAATGTCATGATTTTGTCCTATCATATAACAGGCACCCAATAAGTATTTAATACCCCACATTCATAAACATTGAAGACTATTATTTTATTGAAAAGTCATGTGTACTCTACTTTTAAAACAATTTGATAAAGCTTCTACTAAAACTTCATTTATGATAGTCAATAATAACTGAAAGTGAGAAGAAAGCTTATTAGGAGATTGAAGTATGTGGCCGTGGTTATGGAGACCCACTAGTTCTTGATCCATCTCTCACATGCTAATTCTTCACCAGGGTTTCAGCTATATCTCTATAATGATGGGGAAATAATGGTGGAAAACCTGAGAAAGAATTACAATTTTTTAAAATCTTTACAAACTGTGTTATACTTGGACACAAAATCTAATCATGAGATCCTTGGAACCATAACAAAACAAGATAGTTATTAATTAAAACCAAAAATGGCACACAAATATTTCTTCAGGAGTAAATTTTCTTATCACAAATATCTAAAATAAGATTTTATGTGCTATCTTACACACAGTTAATTAACTTAAAAGACTAATGTCTCTAATATCAGCGTTCCTGGCAATACAAATTACAGATATGTCTTATACTGACTCTGAATTAAAACAGAATTTAGTCAAAATATGTCAATGGAAATTTAACTTTACTGGGACTTTCGTTAATCAGATAAAATTTTCCAATGAAATGTTGTCAGGAATCCAAAGGCTTCCGTTTCAAATCTAAGTTTTCTGGACAATATCTGAGACACTAGAATTCCATCTTATTTGTTAAAGCAGGAATCAAAACCCAAATGCCAGATTTTGAGTTCCCAAGGATGACATTCTGTTCTGACAATTAAGATCTTGTATTCTATTCCTATAGAACAGTCCCATCTCTATGGGTGGTAGGGGGCTTTGCCATTTTTCTAAGTGAAGACTTTTAATGTGATCAGGGATCCAAAGAGTACTAAATAGTTGAATACATGTTTTAAAATGGGAATATGCACAGAAATAAGCTTTATCTATTAATAATGGCCAACATTTATTGCATAAACATGTCAGAAACCATGCTAAGTGCTTTGTATGTATTGTCTCATTTAGTCCTCACATCTATCTGAGAAGTTGGGATATTTTCTCTGTATTTCACAGATTGGAAAGTAAGACAAGTGCTTGAATCATATAGTTAGCGAGGGTTGGCGCAGAGATGGAACCCAGGTTGTCTGTCGACAGCACTTAAGGCCTGACAATTCTGTTATCCCGCCTCTTACAACCATTTGTCTCCAATCTCCTGCCACCACCTTAGTTCAAGTCCTCATCACCTCTTGCCAGAGTTCTGAGCCAGAGACACCCTTCATAGGTGTACTGCCAAAATTTGAAATGCAAATCAGTTTCCCGAACATTATTTTTAGTTAGAAGATATATATTTTTTTTTATTTTTGGGTCCAGAGAATGTTCTTTCAAATTTGTGAGAGTTTCACATTTAAAAAATGTCATGGTTTTTATGTTTTTGTTTAACTATAAGGGAAAGGGCAGAATGAAGAAAATTAACATCTATTGAGCCCCTAATATATGCCAGGCAACACTGCCTTACTTATGAATTTTCAAAACATCACTGTTAAGGGGGATTGAGACTGATACTTATTGATTGCCTCTCACTGGACTCAGGGTGTGCATGGTACGTTCTTTAATGTTAATTAACTTAGGGAAAAAATTATGACCTAAACATCCTCTGGAATTTAGGTTACAAGGTCAGTGGAAGATGTGTTTGGTTACAGTTCCGTCTTCTAATGCTAAGCTAGTAAAACATAGGAAGGTTTCAGGTTTCAACTAATATACTTTTAAAATTTATTGATTGATTTTTGTCATGAATATTAAATATGGTGAATGCAACCAATGAGCAGTGAGGAATGCACTTTACCCTGAAGGTCAAAACTTGATACTTTTTCTTTCTGGAAACATGTGGTTTGCTTTGCCTATGTTTTGTCAAAATTGGGTTTGCTTGTCTGTAGAGTTCTGCTACCCTTCCTCCTTTCCATCACATCCCCCATAGCACTTACATGTTGGTGAGCAGTGTGGTGCCTGATGAAGACCTGAGGTTTGCGTTGGGAAGTTCTTAAACAATTTTTGGGTTTCAGAATTCATAGAACAATTCAGAGTCAATAATTCCATCTTCCAACCACATCTCCTATTACAACAGTGACTGTGTGCCATAAATAGCTGCTTATCTGTTCTTGCCATGACCTCTTCCTCTGAAATTGCCAGTTTGGGGCAACCAAAATTAAGGATAGGTGAAGGGCATATAGTAAACACAGATGGCTGATGCAGGCGTTTCAGAGAATGCCAGTTGTTAATCTAAATGTTATGGATTTAGGACCCATTTTGGTGCTAACTCTGTAAAGTGGCTATCTATTCATGCCAGGATTACATTTCAAGCACTTTGTTTTATTTCCACTGGTCTCTACTGGGTAAGACGTGTGCAATTGGAAAAGAAATGAATAACCCATGACTTCAAATGTATTTTTCTTTTGGTAACATTCATCTCTACTATCATATTTAGAACTATTAGAAGGAAGTCCCATGCAGCAAGTCTGTGACTATGGAAACTTCTACCTTTTGTTGAATTACAGGACAGCATTGCTCTACTTTTATAATGGAGTTTCTAAAAAGTGCTCACTGTCTCTCTGTACACATACACACAAAAACATACATGGAAGGGTATTTTTATTTTGGTGCTGTGACATCTTTTTCCACTGCATGGGTTGCTCATGGCCTCACATAAGGCTTTTGTCAGGCAATACAGAATGGGGGCCAGGAGCTGGTTGAAGTGAGCGGCCAAGGGGATAAGGGATGTCATACTAATTATTGATCAATTTACTGTGTCTATTTAGTAAGTCAGTCAGTCTCCAGATACTTTTGTAGTCTTTAAAGAAGACAAATGTTCACAGTTTAAATATCCCTAAATATATAACAGATGAACAAGCATGCTTTGGTGTGTAAATGCTGCATAGATTCAGAACCATCAAAAAGCCCCTCAAAAATGCTTTTCCATCTGCTGCTTCTAACTACATATCGCACATCCTGGCAGCGCACTTCACAGTGGTGTGAAAGATAGGTTCAAAGCCAACCTGGCAAAATCTATTTATCTTTTTTTTTTCTCCCTCAAATGTGTTTCTTTGTGCAGCTAAACTAGCAAACATATATGGGAACAAGGTGCCAGGGCTAAGAGGAGGCACTTGTCAGGCCTTAATCATTCAGGAGAAAACCTGCTTCTTATTTATGCCCTGAAACACTGACATCGAATTGCATCTTTTTAGAAATTATGAGTTGGAGAAGGCTTGGATTCTGTGTTCTCAGCAAAACCCTTTTGAGTAAGTGTCTGTGTCCAGGGGAACCTTAAATCACCCAAACAACCCCATAGATGGAGTGGCCAGAAAAGGCCCCTGCAGGAAGCATGTGATAGCTTTCCTATTCTTTAGTTTTCAAGGAAGTAATTTTATGCAATTTAGAAAATGGATTCCTCAGAGGAATGCTCTGTTTTTCTGCAAGGCGTCTCTCAAGTACAAACTTTCTCATATCCTGCTCCAAAGTGTGGACTCTCATAAGCAGTATGACAGTCCACAGTGGTGGAAGTTAGGGACTACTAATAAAGGCTTTGATTTGAGACTGTAGAAGTCAATTCTTCTAGGCAATGAATATTTTTATTTCACAAGGTACAGAATCTTTAGAAAGGTAATCTTTACAGCTACCCTTAAGATAACAGTGATATTGTCAGATTATGTTAGCATGCCATGATGACCTATTTCTCCTTCCTCATACCTTTTAATGCTGCTCTAAGCTCGCAGAGGTTAGGTAGGGGCTTAGTGTAGCAGGGTATTCGAGGATCACCCTAGTTGTATTTTTTCTTAAGGGGGTGAGTATGCATGCAGATGCTCTAATACATTATTGTAAAGGCAGTTTACAAATTTAATTGTAAGCACAGCATCGTGTGTTAAAACAAAAGTTGTTTGCAACTATATACATAAAATAGATTGCTGAGGGTAGGGGGAGTTTACTGCAGGAAAGTGAGGGATAGTAGAGTCCTAGCCACTATGGTCCCTCACCTACATTCCCAGGTGCAGCATCTCTCGAGATTTCAGGAAGTGTGGGTTGGAAAAGGCTTATGAGCTAAAATGGTTAGTGGGGACAGCAAGTATGTAAATTAGGGAAGGGGACTAGGTATTTTATATTAAATACATGGGCACATATTTTTTATTTTTATAAAGAAATATGTAGAATAAATATTTAATAGACATGCACATATATACACACACTTTATATAGTGTATACAGACTATCCAAGTTCTCCAGAGTATCCAGAAGACAGTCCTCCAAGCGCATTCCTCATTTTATAATTTTTGGTGATGACATAGCAACAGGGACAATAGAATAGTGTAGATATGATTTTTAAAGATAACCTACAGCCTCAAGATAGGGGAGGCAACAGGAAAGGTTGGGAATTGTGGCAAATAGGGCAGAGACTCCACCTAAGGAGGCAGCTGCTCCTCAGTGCCAGCGAAGTGTTGATCTGTGAGAATGTAAGTATGGTACTACTAGAGCCTTCTGAAGGCTTAAAAGGAGTTTCAAATTCAGATTTTTCCATGAGATTTCTTGGCTCAATGTGCTTAAATATTTTTCTAGATGAATTAAATATATCTACCGGTCAAATTTAGCCCAGTCTGAGCTGCTAGTTTGTTAATTTGCTTTGAAAGAATCTATATTTGCCAGTAGAACCTAAGAAAGGACCTACAACAAATATTTAGTTTATTTGAGCTGAGTTCTTACTATAAACTATAGAAAATTCTGAGTAACAGTTTTGAGTTATAAATTATATAACAAACTATAGAATAATGATGATGATGATAATGATGATAATGATAGTAAGAGGATGGCAAACTCACAAAGATAAGTTCATGCTTCGGCCTAACTTCACTTAGGCCTAATTAAGTACTTCAGATAGGTTAATCCCCCATTAAAGATTCCATGTGAAAACAGAAAACTTATCTTTTGTACTTCAGAACAACGATTTTTGGTAACTGAATACAAGTTTGAAACCTAGATCGTGTGATTTTAATCTTAGCTGTATTCTTCCCAACTCTAACCATAAGGAAGATACCCTTCTACTGAGTATATAAAGATTAAAAAATGATAAAGATTAATGCCTTTAGATTTCCAATAAATGGATAAATGGTAGACATAATAATCACAGATTATATCTTTTAATGCATTGCTTTCTCATAATCTAATATGTTTATAGAGTCTTATAAGGGTGATGAAATTACATAATCTTATATGACACATTAAAAACAATGCTTGCTAAACCTCCAAACAATGTTGGTTATTATTTTTTACATATAACAAGGGTTATGTGTTACCCTGAAGTATTCTGAGAACAGAGGCATACAAAGCACAATATTATAGCTCTAGTTTAGTTGCAGTTCTGATTAAACTTCTCAGTGCTCAATGACCACGTTTTTATGGTTTATAGATATAGTAATGATCCATTTTTTCTGAAATCAGGGCTGATTTTATTGTTTGCTTTTGTTTTTATTCAGCATAGTTCTGAATATCATGTTAGTATAGCAAGGATGGATTAGCTGAAAGATTTCAGGAGACCTAGATTTCCCAGGAATGTTCCTTGAGTCAAGAACTATTTTTGAAAAATTCAAAATACTCCACAGCAGATAACAATCCTTCTAGAAGTTTCCACCATACAATGACCAGCTCTGTTATTTTGATGCTTATTTAACAACTATTACAAGACGTACTGAAAAGGCTCTTTTCCATTCTGTCTAGACACCTTTTCCTAGACAACATCCTGAAACATAAGAATAAGTACAAAAATGAACATATTACATCAAACATACCACTGAGAGGAATGATAAGTTTAACAGTTTCCCATGTGGGAGGCATATTGATGGTAATTATCTTTCCTCCCACTTCACTTAGCTTTATGCACTACTCTGTCATGGTTGGGAAGGTCTGGTCATGCTTTACCACATACCTGAAGCATGTTTAAATTGGCTGGAAGTCTACTGTGGCCTGCTGGGAGGGAAAATTAAAGGGAATTGGTGTTTTCTTTGGTGGGTAGGCTGTGTGCTGCTCATTGCTAGTACTTATGGCAAATTTATTCTCACAAGGAACTAGTAGTGACCACCATGCTTAAATTAATGCAAGATTTGTTCAATAATGCAAAGATCATTTCCAAGAACATGTAACTACCTATGGGAAGTTATTTTTCATGACTTTTTTTTCTGGACAAATATTATCATTTTAAGTTAGCAGGATATCAGTTTACAAGGACACCCTCCCCTTTGTAAATTCTTTCTTTGGCTGACAGACACAAGATGCTAGTTGTCTAGGAAGACCTTCACACCCAACATCTTCTTAACAGTTATTCTAAGAGAGCCATCCTTGAGTGGAACCTGAAGTCTTTCAAAATACTGTGGCAGGAAAACAAGAGGAAGTTCACATAACTACTTAACACCTCTTTCTGAAAGCAAATGTTTGTAGGACTGGCATTCACATCTTTAAGCAGATTGGATACTGCTACTACATGCATACCACATTCAATATGCTAAGTACTCCTAATACATTTCAAATTTTCCCAAATATTAATGATTGATGTACAATCACAATTTTTATTAATTTCCAGGACTATTAACACACCACAATCAGAAAAAAGAATGTCACCATTATTTTAAATTAATGTATTTTGTTTTTATGTCTCCAGGGCAAAATTAAGATAACTTGCAAGGCACATCATGCCTGTAATCCCAGAGGCTGGGGAGGCTGAGGCAGGAGGATTCCAAGTTCAAAAGACAGCCTTAGCAAAAGCAAGGTGCTAAGAAACTCAGTGAGACCCTGCTCTAAATATAATATAAAATACGGCTGGGTTTGTGACTCAGTGGTGGAGTGTCCCCTGAGTTCAATCCCTTGTACCAAAAAACAAAGCAAAACAAAACTTAACAAAAAAATTCATACTCATTTACATTTAGGAAAAGATACATCTCCACAGAATTTTATATGTTGTAGTGATCATGAACAGCTCCTCTTAAAACTTAACACTATTCTGAAGCCTTATTTTAGATCCCATTTCCTTTCTCAAATATACACACATGTATATATGGACATATATTTATATTTAGCAGCATAAACTATTACATATAAATCGAGTTCTTAACATATTTATAATAAATTAGAACTTAGCATAATATAGTCATATATTAAACATTCAGCAAAAGTGAGGGCTATTTATATACAGTATATTAGTAAAAAGAAGTGTACATTTTCTTTGGTTAAAATAATGATTAATAAATTAAAATTGGCTGGGAGGCTGGTCTGTAATTTGTGACAGTCACTGACAGTATATGTTAAGGTTTTCCATTCACATAATTTTCTGCCACCTCCTTACTACTTTTAGGAGTTAAAATACAATATTAAATTGCTTGCTGCATATACCACAGCACCTCATGATGATGGCTCTATGGAAATAATTAAATAATTCTCTCCCAATTTACCTGGAAACATAGTTCTGGAATTGTGTGTATATATATATATATATATTTTTTTTTTTTTTTTTTTTTTTTTTTTTTTTTGCCAATACTGCATCTGATTGCATGCACTGTCTGCTGAATGGGTCCTCATTTAATCTTTCCTGAAGATGCAGAATCCATGAACTAAATTGGAAGCTACTAATGGACAGCCTTGAGTCTTCATCAGCTCTCTTGAATCCAATTTCAGATTTGGTATAGAAATCATATCTGTGTGTTTCATATTTGAAATCTGATTTTAGGACAGATTCCTCAGTTTTTTTTCCCCAAAATACATCATACTTCAAATGATGATATTTCCCAGGAGTTAATATTTTCATTGTGAGGTATTTCATCATCTTAAAATCAGATGAAAACATTTCACTTTCTTCTTGTTTTCTTTTCTTATTTTTCTTGGCAGGTAAAATCTCTAGGTCACTGTTTTGAACCATCAATGTCTCCCACATGCAGAAAGCAATCGTATGTTTGCTTGTCAAACAAAATATTAAAGAGTTAACAGTGTCCATATAATGCAATAGTAATTTAGCCTCAGATTTAATGTTTCAATTAAAACTTAATAAGCATGCATGAGATGTATTTACAGTGTATGTTGAGTAGTGGGAAAAAAAACTTGTTTTGCCCACTTCTGCAAACTGGTAGATAGAACATATTTGTTTACTTGTAACATGATAATTCCTCGAGGTGTGAACACTGGGGTATGGAAGAGGTGAAGAGACAAACATTATAACAGGTATTCTGCAGAAGTGTCAAGAGATGCAGAATGTTGCAACACAAACAAAAGATGGTGAATTAAAAATGATTTGTCCAGGGGTTGAACTAAAATTCTAAAAATGGCAAATAATCACATTATGTTGCTTGATTCATGAATCTTTAGAAGAATTCAAGATGGCTTCGAGATAGAACACTGAATTGTAATGTTTAGATATTTTGTTATTAATGATTAGTGTATTTTAAGGGATAACAAGAAAGAATATATTTGTTCTATCACATAAAGCAAAAATAATAACCATATTCCATTATCACAATTTAAAACAACTGTTTTCACAAAGTAGATAAAATCACCCATTTAACCACTGCCAAACACATATATGGTTTTCTAGCACATTTATAGCCAGTTAAATTGCAAATTAATAGTATATATAAGTTATTGAACCTAATATTTCAATTTCTAGTTTCCAATGTTTTAAAATTAATCATTAAAGTTTATTTTAAGGGAATTATCATAACTATATTTTTCATTTTGAAAAGTTATTGCCAATTTAGGCTATTTGTTATGTATTTAATAAAATGGCAGAGCCATGACACAATGCCTGATGTCACTTAAACCCTTCACTCCTTTAGTCTTTTCAACATGCTAAATTCAATTTTAAAAATCCTACTAGTTTTTGGAAATTTATTATTTTCCTCAATAATTGCTTAAATTTTGTTTTATTTTCCTCTTTTGATGTACATAAGACATTTAATTTTGAAAAGAGAACATATGCTTAAGAAAAAGGGCAAAATCTTACTATTAAATAAGCATGTTTCAAAGAGAGATGTGATGTCTCAATATGTCAGGAAAGTATCTGATTAAGAAAGAAAATGTCTTTATTTTTCTTTTACTAATTTACTGTTAAGTCAAAATTTTAGAAAAGTATAATACTTCAAAATTTTTAAAAATCCCTCCAATTAATTAAGGCAAGCTCATAATCTCTTCAATAAAAAAAATAACTTATTTTTCCCTAATACCAAAACTAGTGAAAAAGTAAAACCAGCCACATGTAGACAAAGCAACTAATGATTCTTTTGTCACTACCAGGTTGGTCTGGCAATTTTTAGACAATGCTAAGCCAACTCATCCAACTCTTGTTAGTGTCTGTAGTAGTGTTTAGGAGTTTTTTGCTTAGTTGTTTTTTTATATCATTTTGATGAAACTTTTGTTTTCTGGAAATCTTTAAGAAATTTTCACCCAATACTCTGAAATAGCATGTTGAATTTTTTAAAAGTTTAAATATCATGACAGAAAAGAACAAATCAGATATGAGAACAGTTAAATTCTTTGGAACATTTCAATCTTTTACTACAACCTAAAATTCATTGCAGTGATAACGACCAGGAAAACAGAAATAGATTCATAAATTTTGACCCAAGAAAGAGGTTTATTATTCGGGAATACATATTAACTGTAATACACAACTTTTTGTGACAGAACAGAGTATTTGCTGTGGTAACAAAGACATAAATTATTATGAATATAAATCCTTTGTTAATTTATAATCAGTTCCAAATAAAAAATTACCTTCAGCTGTTTTCAAATCAATAAGTTCTAAATATAAGAGTAGTAAACTCTTCATGGTTTTACATAAAGTTAGCATCCAATATTAAGATATTTATCATAATATCTATTTGCTTTACACTCTTAACAACTTTCTATGCTTTTGTTTTTTTAAAAACATACACACTCACACACATTCACATATAAACACACACACATACTGACACATACACCAACTTCACATACAATCTCAAACAGAATATTCACACATGCATGCATTTGCACTCACACACATATAATGCTGATGGCTCAATCAAAATTAAATCGAATGTAATATTGACAAGGATAGGTGTAAACTTGGTGGTGATATGCTACTTAATCTTATGTCTAAAATAGAGTGAACATATTTGGGAATAAAGGAACAACATGTCTGAATGAAGCTAGATTCAGAGTTTAATAACTGAAAATTAGAAAATATATGTAGTCTTGCAGCAAATTAAGAACAATATTCTCAACAAAGTTTCACTAGAATTAAAATGAAAGTGTGGGCAACTTGAAGGAAATTTAGGGATACATCTATCATGCTTAAATGATGACGAATATTTAGATGACAACTTGGATATTCAATTGATTTCAACAATTGTTAGGTTGGGGCACCTTGACGACAACCTGCAAATTGAATTTCTTTTCCAATCTGTGTCACAGACAAATTGATCTAGCTCTGCTAAGGAGTACCAACATTTCCAGCATGTTCTTCCAGATTTCCATGTATTCTTTGGAAGATAAAGAGGTAATCTGAAGATTTTCCCCATAAGCCACTGAAATTTTCGAATTTCTATTCAATGTCACATCAATGCAGTGACATCTCTAACATCACCAATAATTTCCCAACTCAGAATATTTCTCTGAAAATGTAAACTCTTACTTTTAAGTTATAAATATGTTAGTAGTCCTGGCAGCTTTCTTTAAAATCAGCAATAATGAATATGGATTATTAGGTATTAGTTTTACCAAAATGTTAAATGTGTTTCAACTTTTGAATTTATTTTTTAATATATAAGCTTATTTAAGTTTTGGAAAAGTAATCTCCTTAACTTATTTCTGTGATAACTGGGAGTCACCATGGACTTTAGGTATATTTTAGTTTCCTCATCTCCATATCCCATTTTGAATAGAATCCGAATTTGCACTTTATTTACTTTTCCTCCTCAAAATGCTGTATATATTAACCAACGCATACAACTTATGACAAAGCCACAAGATGCTCCCTCCTCAGTGTTTAAAACCTTTGAGAACATGAAAAAGATGCTGAAATATTTTTTCTCCTCGTTTCATAATCAATAAATAAGTATATTCATAAAGAAAAATATTTAAATATTGAAAACATACTCTGTGTGAGACACTGGTCCAGATGAGAGGCAAATAATTTCTGTAGTCAAATAAAGGTGGAGCAGGTAGGTGGTGGGAGAACAGTGTCTATCTCAGCTGTATTTATTATGGTGGTATTGTAGAATTACTCTAATGTGGCTCCATACTGATCCACGGAAATGAACTTTCTGGGTTAGGGTTAGAGAATCTGCATTTATAACTTTCTCCCATGGGGTTTACATACCAGGGTGAAATCTGAGAACCTCTGCATATCTATCTTATGTTTAAGGATATAAGTTTTAAAGTCAATTTGTGGATGATCCTACTTAGTGGGTAATTTTCCTTTTTGCATGAATACAAGAATCCAAGTTCCTCTGATCTTGTGATCCCTGTATTCTTGGGGTCCCAGAACCCTCTGCTTCCAGATGTTAGCTAAGTAGAGAGAGAATGCAGATGCAGGCCAACTGAAGCAAAGCCATGAGAGATGGGGGTAGTGCATGAAACAAATGAGGGAATCTGTGCAGAGCACAATGGTGTTCATTTTTGCTGCCTTCACTTAACTGATTAGAAATAGCAACTAGAAAAGTGAATTAATTTACTCTGGGACAGCCTAAAATAAGCCTAGGTCTGTGACTTCAAAGCTTGCACACTGGAGAGTTATGGACATATAAGAAGGATGCTGTAGGTAGAATATAGCAGAGAGGAGAAGGTGAGAATGGGGTGGACACATACTGATGACCACAGAGCATCACAAAGGATCCTCACCCACACCCTCCCAAACCCTGGTATGAAGTGATAAAGAAATATATTAGAAGAGGCATGAGAATAAAAGGAGTGATAATTTTTTAAATGTCCATGTTCTCTCAGAATTGTTCTGGGACATCTGAATATCCACAAACCAAAAAGAAAAAAAAAAAATCAAAAGTCTTAAATGCAATTACCAAAACTGGTATAAGAAAACATAGGAGTAGATATCTGTGATCTTGACTTTGACAATGATTTCCTATATATGACATTAAAAGCACAAGTGACAAAATATAAAAGTTGATAAGTTGTTTCATCAAAATTAGAAACATGCTTCAAAGGTCACTGTGAAATAATTTAAAAGACAACCGAAAAGTGGGTAAACAGCTGTAAACTATGTATCTGATAAAGAAGGAACTTAAACCTAGAATATATAATTATGTATAATTTCTAACAACTCAATAATGAAAAACAAATTAAAAATAATTATGAAGTAGAAAAGAGGATTTGAATGGATATTTCTCTAAAGAAGATACAAAAATGGCCAATGAACACATGAAAAGATGTTCGATATCACTTGTTATCAGTGAGATGCACGTCTAAAACATGAGATACCACTTGACATTCACTAGGATGGCTTTAATAAAAAAGATAACAAATAATTAGAAGACTGTGGAGAAATTAGAACCCTCATACTTTATTGGTGGTATTTTAAAATGACACAGGTACTGTGGCAAAGAATCCGGCAGTTCCTCTAGAACTCCAGAGTTATACTTTGCCCCAACTACCCTTCTATATATCTTTTGAAAAGAATTGAAAATATAGGTCCATGCAAAATCTTGTACATGAAATCTCATGGCAGCATATCTGCAATCAAAAGGTGAAAATGAGATAGATGTTATTGATAGATGAACAGATATAACTTGGTATGTGCATAAACTGAATATTGTTTAGTCATAAAAAAGAAAGTATTAACGCATACCACACCACAGATGAACCCGGAAAACATTTTGTTTAAAGAAGTCAGTCACAAAAAACCATATATTATATGGTTCCATTTGTATAAATATCAAGAGCAAATGAATGTACAGGAAAAGTAAATTAATCATTGCCTTGGGCTGAAGGGAAAGGAGCTAAAGAGTACTGGGTTTATCTTTGGGGGTTCAAAAAGATGTTCTAAAATTGATTGTGGTGATGGCTGTATAATGCTGTAAGTATACTGAAAATTCTTCAATTATATACTTTAAAAGGTGAACTATAGGATATATGAACTATATCTCAAAACATTGGGGGAAGGGAGAGAAAGAGCCCATGATCCAAAATTAACAGAAATGCTTCTAATGCAAAAGTATCCAGGCTAAACTTGGAATTCACAGAGCAAAGCAATCAAGTAGGACTTAGGTGGCATGAGTTTTGTGGTCCTTCAAGGCTACCTCTCAGCTTCAGATGTGAACTTTCTAAACTTCTGGAGTTGTCTGTGTAAGCGGTTAATGTAGAGCAGAAATTTCAGTACAACCCCTGCCTTACCCATAATGACTGATTGAACCATCCATTTTATGGGCAAAGTGAATCCTGGAAGCTGGGTGTTTCAAAGAGCTCTGTCCAATTATCACCCGCTGACCCTCTCTTGTCCTCTAACCAGTGCATGGGCTGGAGATGGCAAGGGCCTTGGTTGAGCTGTGTGAGACACAGGCTGCATTGCTCCCACTGTGGCTTCCAGATTGGAGGCAACTTCTTGCAAAATCAGCAGGGTGGGCAGCTGAAAAGCATGTGAATATTGTGCATTTGTAAATATTTGAGCACATCTGCTTAACTCTCTCCCAAAAAACCACTGGGAAAACCCGCCTCGCATTGTGCCATGCAATGCTGTTACCCTGCTCTAATTGTCAAATCTGTTGAGTGTTTTTCTCATGCACACAAAAATTAAACATCACTCTCCTCATTCATGATTAATTCAGCTGCAGTGCTGCGCTGTGTCACACTGCATTTTTTAAAGTAATTGTTAAATTCTACCTCATAATCAGAGCAATTTTAATTAACTTTTTGTCAGTTAATCTTTTTTTCCTCATACATTTTCCATAGCTAGTGTGTATACGGTGAGTCTCTACCCAGGGGTTTGCAGCCCCATGATATGAATGCTTAAGCCCTGTTAGTGTCAATGGGTGTGCCACATGCTGGTGGAGAGAGGCCAGGCTCCACTCTGCTCAGCTTTCCCGGGCCTTTCTGGTTATGTCATTTGCATTAACTAGCTCCTCCACAGTAAGCTCAGTTACAAGTTCCAAAGTTCAGGCATTCTTTTCTATTTTGCCTAAATCCGTGTTTTTTTTTTTTTTTTTTTTTTCCTGTGTTGTGTGTATATGTGTGTGTGTGTGGGTGTGTGTGTGGAGGAGAGAAATGGCACAAAACAGAAATGGAAAATGGTAGTCATATAGAACAAGAGGGACAAGACCCAATTGGAACGTAGAACAAACACAAGGTAAGGCACAGGCCATGCCAAGGTGTGCTGGGTGATTCTTGAGGGCAGAATTAGACCTCACCAGCCTATAGATCTTTAGCAGATCTTGGCAATATTACAAAAGTCATATTTTCATATATTTGAACTTTATTTTACATAGATTGTTCCTCAACTCTGTACCCTAACTGCATACAACTCTATTCATTCATGTCTTTTATTCCTCAAATAATATTTTTCATGTGGACATTACAAAAAAATCCAATTCGATATTAAATTATACATATCCATACCAATTTCCATCTCACAAGGTGCCAGTGTTTAAAAGCAACAGTGTGTACTTGTCTAAAAGTTAAAAATGGTCACATCCGTTTAACAGTGCCACTACTCTTGCTACTTCTAGCAAAAGCAGCCACTTTGGGAATATTTATAGGATATATTTTTCAGGATATCGCATCAGTTTCTCAGTGTTGAAAAGCAAAATGTTGAGGAAGTACGAACTGATAATTCCCTATTTTAGACTCTGATGCTAAAATGCTGAGCGTTTAAATAAACACACCAGATGTTCGAATTGCTAGTTAAGTTATTTAAACAGAGTGTGGTCAAATCCTAGAAGAGGGAATACATTCACTCCATGAAAATTTCTGCTGTAGTGTGGTCATAGTGAATTTGTTAATTAACCTGTTTTGTCAAGAGTTTCTCTTTTATTATTCAGACAAAAATTATGCCAACTAGGTTCCTACTAAAGAAGTACATTAGACTTTTAGAACAATGTTTTAATCTCAGAAAGATTAAAAGTGTGTGGGGAACAGAATCTGTGTTGAAACCCTGAGTGTTTCATTTACAAAGCAAGTGGACAGGTAGGTAACTTAAGCCATCAAAACCCTGTAATCCTCATTGTAAAATGGGGAATCATGTTTTATATCTTACAGATTTTCTGTTGATCGAACGAAATTATTTTAATGTACTTAGCATAAACTAAGTTCTCAGTTAAATGACATGTAATGGTTTGTGATTTTCTCTGTGCCTGATACAAAATCATTTACATAACTGCATACAGAGCACAATGGTCCCAAGAACTTGTCACATTTATACTTCTGCCTCATAGGAGGAAGCACCCTGCTATGAGCACCTGGAGGACTAGTTTCATGTTTTGTTTAACTTATTCCGTATACCCTGTTATGGTTTGGGTATGAGGAGTCCCCCAAAAGCTCACGTGTGAGATTATGCTAAAAACATTTAGAGGAGAAAGGATTGGGTTATGAGAATCTTAACCCAATCAGTTAATTAAGCCCCTGCTGGGATAACTGGGAGGTAACTGAAGGTGGGTAACTGAAGGGTGTGGCTGGAGGAGGTGGGTCATTTGGGGCATGCCTTTGGGTGTATGTGTTGTATCTGGCGAGTGGATTCCCCCTTTGCTGCGCAATCATCATGTGGGCCACTTCCCTCTGCCACACACTTCTGCAATGATGTTCTGCCTCACCTGTAGCTGGAGGAATGGAGCCTCATATCTATGGATTGAGACTCTAAATCGGTGAGCTCTCAAATAAACTTTTCCTCCTCTACAGTTGTTCTGGTTGGGTCTTTCAGTTGCAACAGCAAAAAAAAAAACTGACTAAAACATACTCCTAACAAATTCTTTATGTTCTGCATTTCAAAGATCATTGCTAACTTGCAATTGAACCCTCCTTTTTGTTCTTTGATCCATTCAATGATTTTTATCATACCCTACTGCTGAAGATGTATGAAGCATAGTTCCTGTTCTCAAAACATTCAAAATTGAGTAAGGAATGATCTCCACAGACAGATACTTATAGAGCTTCGTGGAGTCTGGTTGTTCAGTTTTCGGGAGTTGAGAAGGCTTTCCTGAGAAGGCAATTTCTGCCCCTTTGCACACATACTTTGGTTATCTTCAGTGACCTTCTCTTTGACTCATTCGGGGTAAAACTCCTTATTCCAAGTCCAGTTATATGTTGCCTGGAATAAGGAGGAATAATGCCAGCATGTTCAGGAAATGGTGAGAGTGCTGTGTGATTGGATTCTAGTCCAATCCAAGTTAGTTTGTGGCAAATACCCTACTCTTGTCCTGTCAGCCAACTCCTGCCATCTACCTTCTAATAATCTACAGAATCCTTGGAATTGGGTGCTATTTGTTAGCCAGTCAACTGCACCGATAGTAAGGAGGGGAAAATGTGAACTAGGTACAAAAGTTATTGGTGAATGCCTCAAAGGTGAGGGGAGGAAGAAGCAAGAAGAGGAATAGGTAAATCTAAAGAGTTATGGGTAACTGAGACAGGTTGTGGAACAACTGGAGATAACTGTTATTTGTTAACCATAAAAAAATTACACTTCCCTTTGTTAATTCACTTGTTGTGTGTATGTGGGTGGAAATTAAACTTAATTCTGCTCCCAAAACAGTTGAGAAATTCAGTTCTCTGTTTGTGCTTTCCCAGAATTCTCTTATTTGATCTTTGTATTCAAGTTCAAAGTGGAGTGGCTTGAATCCAATTCTGAATTGGAAGCCAAGTATGATGGGAACATAGATGTCACAGCAATGTGTCCAAATTTACTTTATTTCTGAAATGTCGTGAATATGCTGTTTAGAATTATTCATCAGTGGTATTCATTTTTCTGCATAGGAGTATTTTATGATCCCACTTTCCTAATTTGTGAGTCCTAATGTAAAATGTGCTGATATATCAACTTTATTAATATGTAATTCCTTGGATCTGTACACTTTATAATAATCTCTAAACTTGTAATTTAAAATATATTAAGAAATGACATAGAACTATCACAGCCATTATATCAATACTCAAGAATATTTAAACTTCCAGAAATTCCCCATGGTGAGAAGAACATTTATCTCTTGTTGATAAGAGACAGGAAAAATATGTTAGAGGCTTACTTTTCACAATATTTAATTTCAAATGAATGTAGCTGTGCCACAGAAAATCAAATAATGTTGGAATTGTATTTGTAACCCAAAATAAATGACCAGTAAATCTTAGACTGCTAATTCATAAAGTATTTTGGCACAAGCATGCTTGTATTTCAGGTATCATAAACTAAAGAAAAACACGTAAAATAGAATTCCCTGCTATTTATTTTCTGTTGTACGCAAGAATTTATATTGATTTCACTTAAAATATATTTTTCAATGTTGGATATTAATGACCTGCCTTAATTTCAATTTTCTTAACTTATTAAACAAATCGTTTTAATTATAATTAATAAATGAATAAAATTTTGCTAAGTTTGTGGAGGACTTTGAATCGTGGACATATTTGATTTGGCGACAAACTCAATAAAATTATTAATTACTAAGAAGGGATCCCTAAGGAGTTTCTTTTAGAATTGAAAGTCCATGATGTTAAAATGTACTTTGCAATTTGGTATTTCCAAACTAATATCAAATAGCAAGTCTTTAATTAGTATGCATAAAATTAAAATTTACTTACAGAAAATTAAACTGGAATTTGAAGTTCTCATAATCCAACCAATATGAAGCTGAAATTTAATTTCAGTCTCTTTCATAACATACAATGACTTTTGTTTTCCACTGTTCCTCCACTCATACATCTTTGTGAAGAACCCTAAAAGAATGTGTGTGTATATATAATTTTCATATATGTATTTACAAAATTATCTTTTACCTTAACATCTTTCAGAGTTAAGAAATCTTAGTTTAGAATCTGGGATTCACATATTTAAGTGGCTGAATTTTAGGCAAAAAATGGCACTTTTAACATGTCGTAAACTTCGGAATCCAACCTCCATCTACCCTCTGGACACAGAGCAATTGAAAAGATGCCAGATTTCCCAAAAAGATCTCTTTTAAAAGTGAGTGATCCATTACTATCTAAAAGTGTCGGCTGAGATTAGAACAAACAGCCAACAAAAATAAAGCAGCTATTGTAAGGATAGAAATGGATTTCAGAATCAACAGTAAGTAAATAAATAGAGTGCTGTGCTGCCTTAGTCTGTACTTCACTGAAGATACAGTTTGCAGAATTTTTGTTGGCATTCTGCCATACTTATTTTCATTTATCTGCCTCAAAGCACCATTTCAAAAAGTGCAAAAGCATGTTGTTGATATCGTAGATTGTTTATAGCTGAATTGAAAATTTCAGAACAACACACATTGTAATAAAATGGGGGAGGGAGGTCCAGGAAGACTGCAGCTGCAGCTTTGTGAAGCCTACGTCGACATCACTGTTAGAAATGGGAAGATGTGTTATTTTGCCCTACAAGATTTAATAAGCAAAATTTTATAAACTGTATTAAGTGACAAGTATTACCAAAGGCCATAAAGTCTACTGAGTCTTTATTTACTGAAACGCTTTCCCAGCACATTGTTCCCATATTGCAGTCTCCTTTATAGTGTTGTGTTTTGTAATGTACTCAGCTACTCCGGGGTGATTTCAATGATAGTAAATCCTGGGCCTATGAGTCCCCATGTGTACCATAGTAATTTTAATACTTCTGCAGTTAAGTACTGTTGGGTATAAATTTCAGCACTAACTTTAGTTGCTTCACTGTTTTTTTTTTTTTTTTTCCATGTGGCTGTTTTAGCAAACACACTAGTTATTTCAAGAACTATGAAGTAAGAAAACTGCACAAATGACAAAAAAAAAAAAAAAGAAAAAGAAAAAGGGTGTGTTTCTGTTATGTATATGATTAAATATCATAGTTGATACAGTTTATGTATTTCATTCAATAAGCAACTTTACAAGTCATTAAAAATATTAATAAAAATAACAACTTTCCTAAATTGTATTTCTCAGACCATTGGGTATTTCTAAAAATACACTTGGTATTCTTGAAATAGAAAAAAAAAAAAAAAGCATTTTATGGTCAAAGATATAAAGAAATGCTGAATGAAAGTCAGTTACATTTATTTTTAGACTTTTTAGTCTTTAAATACAACATTCAATGTTTATGTATAATAAGTGTCATTTTCTGATTATCATAATCAGCCATTTCTTTTCTTATAATAAATTGATTCAGTGCTTTGTATGAACAGTGGCATTCCAAATAGTGTGGAAAATACTAGTTTAGAAGGATGCCATACATCTAATATGCTGTGATTTAACCAAAGCTTTTGCATCACATTCAGGAACATCAATGCCTAGCTGAAAACACACAATAAGACATTACTATACATTTATTGAATAAATTAATGAATTCTTTAAAGAAGACTATCTTGCTAATAAATGAGTGCCTGAGAAGCTACTGGTGGCACTGTTGCTAAATCCAGTGGATCTGTATCAATCTTGAGTATTATGTTGAAGTATCTTCTTGACCCAATGTCTGTTGGAAATGCATTTTCCTACATTTATGTATAATATACTTTTTCCTGCATTTATATATAATATACTTTTCCTCTTCACATTAAGGTCTCTTAGAATTTCTTTTAGGATTTTTCTTAGACTTATTTATTTTGGTATTAGGGATTGAATACAGAGGTGCTTAACCACTGAGCCACATCCTCAGCCCTTTTTATTTTTCATTTTGAGACAGGGTCTTGCTAAGGTGAATAGGACCTCACTAAATTGCTGAGGCTGGCTTTGAATTTGCAATCCTCCTGTCTCAGCCTTCCAAGCCACTGGGATCACAGGTGTGTGCCAATGTGCCTGGCAGAATTTAAACTATGTGTTGACTCTTGGAATAACTTTCTCTTTGATGTTTTTCAGATTTACTATCATGTCTTTACTAAACTATAATCCCTTGTCTTGAGATTAGTTTTTTTTTCCTATTTATATGTGATGTTTCCATCATTATTTATTCAAATATTTTTCTGCTCTTCTATCATTTTCTTTTGAGTGCTCTATTATATGTTTGTTAAAAATGTTACTTCCAGGGCTGGGGTTGTGGCTCAGTGGTAGAGCACTCGCCTAGCCTGTGTGAGGAACCGGGCTCAATTCTCAGCATCAAATATAAATAAATGAATAAAATAAAGATCTATTAACATCTAAAAAATATTTTAAAAAAGAAAAAAAAAATGTTACTTCTGTCCTCCATATCATTTAGATTGATTTTAAATGTCTTGTCTTATTCCTTGCCAGTGTATTCAAACATTTTTTTTCAGTAAAATAATTCTTGCTTTGACTGTGCCTGTTCTGAGTTTCCAAATAAAATCGAAAATAAAATTGGTTAAATTTCAGATAAAACATAAAAAAATGTTTAGTTTGTTTGTCCCAATTTGCCACTCATACCATTCTGAACATACTTGAATAAAAATAAATTTTATTGTTTATCTGAAATTCAAATTTAATTGGGAATCCTCTATTTTTAAAATGTTTCATGTTTCTACAATCTAAGCACCTGTTGCTTTAGTTTTTGCTTTCCTAATCAGTAAACTTATCTTTAGAATTCTCATTTTTTCAGTAGTAATGATATTCATCTGTTCAAGAAATGAGCAGCTATGTCATTAACTTTAAAAGGAAAACTAATAGAGATTCCTGATATATTGAAAGTAGAATGGGCAGTATCTTGGATTAACCATTTTACTATTCAAAGATATCACAAACTGATTTTTAGGCTTTTCAGGACTGTTGTGTTTATTACATAGGGTAACACCTACTACTGTAATAATGAATCCCTATATGTATAATATCTCCAAAATAATAGATTTTTTTTCTTGTTAACATGAAGATTCTGAGTGGTATAAAAGTTTAGTATCTTAAGTAGCCAGGCTGTTGTTTCCTTCAACACCTATATTACATGGCCACCATGGCCTCCAATAACCCTGGTCTTCCATATATGGGGTAAAGCAAGGAAGAACATACATGAAGGTTTCTAGTAGATGAAATCTGAAAGTGATATGCATTATGTCTGGTCCCAATCCACTGGTTGGGATTCGGTTACATGATCATGCTTAATTGCAAGGGGGTCTGCAAAATATAATCAAATTTCCCAGGAAGGGAAAAAGAGCCTTTCATGAGTAGCCAGAATTTGCTGTTACACAGTTCAAGCGAGGCAGAGTTATTCTAAAGAAGTATGAAATTTATTTCATGGAATTTAAGACTGGGTTTATTGCTTCATTTACACTTACTTGTTGGTATGATTAAATAGTACAGGTGCCTCCAGGGGAAAAATAAAATAAAATATTTTGACATTAAACTGACATTTTATAAGATTCAAGGAACGAACAGATTACTCTACATCACTCTACTGTACTACTTAACAATTAATTATTGGGATAGATATCCAAGGTGGTTTGGGAAAGACAAGGCAGTTTTACATGGAATATGGGCAAACCATTCAATGAAGCAGAGTGAGGAAGCCTGCCAAGGTACGTAAGTACCTCTTTAGCAGATGAATTGGAAACTTCTGTTTGCAGAGCTGTCAACGAAGCCCCTCTCCTAAATACTAATTGCTTAACAAACAAGATATTAAGATCTTTAAAATAAGTGTTTCTTTGTCATATATGTGTATTTATAAACATAGAAAGGAAATCTCTACATGCAAAATATTTAGAGTTAGATGCTGTTGTAGGTAATTAGTGAGAAAGGCTGTATGTTTTCTCATCCACCTGCTGGTAGAAGCAGATGGTAGTTTATTTCTGCCCATGTGACCTACAGATTCTTCAGGTTTACCACAATACTATGACTATGGTAATCATTGTTTCCTTTCCAGGTATGGTTAGGATTCTGGTGTATATAAATATTTTGCTTTGCTTCTTTGCCTCATCAACCTCTGGGAAGAACTATCCCTAGAGAGGGTATGGGTCTTCTCATATAAAAATCTATTTTTTTAAAAGATGCTTTTAGAAGCCTATTTTTTCCTCAGAAGAACATTTATAATTTTTGATTGAATACTATTATTTTCAATCTTAGAAGAGAGAGAACCCTTTGGAATTTACATCTTGTTTGATTTTAGTAAAAAGCAAAAACAAAACCTAAGACATATAGTATGGTGCACTGCCTGTCAACCCACAGTCATTATCACCCATCTCAAAGCTCTGTTGCATGTCTAGATGTTTCCCTCTTTACTCTTTTACAAGTCTGGCACCTTTTAGAATGTTATTAGTATCAAAAACTAGATACAGCATGTTCAGCATATTCTGAGTACCTACACAAAATTCAAAGACTTCACTTTTACCTTTAATTAGCCTTACCTAGTTGTAAAAATGTGCACTAAATAATAAAATGTAATAAAATTTACAAAGGATACTTTATGTAGCATCTTCTTAATCTTAGAATTATGTTAATGAGACTAGTAAGAAAAATAATTTATCAAAAAGTAAGGACTATGGTTGTAAAATCAGTACTTAATAGTCCTTTCTTTTTGGCAAAGCCATTACAGAAGCAGACAAAACCACTTGCAGCCTGCTACAGCTCAAATAATTGTTCAATTGTTTTTAGGTCAGCTTATCTTTTCTTAAAAGATTATATTCCAGGTGATATTTCTTGCTATCCCTCAGCATCGCAATATTTGTCTTAAGCTTTGCCAAAGTTCTTGAGTGGGTCTTCTAAAGAGTTTATTTACATGTGGCAGGCAGGACTGGCGATGTTTTTCACTAAGCTCTTCTGATGCATAGAAATGTAGTTATTTTAAAATCAGACTTCCTTTTAAATGGCTTCAATATTTTTAAACATAATGTATTGACGGTCAAGGCTTTTGGTTCCCTTCATCAAACTGAGAGCTGAGTAATCAGTTGAGCAGTTGAATAAAGAAATTTTAGTCAGAAGTACTGAAGACCCACTGGTAACTGTCACAGTGCTTGCTCTCCACTCTCTTAAGACTCTGTACATATGTATTCATTGGAATGTGTCTGTACTTCCTTTTGGTATGGTAAAACCTCACACCTCTTCTTTATCCAAAGGCTATTATGTAAATTCAAAAAGAATTTACACTTTGGAAAAAAAAACGTGAAATGCTATTAAGTGGCAGTTCAGTGTACACTAAAGATTTTGAGAATTTGAAGCTTCACTCAAAACTACTCCTGGAAATGACAATGTGCACATTACCTAGGAGCTTGCTATAAACTCACAAATGGGAATTTATCCTAGATTTACAGAGTTGGATTTGTATTTCTTGATGTTTAATATGCACATTAAACTTTAAGAAGCACTGAAAAGCAACCCTGAGAACTACATGTGGTGATCTTGGTTCTACAGATAAGGAATCTGAAGCTCAGAGAAGCTAAAGTGTGCAACTTGAGAATTTAAGCTCAGGTCTGTTTGAAGCTCACATTCACACATTTCCACCACACTTCACTGCTTTCAGTGCAGGCAGCCAGTTTTCAAAGACAAAAGAAAAATTGTCACCAATTTTTTTCCCCTAATTTTACTAGCTTTTGACTATTCTGGCAATATTCTCCAAAGGGACTAACACAAATTCTGATGAGAATGATGTCATACGTTGCTAAAGGAGACCAAGTTTGGTGGGAAGATCAATAGCACAAATTTTTGTGGCTTTGTGCAGTTCTATTTTTGAGTTTGGGAGGATCTTATTTATTAGAGTGTGTTTGCAAAAACTGTCAGTAAACATCTTTTCTTTGTTAATATTTAACCCACCAATTCTTTCAAGCTTCCATCTTTTCCAGCTACATAGTCCCACATGCTTTTTAATCCACTAATAGCACCAAACTGTCTCCATGGTGCAATAAAAGTCTTCTACTTTATGACTTCTTTGAATTACTACCCTAACTTATAATTTGCCAGATTTGTTTTTGCCTTCAAATCCCTTACTTCATTGTAGCCACATGAAAAATGTTACACCCTGTGCATTTTCCTCCCCAAACTCTAATGATTATTTTCAATATACTAATAGTTCCTGCTCTGAGTAATTTAGTCTTGCTGCCATCTAGAATGTTTTATTCACCACTCAAAAGAACTTTTAGAAAGTTTCTCTATAAAATATTGGGAAATATTTTAAATGGCTCTAATGATTATAGAAATCTAGTAAACTTTAATTAGTTTACATTTTAAAAAATCCAAACAATTCAGGAAAGCAGAAAAAAATGAAAATAAAAAAATTAGACTGGCTATTTAGATGCTTCCTAGAGTTGCATTTTAATGATAAGGGTATTTTCAGAGAAAACAGGCTGTTTCCGGAAGCCAGGGTAGGTTTTTTGTTTGTTTGTTTGTTTGTTGTTGTTTTAAATGACAGCCACAAATACCTTGATCTTATCTGAAACCAAAGAGCATGACTTGAATTGGAGATAATCTTGTTTTCATTGTATTTAAGAGCTAGAAGGTGGGGAGAGGCAGGTTTAGTTTATGGGTTCCTGCCCTAAGGAAGGGGAGATAAACTGATAAATATGAAAAGTAAGTAAAAGTCTTCTTTCTTTTATCATAGATACAGAGATTGATACCATTTATATGTATGTGTAAGGCTAGAGAAAGAATAAGCATAAGAAAAGAAGAGCGAAGAAATGAACTTGATAGACATCCCTCACCCTCATTCACCATAGAGACATTCATTTATATAATAAATGATGCACTTCCATGTGGATCTAAGTCTAGGAGCCCTTGGTCTCTGAACAAGATTCTGAGTAAAACCTTTACATCTGTGTTCTCATGCACTGGAAACAATTCAGACTTTCCTAGACAAAGTAGAATAGCTGAGCACGTAGTGAATTAGTTTCAAGGTGTGTATCTCTATGTTCAGAACTTTTGCCCAGGATACTTTGGGACTGTGCCAAGTTGTACACCAAATGTTACAACTCCAAGAGTTCTAACTCAAAAGTTTCAGAGTAGGTAGGGCAATGAATAGACAGGGTAGGGTCAAGTGGGTTTCAGCACATGTAAAACAGCTGTCAGGCTATGTATACATCAACGTACAGGTTGAATTACAGGGAAAAATGTGTTTAGGATATCTAACTATAGTGCCCCAATCAGAAAATACACAGAAAAGTTGAGTCTTCTCTAACCCATTTTACTTCTGAAATAGCAAAAGAAGACATGAAACACTGATTTGGCATTGATATGATTTCAGTCAAGACCTTTTATGTTAGTTGGTTTTACTAAGTTAAGAAATGATCATCCAGTTTACACTCAGGAAATATTATCTATTTCATTTTAAATAACAATAATAATGATGATGTTAATGAAGCCAGAATTGGAGACAGGCAGTTAGTGTAGAAATAGGGGATCGGGTCAGATAGAGGAAATGGAGGCCATGAAAACCATCTGCCTCTGGAAGTTGGAGACTGCCCTGGGAGAATGGAATGTCAAGGACCTGGAGAGCTCATTGATTACCAAATTTACCTGCCCTTGTCAGGGACTATAGACAAGAAGATGCTAATTAATGCCCCCTGGGCCCTTACCTGCCTGAATCACCTAGGCCCTCCCCCTGCCCATCCCTTCTCACTTTAAGCAAAACCAGGCCTAATCCCCTAGGTGGGAAGGAAAGAGATCAGGGGGAAAGAATGGGAGAATAAAACCTATAAAAAGGACAAGATTTGTTCATCCAATGGATTCCGCCTTTGGGTCTCCTTCTTCCACCTGGGAGAAGTCTGCTTTTACTTTTTTTTAATAAAGCTTCTTACTTTCTACTCCTCACTTGTCTTGGCGTGCTTCTCTGGTATTATACTTCAACACCTGAGGAAGCAGGACTCATCACCGGTAAACGGCGGTATCATTAGGAATAACAGAAATTTTTCAACATAAAACTGATTCCAGTTATTGAGGAAAATATTAACATAGCCTCTTAAACAATTCCCTATCTCACAAGTCTGATAAAATACAATTCTTCAATAGAAAATAGCGGGATTTTAAATGAAAGATATTATGACACATAAAGGCATTTTTCCTGCATTATAGCAATTTGGATTTCTATAATTTATTTTAATTTGCATAACATTTATTCTTTTCAGAAAGTAAACAATGTAAGATGAAACCTAGACATTTTCTTCCAGATATGACTTAGTAGATTGTGTCAGGAAAATTTATTAACTGAAGACCACTAGAAAATTCCTTTGAAAGAGATGTTTTAAGGCGTCAAAAATTTGAGGGTTCAAGATGGCAGAGAGAAGGGGAGGACAAAGGGGAAGTTCCAGGTATTGAGAATGAGCAAACTGTTATATGCATTGATGATTTTGTCAAAATGAACCCATTATATATAAATATACTACTCTAATAAAAAATATTTGTTATTGAGATCCTTAAAAGTTTATACCTCCTGTGTGAGAAAAAACTGAAACACAAGTCTTTACAAAAGCTGAAACTAGGATTCAAATAAAAGTTAATCCAAGATTGAATAAAAGTGATCTGCCTTCCAGATGCAAGAGTAAATCCTCTTGAGATAGATCATATCACTCAGACCCTCAAAAAACTCTGATTTCTGATACTAAATAGCCAAGTCAAAGAAAAAAAAATTAAAACATACCCATATACAAGATTTCATGATCTGAAATTAAGAGAAAAATGGACAATCTGCTAGAAACAATCCACTAGAAAACTAAATATATTGGAGTTACTAGACAAGACCATTAAAAATAACAATTAAAATGTTAAAAGAAATGGGTATTAAGACTTTTACCAGATAGTTTTTATTATAAAAAGGAATCAGATATTCTATGCTTAAACCATTAAATAACTAAAATTAGAAACCCCATAGATATTTTAACAGATCAGATAAGTTGAAGAAAAGATTAATACACTAAAAGATGGTCAATAAAAAAATATTCAGAATGAAACACATGGAGAAAAATATGATGTCAAAGAAATAACAACATGTGTAGAGTCCTAGAAGGAGAATAGGAAAAGGAGAAAACACTATTTGAAGAGTCAACAGCTAAAATAAATGCTATCATGGAACAAGTTTAACAAATGCTATGAACCTCAAGCAGTATACAATACAATCCATAACTAGAGACATTATAATGAAACTGCTGAAAACCAAAGATTAGGAGAAAAATCTTTAAAATATCCAGAAGTGGAATGGAGAAGACAAGAGCACTTCATGTTCCAGAAACCTGGAATAAAGTTAATAAACTTTATAAAGTTTATTATAAAGTTAATAATCTCTGCCACCACATATGGCCACTTTTGGATTTTAGCCATCCTTAAACTCAGAAGTCAACAGCAGAAAGAACACTAGGATGCATGTTCTAGTTCAGTCTTGTGGTACAGAAAGAGAATCTTGAAACTTAGAGGAGAAAAATAATTCCCTGTTTTATTTTTACCTTCCTTATTCTAGTCTCTTGGACCCCAGACACAATTGTGCAGAAAAAATGTATCTCAATGATGGTGACAATATTGACAGTGGCAGCAGAGGTGACCCAAAGAACCTGAATCTGTGATCAAACAAGGAGTGGCTCTGCAGGGTGGGGAGAATGTCTATTGCTTTTCCTCTCTCCCTCCCATCACTTAGTCCTGAACAAGGATCCTGTCAAGATAGGGTGGAATAACTAACTGAAGTTCCACTTTTGTGATGGTCAACAGAAAAAACAAAATCTCCAGGAAATTGAAAAGCACAGGGAGACTGAAGGAAGGGAGAAGGCTACGAAAATCACCCCTAAACATTGTTAATGAACTCCTTGACCCAATCCTGAGCTGTCTGTATACAGATTTAACCCTACGCAACATATGAAAGGCTTTAAGAACAGAAATTTTGGAGATACTGATACCGCCGTTTACCGGTGACGAGTTCTGCTCCTTCTAATGTTGAAGATTGAACACTAGAGAAGCACGCCAAGACAAGCATATTAAGCAGGTTTTATTTAAAGGTAATAATACAGACTTCTCCCGGCAGGAAGAAGGGGGCCATGGCTGATGTTCTAAAAGTCCCAAGAAGTGTGCTCACCCTACATCTTTTATAGGTTAAAGTCTCTTTTGTTCTCCAGTTCTCTCCCCCTTATCTCTCTTTCCTGCCTACTGACTGTGACTAGGCTTGGTTTTGCATTAAGTGAAAAGCCATGGGCAGGGGGAGGGCCAAGGTGATTCAGGCAGGTAAGGGCCCAGGGGACATGAATTAGCAGCCCTTTGTTTGCAGTCCTTGATAAAGGCAGGTAAATTTGGTAACCAATGGGCTCCGGAGATCCTTGACATTCCATTCTTCCAGGGGCAGTCACCAACTTCCAGAGGCAGATGGCTTCATGGATTCATTTCCTCGAATTGACTCGATTCCCTATTTCTACACTAACTACCTGTCCTTAATTCTGGCTTCAATACCATCATCTAGGTTCCAGACTGACCATGGGTGGGCACATACCGAACAATATTATAAAAACTTTGAGAACTAAATTGACATTCTGGTTCTCAAAATGCCAGAACTTGTGACCTGAGTCCAGAACTGTGTTGATTGCCTGTTAAAACAAAAATACTAACATTCTCCATGAATTTTAGAAATACCCATAGTCCCATAACCTAAAATTCAAAAAATCTTGGATATATTCTAAAATTACTCAACATACAGAAAGCCAAAAGAATCTCAATTCACTTGAGAAAAGACAACAGTTGTCAAGTCTGACATGACAAAACATTGGAAATATGAGATTAAGACTTTAATGCAACTATTAACAAAAAATTCCATGAAGGATCAACATTCTTGAAATGAATGGCAATATAGAGAGTCTTGCAAAGAAAGGATATAAAGAGGAACTAACCATGAATTTTATAAATAATATAAGAATTATAGTAATAATAAAGTAAAATCTCCCTGAATAAACTCAAAAGCAGAATGGACATGATAGCATCAGTGAACTTGAAGTAGATGAACAGAATTCACCTACAGGGAACAACAAGAAAAATATGAAATGAACAAAAGAACAGAGACTCAGGGACTGATGGGACAACCTCAAAAAGTTGAAAATTTGTGTCAAGACAGTCCCAGAAGGAAAGGAAAAATTACTTGGGAAAAAACAGAATAAGAAGAACACTCTGAACAACAATATTCTTTGAAAGAATATACATTTCTTTCTTTTTTTTTTTTTCAAACAACTCAAGAGCATTTAATGAAATAATGCCAGCCACACCAACAATATCTGGTAGTCAATCAAATCACATTTTAAAGACTGTTTAGTAGCATAGTAAATTGAACAAATGTCATATTTATTGAGTGGAAACTGTGTGTGTACCATCACTGTATGAAACTCTGTATCACATTCTTTTTGAAGTTTAGCATTTTTAATTGGCTTATTATTTTACTGAATAACATTATATAATCAACTGGTTCTCATGTGATGTAATGCCATAAAAGTTCCATGTGATAAAAAAATAAATAAGGTGTATCATTGATTGAAGTAGAGATTTGAGATGCTCAACCTTAAATGAGACTTCCTCCTATACTTACTACTAATGGTGATGATCTTAGTTGACAGTATCTCTGATAGGGAAGCTTGAACTCTGTGCTGCAAAAGTTTTCAGAGATTCAGTGCATGATCAGCTGATCCATACCTCTTTACCAAAAGTGAAGCAGAACATCATGATGGAAGGGTGTGGCAGAGGAAAGTTGCTCAGTTTATGACAGTCATGAAGCAGAGGGAACAAGTTTGCACATTATTTTGCAAGCTTTCTTAAGATTTGGAACAAGAAAATCAGGCAAGGGAAAGAAATAAAGGTCATCCAAATTGGAAAAGAAAGCCATAAATTGTCACTCTGCAGATGACATGATCTTATATAGAGAAACCAGCAATATTCTATCAAAAAAAAAAAAAAAAAAAAAAAAAAACCCACTAGAACTAATAAAAGAATTGAGCAAAGTTGCTGGAATAAAACATATAAAAATCAGTATACCAATGGTGAATGATCTGAAATAGAAATCAAGAAATCAATCTGATTTATAATAGTTATAAAATATAAAATAGGAATAAGTTTCACCAAAGAGGTAAAATATCTCTATAATGAAAATTATAGAACACTGGTGAAAGATATTAAAGAGGACACAAAGAAATGGAAAGGTATCTGTATTCATAGATTGAAAGAACATATATTGTTAAAATATCCATACTAACCCCCCAAAACAACTGATTCAATGCAATCTTTATCAAAATGCTAATGACTTTCTTCAAAGAACTAGAAAAACAAAGTCCTAAAGTTTATATGGAACCACAAAATTCCAGAATATCCAAAGTCATCTTAAGCAAAAAGAACAAAATTATTCATATTGCATTACACTTCAAAGTACACTATAAAGCTACAGTAATCAAGACAGTATAGTATTGGCATATACACAGACACATAGGGCAAAGGAACATAATAGAAAGCCTAGAAGTAAACCTATGTGTCTACAGTCAAATGATTTGGACAAGAGTCCTAAAAACATGCATTGAAGAAGGAAAGTCTTTTCAATAACAGTACTAAGAAAATCGGATATACACATGTAGAAGAATGAAACTAGGCCTATATAGCCCAATTACAAAAAAAATTCAAAATAGATTGAAGACTTGAATCTATACAACCATTTTAAGAAAAATGTAGAGTTAATGTTTCAGGACATTGGAATGGGCCAAGTTTTTCTTTTTTTTTTTTTGGAGAAGACTTTGAAATCCCAAATCAAAAGCAAAAATAGGCAAATTTTATTATATCAAAGTATAAATCTTCTGAACAGCAAAGGAAACAATCAACACAGTGAAAAGATGACCTACAGAAATGCAGAAAGCATTTATAAACTATATATCTGACAAGGGTTAATATCCATAATATGTAAGAAACTCAAAAACTCAATAGCAAAAAAATGCAAAATGAGCAATAGAACTTGATAGATATTTTCCAAAAGAAGGCATACATATGATGAACTGGTACATCTAAAAGTGCTCAATATCATTAATCATCAGGGAAAAGAAAATTAAAAACAGTATTAGTAAGTATCACCTTACCCCAATAAGGATGGATATTATCAAAAAGGCCAAGGATTAAAAGTGTTTACAAGGATGTAGAGAAAAGGGAACCTTTATATGGTGTTGGGTGGCAATGTAATTAGTACAGCCTATATGGAAACCAGTATGGAGGTTCCTTAAAACATTAAAATAGAACTATCATATTATCCAGCAATCCCACTACTGGGCATATACCCCCTCCCAAAATGAAATCAGTGTGTTAAAAAGACATCTTTACTTCCATGTTTATTGCAAACCTATTACAACAGCCTAAATGTCCATCAATTGATGGATAAATAAAATTTGTTACATAATCATAATGAAATCATAAAAAGAATTAAATCCTGTTATTTGTAACTGCATGGATGAAACTGGAGTTCATTATGGTAAATGGAATAAGCCAGGCATAGAAAGACAAGTACAATTTGATCTCCCTCATATGTGAAATCCAAAAATCTTGAAAACAAAATGGTGGTCACCAGAGGCTAGTAAGAGGTGGTGTGAGATGGGGGTTGATCAATGGATATTAGTTATAGTTAGACAGGAATAAGAAGTTCTAGTGTTCTATTGCACAGTATGGTGATTATAGATAACAATAATATACTGTATGTTTCAAAAGTCAGAAGAAAAGATTTTGAATGTTTTCATCATGAATAATGATCAATGTCTAAAGTGACAGATATTTTTAAGGTTATTTAGACATCACATAATATGTGCATATGTATACATGTATCAAAACATCACATTACCTTATTAATAAGTACGATTTTTATGAATCAGTTAAAAGTAAATTTAGGGATGCTGAACACTTTTTCATATATTTGTTAATTGCCTGTATATCTTCTTCTGTAAATTGTCTGTCCAGTTCTGGCCCATTTATTGGTTGGATTCTTTGTATTTTTGGTGTAAGTTTTGTAAGTTCTTTATAAATTTTGGAGATTAGTGCTCTATCTGAAGTGCATGTAGAAAAGATTGTCTCCCACTCTGTAGGCTCTCTTCACCTTATTAATTGTACCCTTTGCTGAGAAAAAGTTTTCTAGTGTGAATTCATTCCATTTATTGATTCTTACTTTGATTTCTTGAGCTTTGGAAGTCTTGTTAAGGAAGTCTGGTCCTAAGCCTATGTGATGAAGATTCAGGTCTACTTTTTCTTCTAGTTGGTGCAGGGTCTCTGGTCTAATTCCTAGGTCCTCGATTCATTTTGAGTTGAATTTTGTGCAGGGTGAGAGATAGCGGTTTAGTTTCATTTTACTACATATGGATTTCCAGTTTTCCCAGCACCATTTGTTGAATAGCCTGTCTTTTCTCCATTGTATGTTTTTTACTCCTTTGTCTAGTGTGAGGTGACTGCATTTATGTGGGTTTGTCTCTGTATCTTCTATTCTATACCATTGGTCTACCTGTCTATTTTGGTGCCAATACCATGCTGCTTTTGTTACTATACCTCTGTAGTATAGTTTAAAGTCTGGTATTGTGATACTTCCTGCTTCACTCTTCCTGCCCAGAATTGCTTTAGCTATTCGAGGTCTCTTATTCTTCTAGATGAATTTCATGCTTTCATCTATTTCCATGAGAAACATCATTTGGAT